>NC_142705.1:7672553-7981128 GCF_029339155.1 Prunus mume
AATGTTCAAATTCATTCACATATAACAAATTTTGTGAATGTATGGCAGCCCAAAGGGCCAAGAATGTTCAGAACGATTGGCAAATTCGTTTTGATTGGGGCGCGCCAAAGCCCAAACTACAGTGCAATACTTGGTCTGCATATCAGATATTAAACTTGCAAAGCCATTTTCTCTGTCTTTTTTTAAAAAAAAGTTTTTTCATAATCCTAAACATTTGAAGAGAGTTTAACTTCATCTTTGATCCATGCCGGATTTCAAATCATGGACAAAAAAAATTTGGTAGACATTGTGTTTTGGTAGAAAGTTTGTTGGCAACTTGGCACTGTGGAAGGATGTGTTGTTGGATCCTTGTGTTACTGAAAGGACCACTCCAAAAGTAAAGGAAACAATAAAATCATGACATATAACAAAAAAATGCTTTTTCGAGCCTTCAGCTGTCCCAATAAAGCTTCACAAAATGATACCATAAAGAAAATTTATCAAATTCATGGTATCATGAATTTGCAAATTTACAGTATTCGAGGATGATCTTATGTTATGTTTGCAAGATGGTCTTATTTACCATGTCCAAAATTAGGAGGGATGTGAATTGCCAAGTTGTATTTCTTCCCCTCGTTTGTTTTTTCATTTCAATCTTGTTTCAAAACTTAATCGAGCGGCCAATTTTATGTTATTGTTAAGGAATGAAAGGTTAAAATGAGGAACTCAAGTGACATGAAATAAGTGACACGACAGTAATCTAATTTATCAAAAAAGTGACATTTTTGTTCACATATCTTGTTCTTTCAAGTGAGCAAGTTCTGAAGATTCAATAAGGATACTTCAACAGCTGTCCCGCGAGATCGTGATATTGACAAGACGTAGGAGAGGCATTGTGGTGCCCGGAAATTTTCTTTAAAGGAGTTTAGGTATTTAATGCTTTTTGGTGAGGGGATCTGAGGAGTTTGATCCTATTGCCTGGCCGAATTCGGAGTTTGCTGCTGGAAGATCAAGTAAATATCGACGAAACTGGTTTGCCAAACAATTTCTCCGGGCTCATTGGCTTTGAGATTGCTATAGTTTGATCAGAATCAAGCAACCAATAAAATGAGTAAATTGAATAAGTGTTTACGTTTTTTCTGTTAAACATGTCAGAATGTCGAGTATATTATTGCGTGTATTATAGTTATTTTTTTTGTTGTTGGTTAAAAGCACATATCTATTACAATAACTAGTTTTTGATTCAACGTATTTCTTCTTTTTTGATGCTGAAATAGGTTTCAAGTTCGAATCTACTCCCATGTTCATAAGAAAACAATATATATATATATATATATCTACTCACAATCTAATAACACAATACACCAAATTACTTGGCAAGAAAATTGGTGTGTAATGTGTGTTCTTTGAACCCTTTACATCTCATATATCATATCCATGCACAAGCATGATATGGTGAGACAGTTAAATGCTAATTGGCTGCCTAAAATGACATGTACATTATTAGAAGTTATTCTAATTTTGTGTTAGACGTGTCGATGAAAACCCAATACATCATAGTCTCGACTCAAATACAAATCGATTACTATTCTAAATTTGCCTAAAATAATTATTCATAGGTTAATTAGTCTCGTCACTTTCACACTCTATATTATTGTTTGCGATCAACAGTTCAAGATCTAATGTGTACATAGACAGAGAACTACAATCTAACCATGTGATGTAACATTAATTCATTCTTGCATTTTCATTTTATTATATGGATACAAGTACAACATCATGACTCTTTCTAGGGGTTCTTTCTTTTTGGTGTGATGGGGTGGGGGTGATGGATAGAAACTGTGGCCACCGGCCACCACTCTTGTCAGTTGTCCCTATCGCAATTGCAAAAGTGAGGAGAAGGAATCAATCACCTTTTATTTCGTTTTCTTTTAAGTGAAGGCGTCAATGAAGACGGGAACCTATTAGAAAAGTTTGAGATATACATCCACCTTTCCCATCTCTCTTTCAAACCAAAAAAAATATATGGTAGGAAATTGGTATTTAATTAGTCAATGACTTGTAGTTTTCCATTATGCACAGCTGACCTGGCAAGCTACATCATGAAAGGAACAAGAGAGGGAAGAAATTAGAAGAGAGGTTTGTGAAAAGCACATGCATCATGCATGGTCCATCGACATGCATGGGAAGATAAAAAAAACTGATCTATTCCATTGAATATCTGTTTTACAATTTATAATCGAGAGCCCGTTTGAACTTTCGCAAATCTTTTGCTCCCTTTTTAATGAGGAAAAAGCCACACTTTTTCTTTCCTTTTTTGTGTGGGCATGCATATGCACATATATAACTTTTAAGATGCATCAATGAGCCTTGTATTGGGCTGCACAAATTGTCACGTTTGTGTCGGTTTTTAATCCGAAGGCAAAGAATTGTGTCAATCTCATGTAGTAGCAAAAGAAAAATCATGCACGGCAGTCTTTGAATTGATAAATATACGGTGAATAACTAATGCCCAAAAAATTAAGATCTCATGCCCTCAGTTTAAAATAAAATTAATGTCTATATGTGTATATATATGCAGTCCTCTTCCATTGATAACTATAAAATAAAATAAAAATAAAAATTCAATTTGAACCCTGTATTTTTCAAGTCTTTATACAAAGATCATTTTTGTAAAAAATCTGAAAAATTGAAAATTATTAAGACATCTAATTGTAAGCAACAAAATAGACGAACATGGTACTTGAGAAAAGACTAAAATAACAATCATCTAATTAAGTGGTCAAGTGATTTCGGAAAGTAATTTTTTGGATATATGATCTTTGAGGGAAATATATAAAACGGTTAGAATTATTGAAAAACAATATGTGGTGGACTCTAAAGGGATGTCCCTCAATTGATGCTCATTACGTATATGTATATATTAATGTTAATTATACTTTTATCATGAAATAGGTCCCAACTTTCATCGTTTACATATTAAACAAAGTGGATACGTACTATTTTGATCTCAATTATATGTGGATTTCAGATATTTTGTAGTAACATAATAATTATTTGATGTTATCAATATCGTGAAAACATTCATTGCAGCATGGCCAATAGATTGATTATTTTACCTGCAAATCCTGTCCCGAAACTCAGATTTGCACCAATATACCAGAAGATGGACCCTAACTAAATTTAATAGCACCTGTGTTTTCAAGGTAGCAATTGTCACCAAGTTGAGGGACAGAAGCTACATGTGGACAAAAGCAAAAGCACCAGTAGGGTCGTTCGTTCATGTCATGATCACAATTTAAAATCATCTCATGGTTCACAAGAGTTTTGTTTAAGCTTAGCCTGTATTTTGGTAGTTAAAATCTTCATCATCTAATTAGTTTTTGACCTAAACATAATCCAAACTCGAAATCAACGTCGTCCTAATCATAAACGATAATATTAGCATAAAAATATAGATAGATGATGAGTCTAATGCCTGCGGTGAGTTTTTAAATTTGGAAGTTGCTAATCTGACTAAGCCTGTCTATTTTCAATTTCTTGCCTACTTAATTAAAATCTTAATCTCAATTTGATATCAAATTGAGAATGTGATTGGTCATTGCCGTCTCTAAACTGGGTGGAAATCCATCCAAAGGGCCCCACACAATGCCTAATTGAAAAAAGAAATGCATTCCAAGTCAATGCAGGTGAAGTGGACGGTAGAGTCTGCATAGAAAACTTGCCGGGCTTTTGGTTTGTATTTATTTCTTAGCTCAGCCTAATTGTCTTTTGCTTATGTTAAACAGAAATTTAAACCTGAAATAATACTACTTTATATGGTATTTTTTTCCCCACGTACTACATGTTTCAAAAGCATGTAATTGTACGTAAATAAAAGGGATCAATTTTGTCAAAGCCACATGCGTGCACGTTAAGCGTACAAATGCTTTTCTGATTGGGCTTTAGCTGGCTCGCTCTAAAGATGACAAATTTTTCACAGCAAATTAGGAAATATTGCTGCAAGGTTCTTTGTGACATTTTATCAAACACTTTTAGTCACACTCCTTGAGCAGAAAAGTCAACAGAGATAAGGGAAAAAAACCTAAAATTAACATACCCCAATTCACCTACATATTTTAGTAATATAGTTTCTACATTTAGTTTTAGTTTTAGTTTTAATTTTTATACAAACAATAATTTACTTTAATATAATCTAAATTATAATAAGGGGGATTCAAATTCGAGTGCTGAGCGAGGAGCACATCTACTATAGTCAATTTGATTAATCTCATATATGTAGTTTTCGTTTGAATAGTCAAGTTCTATTGCATCATTTTATAGGTTAAAATTATAATTTGGAACTATAAATTAACAAATGTTCACATGACGAAAAATTGGAGCTTAACTTAGTTTAATAGAAAATCTGTGCATACTTTATTTTGCTAATTTATCGACACAAACGTGGTACGTTTTATTAGTTGAGATAAATAATGGCTTTTGGGAGGATTATTACTTGTTTATTTTAATGTTATGAACCCTTGGACAAGCCTCAGATACTTGTCGAATTCAAAAGACAAAGAAAGACTTTGGGATCTATTCAAAGATAACCATAAAGTAAGCAACATCGTTTTTATAAAGTAACTACATTTTAATTTCATACTTTACCCTTTAAATCCACTTATATAAGCTTCATAAAGCTTATGCGCATTATGTAAACACCTTTCAAGTTTTGCTTTGGGATTTTGATCCTTCCTTTGTTATCCAAAAAAATAGAACTTATACATTAAGCAAAACCCCTTATTTTATTATCTTACGATTAAGTAAAAACCTTTTAGAACTGACTTTTCTCAACAAGTGTGATAGTTGTGTGATTAATATGTTTTGCAAAAGGCACGTGCATTTGGAGACCGATGACCCAAATAAGTTCACAAACAAGAGGCAAGCACATTGTTTTCTAGTTTAAATTCTGATTTATTATTTGCGGCGTTATGATCTATATTATAAAACCAACTTATTTCATAATAATCTAAACTCATCTTACGTTCTATTTGGTGCATGAACAATCCAACAATAGATGAATTTTGCTTCACAATGATAAGAAAACCCTATGTGGAAGGATCAGAAGCCATTACTTTTAATTTCACAAAAATGGTTTTCTTCTTTTGAGTTTGGACCACCATGACCGATCATCCATCACTTAAAAAAGGGGACACGAAATTGAAAATATCAGACAATTATTTAAGCGTATCCTCCTTAGTCTCCACTCAAATGTTCATGAGATCATTGGGAACGTGTTCGTGGAAATGAGGACAAGAAAGAGCGTGAATCGTAAAAAAATACAAAGATAAATCGTATGAAATGACTTATTACAAGTGAATGAAGACAAAAATAAGAAGAATAATATATTCTTTGGAAGGCGGAAGACCCTATCCTATAATCATAAATTATAACCTACTTCACATGGCGCGCACACACATATTTTCCATCGATCAATTCAAAGACTACTTCCTTTGATTTTGGTGGAGATCAAGACGACTTATATTCTATCTTAATTAATTCACTTGTCCTCTTGTAGTCGAATGCTTTGTGTCCTCTTGTTACCTTCCTTGTCTTCATGCATTCTAACTAAGTACCATACTCTCTCTCTCTCTCTCTCTCTCTCTCTCTCTCTCTTTCTGTGTGAAATGAATTGGCAAATAAAATCACACAAATAATACGTTTTAAGTGTTTTTTTTTATGACTTAAAATAAGCTTACAAGTTAAATTCTTAGGGACAAAATTTTAAAGGTCAAGCCACGTCCTCACTTTGAATCCTACGTGTAAAACCACAACTCGTTGAACCCAGTAAAAACAGCATGTGAATAAAAAAGAGAGCAGTAATTGAACGTGGTGAATCCAAGGAAACCTCACAACGTGTCCAGATCAGAATGGGTCAGAACACAAAAATCTCCAATCAAGAAAAAAGCAGTTTGACTTTTGTGAATTTAAAGCACCGGTCGTCGACCATTAAGATTGTCCTTTGGTAGCCCAAAACGCATTCAAACACTCCACTAAACGACAAACCCATCGTATTTGCTACCACTGTTTTTCTCTTCCGACAACAACACCCAAAGACTCGACAGGTGGACTGTAATAACCTCCGTGTCCGTAATTAGAAGCTTGAACAACAAGTCATGGCCAGCTCAGGTTAATCCCCTGCTTGCCACTAATTAATCTCGATTAAACATCTAATTTTTTAATTGATCACTTTTCTCAGTTTCTCTCTCTCCTGAAAAGTCAGTGAGAAAAGCAGAGGAAAGTCTTTGGCTTCAGACTCTCTCTCTCTCTCTCTCTCCGTCTCTCACACAAGTCACAGCTTATTCTATTTCTTCTCCTTATTCACAGAATCTTAATCTCACTCTGTTCTTGGGAGGCTTTATAAAACCCTGCCTTTTCTGTTCTGAGTTCTATTTAGACGAAAGCTCAATCGGGTTGTTTTGAGAGTAGTGAAGTAGTTAAGAAATAACTACAAGTTAGCTGAGTTTTTTTGATTTTGAAAGTTTTAGATCAAATTTTGACTGTTGGATCAGAGTATCTTTCTCGGTGGTTGTAATTTTTGGGGTTTTTTCTATTAATCTCTGGGTTGAGTGAGAAGCTTTTATTTTACTCCCTTGGGTTTAATCATTGTGTTTCTGGGGTAATGTATACTTCGGTCAGAGATCCATCAGACAGAGCTGGTAGGTGGGCATAGAGAAAAAAAAAGGGGGGGGACCTTGACTGGTAGATGAGAGAAAGAGATGAAACTGAACCCTAGAAAATGAAAACTTCGTACCTACAAGGCTTCTTTGGAGTTCTAAGATGAAAACCCAATAGTAGATTTTTTGCTTTTTGTCCTGTAGATTGAGTTCAAAAAAAAGGAAAACCCAAGAGAGAAATTCTTAGTTCTGATGCCGACCGACCTGGATAATTCATCTACAGCTTCGGGTGAAGCTAGCGTTTCTTCCTCTGGCAACCAACCTGCTCCTCCCAAACCCACCACCAAGAAAAAACGTAACTTGCCAGGAATGCCAGGTAGCTCAAAAAGAAAATTCCCCAAATTTGTTTTTTACACTGATGTTCATAATCTTTGTCTGATTTGGTGAAATTTGACTTTTGGGTTTTGTTACAGATCCAGATGCAGAGGTGATTGCTCTGTCTCCCAAGACCCTATTGGCCACAAACCGTTTCGTTTGTGAAATTTGCAACAAAGGGTTTCAGAGGGATCAGAATCTGCAGCTTCATAGGCGTGGTCATAATCTGCCATGGAAGCTGAGGCAGAGGTCAAGTAAAGAGGTGAAGAAGAGAGTCTATGTCTGCCCAGAGCCCTCTTGTGTGCACCATGACCCATCAAGAGCTTTGGGTGATCTCACTGGGATAAAGAAGCACTTTTGCAGAAAGCACGGCGAGAAGAAGTGGAAATGCGATAAGTGTTCCAAGAAATATGCGGTTCAGTCGGATTGGAAAGCCCATTCCAAGATTTGTGGTACCAGAGAGTACAAATGCGATTGTGGGACTTTGTTTTCAAGGTTCATAAAAGCTTTGATTTTTATCTGAAATTTTTTATGTTTTTGAGCTTAACTTGTTGGGTTTTAAGTTGGTAGAGTTGTTGTGTTTTTGGTCTTTGAAGGAGGGATAGCTTCATAACACATAGGGCCTTCTGTGATGCTTTGGCTGAGGAGAGCGCCAGAGGCCATACCCAAACTCCAACCCAGACTCAAACGGAAGTGAATTTGAATTCAGAATCAGACCCAAAAGCTCAAAGTGCTAATTCACCTCCACAGCCAACGCCACAGCCACCAGTTCCTTCCCAAGCTACAACTTCATCAGTCCCATCTCAGTCAGCTGGTTTATTATCTTCACCTATGCCTAGTACACAAAATCCAGGTAAATATGTCCCAAATTGGAAAATTGTCAATCTTTTCAGTTGGGTTTTGTCGGATGTGTTTTTGTCTGTATAAACAACAAAACTTAGTTATCTTTGTTTTGTTTGTGTGTGTGTCTCTCTCTCATGCCATGGATCTTGGAGTGTAGTAGTTTTTGTCTGTTATGAAATTTGTTTTCAGCTGGGTGTGTATCACAGAATGGTAACTGAACAGAGATTTTTGGAATTTAATTAACAAATGAATAAAAATAAGCTTCTTAGAGGTTAATATTAAAGTTTTAGTTTTCAGACTGCGTAATCTCAATAAAGAGACTAGTGATTCAAAAGCTAAAAGGGAAGAGTAAGTGGGTTAAGAGAAAGGAAACCATTATTGATCCTCCTTTTCCTTCAAAAGTCCTTCATAAAGAAAGGCCTAACTTTCTATTCCTGTATGTTCTGTGTGTTTAAGTGTGACCCCTTTAATTTTTTTATCTTTTCTCCTTTGGTTGTAGTGACAGAATTGGCTGAAAATCCCACACAAACTATGGAAGAAGCACCAGCTGTGACGGGTCCGAAGGGGAACTGTAGCAGCAGCAACAGCTCAAGCAGCAATGGTAGTACAAGCAGTAGTGTTTTTGCAAGTTTATTTGCTTCCTCAACAGCATCAGCAAGCTTGCAACCTCTTCAACCTCCTGTATTTACTGACTTAGTTCGAGCCATGGGGAATCCAGATAGTACAACTGACATAGCACCATCTTCTTCCGTAGAACCTATCTCTCTTGGCCTCTCAACCAGCCATGGATCCTCACTTTTTGGGCCTGCAGGACAGGAGCGTAGGCAGTATGCGCCTCCACCACAACCAGCTATGTCAGCTACAGCACTGCTTCAGAAAGCTGCTCAAATGGGAGCAGCAGCAACTAATGCATCGTTGCTTCGTGGGTTTGGCATTATGTCTTCCTCATCATCTTCTGCACAACAAGAGAGTTTGCAATGGAGTCAGCGGCAAGCAGAACCAGATAGTGCCTCAGTTGCTGCAGGGCTTGGACTTGCTCTTCCTTGTGATGGAGGTTCAGGATGGAAGGAACTAATGATGGGAAGTCCTTCCATGTTTGGGCCTAAGCAAACCACACTCGATCTTTTGGGATTAGGAATGGCCGCTGGTAATAGCCCCAGTGGAGGCTTGTCAGCCCTAATTACATCTATCGGTGGAGGCCTCGATGTAGCCGCTGCAGCTGCATCCTTTGGAGGCGGAGAATATAGTGGTAAAGACTTGGCAAGGGGCTCATGAAATGGAATATTGAAGAAGACATTTTGTTCCATTTGACTTAGAGGAAGGGGTGTACAAGGTGCAGGCTCATCTGGAGTATGGAAAGTAGATGTTGCAGAGTGAAGTAAGACATACATAAAAATAAAATAAAAGATTAGCCCTCATGGCATAGAGGTAAGCATCAGAACACAGGCAGTTGGGTCTTTTTTATTGTTCTGCTGCCTTGGTGACTAGGGCGAAAACGACTTTGTCTGGCTGGTGTAGACTTTTGTGAAAGCTAAAACCAGAGAACCTTTCTTCTGTTTGTTTAACTTGGGGATTTCAGCATACGTGAAGTGTAAGCCAGAAAAATGGGAGGAAACGTGTATGTTAGTTTGTGTTAGCTTAAGGTGATTTGGTGAATGAATATGTACCTACTACATGCATTCTTTAATTTTGTCAAGTTTCTCAAGCCAAGCCTAGTGATAAAGGTTCAGTGGATGAGTTTTACCAATTGGGTTTGCAAAACTAGGCCTAAGTTTTTCTTTGTAGCAATTTGTAGTGGCCAGGTAGCGGTAGATGGATGTAGTCTGGGGCTGATCTTGTAAATTACTGTTTGAGTAGGCTGTAGTTTTTGGGCTCCCGGACTTGGTCAAACCCTCCAATTTCCATCACTTTGTATGTACAATTAAATCAAGATTAAATTATTATCTTCTAGTTATTTAAGTTCTTGAGGCTGAGATATGGGGTCTTTTCTTTGGTTTGAAGTTAGCAATTGAGAAAGGCATCAGTAGTCTCACTATTGAGATGGACTCAGCTATTGCAGTCAATCTCTGTCAGAATTCTTCTATGCTTGCTCTGCGCCCCTTAGCTGCTGCGGTTAGGAGCTGTTGTGACCTTATGCAGCAGTTTCCCAGTTGTGCCCTTCAGCATGTTTTTCGTGAGAAGAATGTTGTTGCTGACCGATTGGCTAATTGGAGTTATCAAGTGGATCTTGGGCTGTGTGCGTGTTTGAGCAGGCCCCAAGTTGGTTAAGTGCTTATCTTGTTGATGCGGAAAGGCTATAATGAGGGCTTAAAGTGAGGAGGTTATTTGAGGAGGTCAAATCTCACCATCAACAAATGTAAAGAAATCATGAGACTTAAATATTTTAAATGTTTTGACGGTCGGATCGGTCTCCTCAAATAACCTTCTCACTTTAACTCCTCATTGTAGAAACTCCTTGTTGATGATCTGCTTGGAATTGTTCATTCCAAATTGGTCTGTTAGACTAGTGTGTGTAGTCTGTTTCTTGGGGCTTTGCCCGCCTACCTAATTTTTTTTGTTTGGTTGGCATGTTGGTTTCTGTTGGTAAAGGGCACCTGAATATAAAAGATGCAATGGATTTATTAACTTAAGAAATTAAATCAAAGTTGATGTTTCAACAGAAAGACATCCTCCTCCTGCATTTCTTCCAAGCCCAAGTCTTCAACCGAAGTGCAAATTCTTGGAGACAAGTGAAAGACTATTCATCATTTGAAGCTTCATCTGTTACCAAATGAAAGAACATTAATTTTTTTTAATCTTATGTTATAAAGAATACATATGTTACAAAATGAAAAAAACAACAAAAAAACAAAACTCAGGCTTCAAAAATATAATTAGCTAATTAGCTAGCTATATCACTATAGCTTTGGCACTCTGGGTACAAGTGCAGTGCGAATCTGCATGTCAAAATTAAAGTTTACTTATCACCTTAGCATGAACTGGTTCATAATCAAGATTAAAATTGAAATTAATTTTTATAACCTCTATCTATTTTTTTCTGCCAAACACTTGGGAAATTGCATTTATAAATTACGCCATAAGCACTGTACAAATACAAAAGCCTTGAAGGCTAGAACAAAAGCTGCTAGAGGGCTACACCAAACACGGAGGGATGTAAGCGCATCATCAAACTTATATGGTACACACCTCCACTTAAAGCCACACATAGCCAACTCAATGCCACACAAAGCCACAGACAATCGGGCTTAATCACCTCAAATATGTAATAACCAAGTACAACACCCATAACGCAACTTACAAACCAAAATTCTCTCGAAGAGAAACCACAACCACGCATCAAACTCAACAAAGTTGATGCACTTATTGTACTAAAACAAAAACTGAAACCTAACAACAGCCACTCCAAGCCCATGACTATGGCTTGAAAGAAGGCGGACCCAAAAGAAGACCCATAAAGCCGCCGCCGTCAGTGTCATCGATGCCGCCGCTACCGCCGCTGTCACATCCAAAACTAGTACCTACAGTAAGAACACAAAAAACAACCCAACAAACCCAATATCCAAACAAATCTGGTTAGAGACGCGAAGATCCAGGTGGTTCTGGGTACATATTTAAACTCGCTACCCCCTAAACTCCACCTTCTCCACAATTCTGTCAAGCTTTCCCCACAAGGAGAGAAGCAAGCTAAGAGAAGGAGAGATTGAGAAAGGAAGAGAGAGGAGGAGAAAGAGGAGAATGACTATCAGACATTTTTATTTTATGTATTGAAAATGAAATGGCAAAACTATAATCTAAAGGAGAAATATTGGAGAGTTTACTGCCAAACTGAAACACGAAGAGAGAGATAATTGTTGATTGACTCTGTAGTTTTGTATATTGTGATGGTATGTATGAATGTGATTTAGGATTTAATGGATTGTTCAATTTTTTCTTTATTTAGCTTATAGAGTTCTTGATTTAGTATTTACTTATAGATTTGTTATCGGCAATATACTTGATATTTTCTTTAAAATCTTTATGCTCTTGCCATTAAAATCTTTATGTTTTTGTGTTGAAGTTAAAGCTATAAAGAAAAACATAAATATTTTAATGGCAATGGAAAGTTTGAGATTCCAAGAGATCAAGGATTGACATGTGAAGCAGGCAACCTAAGAAACTGGTCAAATTGCAATATTTGTTGATGATTTGTAAGAATGAATGAGATTTAGGATTCAATGGATTGTTCAATTCTTTCTTTATTTAGCTCAGGATTTATGGAGTTAGTTCTGTTAGACAAAGTCAGATGTTATCTGCAGATTCATATAATGACTTTTTATCACAAAAAGTCCATGACATTTGCGAAACTATCAGATTGCATCCTTAAAGTTTTTTTTGTATCACTCATGGTCCCTAACGTTAATATAAGTGCTCTTAAATAATTCATCTTCTAAAAAAAACTGTTAAATCCAGAGATATAATGATCAAATCCATCCAAAATTATAATATATATATTTCTTTTCTCTCTTTCTTTTCTTCTTCTTTTGCACTCCTCGATTATAAGCAAATGGGTCTGTGTCTGTAGATTTTTCACACGCTCTATTGAGCAAGGTAAGAAACTATTTGACAAAAATCCTTTACGAGTGGCACATTGGGGCAAAGTGTCGTGACATATGATGGATTAAGTCTCAAACAGTTTCGACATTCTATTGCGATTTGGTAAAAAAACATTACGTAGGGGAGAAGCTTCCCTTTAGTGCCAAAAATTGATACATGCGTGTCTGTGAGCAAATGGCAATTTTTTTCTTGAAAACATTCAACTTCCAAAAATAATTCCAGAAAGTTCCACACATTCATTTTATTTTTTCATAATCTATCATGCAAACAACCCCGCTTTTCTTCTTCCTCGCTTCTTCTACAACTCATTGGCTACATATACTGCATCTATATTTTCCGTCTGATGCAGGAGCATCTACAAGCCTGATAGACTGAGTGGGCCCCTTAGCCAACTTAGCCGGTCTTAGCTAGCCCCTTAGCCAACAACCTCATTCATTCCCAACTTATCAAATAAAAGACTGACCAAGGATTTCCATTGTAGAAGTGCTTCAAGTGCTTGCCCCATCTGCATAAGTTCAAAATATCTTAAAGATTTCAGATTATTATTTAACATAAAATGCTGTAGGAGTCTTCATTGTCTACACACCAAAAATGCAATATAGGCAAAATGCAGCTTCGCGAGAAGCAAGTCCTCACAACTTCCATAGTCTTCTAGTAGAACACTTCCTAAGAATTTTGTCTGAATAGATCAGTGAAAGTCCGACCACAAAAAAGATGAAAAAAAATCAACAATCCAACTTAAAAGAGGAGGGAGGTGGTTCTTACCTTGTCAAGATTCAAAGAAGTAAATTGTTGGCCACGGATTCCTTTCCGTTTGATAACACGGAGAATTGATGTGTAGTAAAAGCCTCTCGTCTTAGACTTGTCACTGGGTGTTGAATTGAAATGAAAGAAGAAGAAGAAAGAAAGAGAGAAGGGAAGGAAATAATATATATATATATATATATATATATCAGTCTCGATCTCTTTGACTACAAGGGTCCAAGAGATTTGTGGTCATTTCACCGTTGGATATAAATTCAACGGTTCACTCACTTTTGCACTCATTTTAAGAAACTTTTTTGAACCGTTAAATTAACATCGAACGGTGGGTGACCACAATCTCTTGGACCCCTGTGGTTCAAGAGATCGGGGATGATATACATATTTATAATTTTGGATTTATTTGACGATTATATATCTAGATTTAACAGTTTTAGTTATTTATTTTTACATATGGATTATTTAAGAGCACCTATATTAACGTTATGGACCATGAGTGATACAAAAAAACTTTAAGGATGCAATCTGATAGTTTCGTAAACGTCAGGGACGTTTTGTGATAAAAAGCCTTCATATAATTTTAGTTCAAATTCAAAGCTTAGTGTTTTAGATTAAATGTGAATCTTGTTGTAAATTTTGTTTAGAGTTTTGCTTCAAACTGTATCATGCATTCTAGGTTCAGTTTTGTATTTTGAATATGTAATCCTATACAAACATCAATATAAATATCGGATCACACCACCCTATGTAGGATTCGACATGGAGACAATTTATTGTACAGTCATCTAAGTCATAATTGAAGATCCAAAGCTTTTTCAAAACAAGCAGTCTAGATTGCTCACAGACTATGATGAGGTTAAAGCCCTTGGTAGTGAAGCCTTTGGTGTTTTTGTCTCCTGCAAGAGTAAGATAGATGAGACAACTTATGCTGTGAAGAAAATTACAATTGGAGATGAATAGGAATTCAAGTTTGATCGGCTTAGAAGGTAAGTACTATTTGGCATTTGCATTTTTAATTCTGACTGTGTTTAGACTATAATGATGCTTATTTTATGTATAGGGAGGTGCTGATGTCACAGCTGCAGCATCAACATATCGTACAGTATGACTTGAACCATTTTTGGCTGGTATAAACAATGTTGTGGATGGTGATGATGGAGGGAGTTCATCGGTTAGCAATGTTGATCTCCCTTATCTATACATTCAAATGGAGTTGTGTTGGAGCACTTTTACAAACGTTATGGTTGGTCTTACATATATGCATGCCTAAGGAATTATGCATGGAGATCTCTCTCTTGCTAATATTTTTAGGTGTGGTGATGTGTGGAAGATAGGAGACTTCGGACTAGGTATATTCATCCTCTCTTAAAGTCCATAAATCTTTAGTGTTGTGGCATGGTTACGAACAATGACTTAAATTGACTAACAAATATTTGGTTTTTATTTTCTTCTTTGCAGGCCAAAATGTGAATGATGAAAATGATGATAAAGTGATTCAAGGCATAGACATGAAAGGTACATATAAAGCACCAAATGAAAATGAGGATTGTGCTGTAGATATCTATAGTGCATGTATTCTTCTGTTCGTGATGATGTTGAAAACGAAACCCATCACCGACATGGAAATGGTAGTGTCAAACAAAGTATGACAAATATTCAATTATGCTCATATTTGCTCATGTTTTATTCTTCTCCAATACGGAGGTATTTATACAAGTACAAAGATGTGTTAACCCTAAATAAAATAGGAAATATATCTAAATTACAATATGAAATAAATCTCTATTACAATAGGACTAAATAATAGTTGGTAAGTAATTAAAATTCTAACTAAATAAGGAACTAAAATCCTAACTAAGTAAGGACTCGCCAACACTACCCCTCAAGTTGGGGCAAAGATATTTCGTACGCCCAACTTGACAAGCAAGTCATAGAACACCATACTCGACATTGACCAATCGAACAACTGTAGAGAAGACCTTGTCATAAACCATAAGTAAAACAACTACCATAGAAGGACACATAAAGGCAGAACACATAAACCATGTGAGCACAGCAGTAGGTAAGGCAGAACACAAACCCTGTGAACATGGCAGTAGGTAAGGCAGAACACAGAAACCCGTGAGCACGACAGTAGATAAGGCAGAACACAGAAACCTTGTGAGCATGACAGTAGATAATGCAGAACACAGAAACCTTGTGAGACATCAGTAGATAAGGCAGAACACAAAAATCCTATGAGCACGACAGTAGATAAAGTAGAACAAGAAGCAAGTGAAGAAATAAAGGCATCAACATTGGGCATGCCAAATAAATATTTTTCACTCCCCCTCCCCCTTGAAGAGAGGGGAGGAGAGCACTTAAATTGCAAGGAGAACGAAAGCACAGGTCCCTAGATCAGAACCTGGCTCTGATACCATGTCAAACAAAGTATCGCAAATATTCAATTATGCTCATATTTGCTCATCTTTTATTCTTCTATAATACAGAGGTATTTATACAAGTATAAAATGTGTTAACTCTAAATAAAATAGGAAATATATATAAATTACAATATGAAATAAATCTATATTACAATAGGACTAAATAATAGTTGGTAAGTAACTAAATTCTAACTAAATAAGGAACCAAAATCCTAACTAAGTAAGGACTTGCCAACAGGTAGTAGAATTGCAACTTTGAAGAATTGTGGGAGCTGTCGGAGGAGTGGAATAATTATCCACAGTGGCAGTTAGTGTTGCGGCTCGTGCATTGGAGACCGGACTTGAGGCCTAGTGCTGGGGATGTTCAAACCATTGTTAGTGCCAACTTACACGAGCCTCTCCAACATATCTTCTGCCTCTGCCTCCACACCATACCATATACTCTCTTTATGTTTGCATTTTTACTGTAATTGATAACAACCCATGAATTGGAAAGTACTACATACAAGCACCACATATAAATGCTAGTACAGACAGGAAACTGATCAGGAGCTATTCTATGAGTTGTTATGGACGAATTTCATAACGAAATTGGCTTGAAATTAAAAAATCATACCAAGAGCTTGAACAATTATAATATGCTAGTAGTACTTAGATGTTTTTATCCTTTATAGAATAACCCGCATCACTGTGTACTGTGGAGCATAATTTGTACCATTTTAGATTTTGGACTGTTTGATAAAGTTTTACTGAAAGCTTGCAATTTTGATTTGACTGTTGTATAAATCCCAAAGAAAAACCTGTTTTTGGGTTTTTATTCTTTTATAGAGATCCTTTATAAGCTTAAACACCATTTTTTTAATATAAAATTTTTACCTTCCTCTAGCATCCTTGAGAATAAAGAATTAAAGACACCAAAAATGTTAAGTTAGTGATACTTAGCAAGTTTAGAGATACTTAGATATCACTTTATGAATGTGAGTCGTCATGAGTGCAGCAAAGCTTTGATGACTCAGCATTCTCCAGTCCCTACTTACACTCTTACTAGGATTTGAAGGTCCCAACTGAGAGAGAGAGAGAGAGAGATTATAAATGTAGACAGTAGGCAGGTACAAGAAGAGTGCACTGCACTTAAAAAACTAGGAAGAGGAGAAAAGGGAAGTGCAGAACATTCAACAGAAGTATTACTTATTTATAGAAATAGCTTCTGTGAACCATAATTTCCTTGCCCCTTGTTATCAACTGTCATCACCTGAATGGCTCAAACCAAGGTCACTCAGAGGGCAGCTACAATATCAGCAAGAGCAGCATCAATAGCAATAGCATGGGAACTCTTCATTAACATCCTTATGATATTGAAGTTGCCAATGCAGAGAGGCCTCTAAAAGATGAGAAGCCAACAAAATTTATTGAGCAAGACATACATGCATTTTTTGTGAAAGTGGTCAATTTTCTATGGCAGGCTGGAGGGTCTTCTTATCAGCCTGTTTGGCCAGTGAGTTTTATCTCTCTTAAACACTACACATCTTCAGCAAGAACACAGAGAGAGATAGAAAGCATAATAGGGATATAAATATTACATCTAATTTCCTATTAGATTTGATGATTCTTCCTTTCATGTTTACTGTTTTGGTATTTTGTCACATATATATATATATATACTGGTTGTTCAATAGTTGGCTCAATAGTTGGATTCTTTGGTGCAGCATTGGGTAGTGTGGGAGGTGTTGGAGGTGGAGGTATTTTTGTACCAATGCTTGCCTTGATCATTGGTTTTGATCCCAAGTCTTCCACTGCCATTTCCAAGTGTTAGTAATCACTTTAACTTTTATCTTTTCTTTTAACTTGTTAATTTAATCTTAATGTATTCAATTTAGACAGAACTGAAGAACTGTATGCCATCCTATTGGTCATGCAGGTATGATAATGGGTCCTGCAGGTAATTTAATTTAATTAATTAATTTATAAAAATTGCATAGACCTCCTTCCAACACCCTATTAAACACAATCAAAAAAATCTGCCTCTTGCTAATGAGGTCATACCATAGTAGAAAAGTATGTTTGGTCTAAGATTAGTGGTCTCAAGTTCGAAGTCTCATCATTAGTGTGTGTGAGTAAATTCCACCACCTTCCTATCTTTGACCAAAAAAAAAATCTGCCTCCTCAATCCTTTCGTATTTGTTTTTAGCAAATAATGTTCAAATTCATTCACATATATCATATTTTATGAATGTTGTAAACAAATTTGGATCCTTTTATCATGTATGGCAGTCTAAGGGCCCAAGAATGTTCGGAACGATTGGCAATTCATTTTGATTGGGGTGCGCCAAGCCCAAACTGCAGTGCAATACCTGATCCACATATCAGATATTAAACTTGTGAAGCTATTTTCTGTGTTTTCTTACAAGTTTTTTCATGATTCTAAACCATTGAAGAGAGTGTTTTAACTTCATCCTTGATCCATGCCGGATTTCAAAATCATGGACCGAAAAAAAAAAGGTATACATTGTGTTTCGGTAGAAAATTTGTTGGGCAACTTGGCACTGTGAAAGGATGTGTTGTTGGATCCTTGTGTTACTAAAAGGACCGCTTTTTCTGTTGTAAAGTTAGTGGAGACCAAGCTCACATGTTGGAAACAGTGGCGGTTTCAGGATTAAAAAGTAAAAACTTATATAACAAACTTGTGAAACAAGTGAATTTCATTAATAAACATAAAAAAAATTACATAGTGAGAGGAGAAGTAATAAGCCTTATCCTCAAATGCATTTATATCTACAAATACAAAAACTAAAATAAAAACCAAAATAAAAAGTAAAATAAAAAAATAGAAATTTTTTTTATTTCACATTAAAAAGAAAGATAATATAGAGGACTACATTAATTTAAAAAAACCATATTTATTTCTAGTGAAATGGGAAGGAAGAAAATTGGCGGTTCTAGGTTTTTTGTTTTTTTTTTTAAACGAGTTGTGACCTCATTTCTCTCATTGTTTCCTTTTATAAACGTTTATTATGATATCCATTTTTAGCTTTCCACCTCGAGCTCCATAGCCCTATCAATCATGTTTCGCAATTTATGAAATAGTTATCTTTGTGCAAGACAAATTTTTAAAAAATCATAAGTAATGTAGGTAATATTTTTCTAACAAAAAGAGAGAAGGAAAAGGAAGAAAGAAGAGAGAGAGAGAGAGAGAGAGAGAGAGAGAGAGAGAGAAAAGAATGGAAAAAAAGAGAGGAGGGATGAGAGAAGGAGAGAAAGAAAAAAAAAAGAGGGAGAGAAGAGAGAAGGAAAACAACGGAAAAGAGAGAGAGAGGAGAGAAGGAAAAGAATAAAAAAAGAAGAGAGGAGAGTGTAAGGAAAAGAATAAAAAAGGAGAGAGGAGAGAGGAAAGTGTAAGGAAAGAATAAAAAGGAGAGAGAGAGAGGAGAGTGTGAGGAAAAGAATAAAAAGATTGGTGATTTCACTCTAATTTTATCTACTTACACTCCATTTTATAACTGAAAAAGGAGTGTAAGTTGATAAAACTAGAGTGGGAAATCATTACTCTAAAAAAAAGGAGAGGAGAGAGATGAGAGTGTATGTAATATTTTTTTTAACAAAAATTAGGACTGGGCAAAAGAGAAGAGAGGAGAGAGAAAAGTGTGGGTAATATTTATTTTACATAAATTTGGGCCGGGCATGAGCCCAGCCTGCCACAGGCTGGAGCCGCCCTGGTTGGAAAGAAGCATCATGATGTCTTCCTGCACACTCACATGTGTCATTTATCTTGCATATAAATAGACATCCTTACGACTTGCAAAGACACACCCAACTGGGAGAAGAAAGAGGGTTAGGCAGAGAGGAAGGAAGAAAGAGAGAGAGTGAGAGGAGAGAGATTCTTCAAGAGAGAAAAATTAGTGAGCCATATATATTGCAAATATTGTGTCTCATTTATTTTACATGCAACACAATATTCTCGCATATACAATTCATTATATAACATTTTCGAGCCTTTAGTTGTTCCAATAAAGCCTCACAAAATGATACCATAAAGAAATTTATCAAATTCATGGTATCATGATACCATGAATTTGCAAATTTACAGTATTCGAGGATGATCTTATTTAGGAAGGATGTGAATTGCCAAGTCATATTTCTTCCCTTCGTTTGCTTTTTCATTGCAATCTTGTTTCAAACATAATCAAGCAGCCAATTTTACGTAATTGTAGAGGAATGAAAGGTTAAAATAAGGAACTCAAGTGACATGAAATAAGTGACGCGACAGTAATATAATTTACAGAAAAAGTGTTTTTTTATGTTCAGAAAATCTGATATATATATATATATATATATGAATCAAACTTCTTAACTAAACATATTTTTGTTCACATATCTTGTTCTTTCAAGATTTTGTTGCAAATTTAATTGACATTGTTTTCAAATTCCTCCATCCGATCGCAATTCCCATTCAAGGTCCAACCAATAAATTTTTTAAATATTAATATATTCTCAACCAACAAACAACCAAATCATGATCCAAATCATATGCGGCTATAAGCAAAATCCACAAATCATAGTATGAGCAATCCAAATTAACCCCGTGATGGAGCCAGCTTTACAGGCTTTGCAACACGACTTTTGATCTGATCCTAGGAAATTGGAATATTGGACTCGGGGAAGCCTCCTGTAGCTCCATTGCTGCACATAATTTCATTTCACTAGGAAGAGTAAACCCTCTTTGGGTACGAACTATGTAGTCTTTGCCGACAAAGTTCATTTGTATTGGGCCATTATTTAGTTCATCACATTGACATGGTGCTTCTGCACTTAAAATCTTTGCTCCCTTGGAACTGTCCACTGGCCTGTTTAATAGGGAAAATATGAACAAATTAAGATCAAGGGTGAAGAGCATTGGAGTGAAACACACCAAATTAAACTTAAGGAAAACACATACAAACATCTATATATGATATTTAATACAAAATATTAAAAACAAAACTGGAGTGAAACTGAAATATTGAGTTTGAGTTGATATAGTGTAATGTTGTGTTAACTGTATCTCCATCCATCCATATGCACATGTTTTTGTTGTTGTTGGCAAGCAGGTATGAAGATGTTTATTAAATCTAAAAATTTATATTAGGTTTTGGGTTGAGTTGCAGAAACGCTCTTTGTACTGAGAATGATAAGCAACCCACGAATTGGAAAGTGCTAAAATATATGGACAATAACAAGTTTAAAAGAGACAAGGAAACAATCCACTTACAGTTGAGTAGACCCGGCATTCCTCTCACCCAAACTTATCAAGCAAGCACGTAGTGTAAAAGAAGGAAAGTGAGAACCAGGTGGAGCTATTTTGAAAATTGCTTGATGGACGAATTTCAACATTTTGCTTTCGAAGTTGTAGCTTAAGATCCCTTCTGAAGTGCCAAAGAAAAATTCATGAGAAGATGGACTTATTGCATGTGGTTTCAACACTCGAGTACCATCACACGGAAAGCGCCATTCCAATCTCTTCCCAAAAAGAGTATATCTGAGATTCCATTTATCACCAGATTCGCATCGATCATCGTAAGACCAAAAGCGAAAAACATTTGAACTATCACGCTTTATATAACAGACAAGTTCCATTGACACCCCAAAACATGCCATTGTTAAATCGTGGTTGTCGTCGTCTTCAGGGACATGAGGGAGTTCAAAGGCTCGAGCTTTGATAGTATTCAGGTCAATACACAAAAGTTTCCCTGAACAAGCTAGGCTGTATATAGCCCGACGCAAGTAGACAAAATGACTGCAAACCTTGGAACTTTTGAACCCCTCAATAAACATGGGGTCGAGTTGCAACCCATGTCGAATCCATTCTCCAGATTGCGACGAAAATATGTCAATGTGCACCAGGGTTGGGGTTAGGGTTGAGTTTGAGGTCAAGGTCGAATAGCAACATGATTGTTGTTGAGAATAATCAATTCGGACAACTCGGTAGTGATTGGATTCAGTAGGGTCAAAAGCCAAGGCAGCACAAAAATGGTCATGTTCATGTGAAAATGCTTTAGGTATGGAGACATGTTGTCTGGTGATGGGGTTGGAGACACAGAACTGATAAGTGTGTGGGTTGAACAACAGAATTAAGCCATTACAACAGTCGAGGTGACGATCAGAGGTGTCGCGCGTCTGATTTGCATAGAAGCCCAATAATCTCATACGGGAAACTAATTTAGTTGGTTTGTGCAAGTAGATATAATTAAGATCTAGATAGCTGTAACTGAGTTTAACACAAATATCATCAGGTGCGTGCAGAGTGCGGAAGAAAAGACCCAAAACAGGAGACTGCGACCAAAATCTCCGCAACCAAACATGAGAGATTATTTGATGCCATGACTTGGCCACCATCTTGCATTTCACCAGATCCTTCTGTGATAATCTAAACAAAATATTGCACAACAAATCATCACATAAAGATAAATTCCCCATACCCGAATCCTGATCCGCAACGGCAGCGGACGAGGACACCACTGACAGGTTACAGAGACGATCAGTAGTCATTCTTGTATATTTAACAAGAAGAAGGGAAATATTTGTGAAACTCAATTTTGATCTTTAGGTTCAGCCACAAGAGAAACCTCAATAAGTTGATTGATATGTAGATCGAAAACTAACTATAAATAGGAAGGCTGGCTGAGTACCAAATCCTTCTCCTATGCGGATTTGACTTTATTTCTTTTTACCTATTTTGATATGTAGAGAAAACTTCTATTATATTCATATTTTCTGTTTTTGGTAGGAAACTCCTATATAATAAGAAAAAAAAATTACTATACTTATTTTAAAGTCCATTTCATATGAGTTTTTTTTATTTTATAATTTAAACTCCTATATTGAATATAATAATGAATATCCTTTATTTTTTTTCTTTATTTTTTGCTGTGGAGCGAAAATAGTAGCTGATGTCTTTTATTTTGTTGCTTATTTTGGCTTTCCTCTTCCCACGTGCTCTCTCTCTGGCGTTTTTGTGAACCGTATGCGCCTCAATCCTCATAAAGCATATCGCCATAACCCAAAGAGACATATTTGGGGATAAAAGAAGCTCCGAAGATTGAATAGGTGAAGATAATATCTTCGGAGCTTCGTTTAGCTAATGCTATCTCTTGGGTCAGATTGAGCTCCAGCATTGATTGCCCATCTCTTCTTCTTCAACTCCAAAACGGTGCGTTTCCTGTTTATCCATTCAACTGCTTTTACATTTCATAGCAACAATGCTATCATGCTTCAAGTCCAATTTTTTAGATTCATTTTCATATGGGTACGTTGTGTTATGGTTTGGGGAAAAGGGAGGGGGGTGGAGGGGTGTTTAACAATATTTGCAGGTAACATAAACTTTTTGAGATGATTAGGTATTGAAGCTTGAAGATAATATAATTTCCTAATTTCGATAAAAATCAAAATTTGGGGGATATACAAGCAATATTGTTGTGCATGTAGCAAAAAGCTCACATCTTTGTGATGAAATTCAAAATTTTGTTCACATTTCAGGTTAAAGAGGCATACATATCGCCCTGGAAGTTGAACAGACTCAGCAGCAGTAGGTTTTAGGTTAAGCTGTTAATAGATGTGCTGAGAGTGATGAGCTTTTATCTTCTATATCATATTTCAGCTTGGGTTTTCCTTGAGACTGTAGTTGAATCAAGGGTTTTTTACATAAGGGGATAAAAATGCAGTCCGGGATACTCCCCAAGGTGAACACTAGTATATGTTCTAGTATTTGGAGAGTACTAAGTGGGAGCGGGCTACGGAATTCAAAAACTTTACTACCTTGTCAGGGAAAATTTTTGTCTCGGAATTCAGGGTTGTCTTGTTCGTTACCATATTCAACCCTTTTGATACCCGACACTGCTAGATATAATTTTAGTCCTTTGCATAAGGGAAAATCTATGGCTGCTTCAAGTTCGACACCTGTTTTTGGGGACGTTTATGTTGATGACTTAATTTCAAGTTGCGGGAACTCATTAGACTTCACAAAACCTACGGCTGTTTATTTTAATGATAGATGCCAGAGCAGTTTCCTGAAAGCTAGCGTGAGTTTCAGAAAAAAAGAATCGTACAACAGTCATCTGATTTCTGTGCATGTTGGACCTTGGTTGAGGAATTTCCATAACTCATCTTCAGTGTGCTGTGCTGCTGGTGCTGCTCATAATGTATCATTTGATGGCAACTCTAGTGATGAACAGCTTGCAAATTCTACCATTTTGTCCGACCCGTATGTGCTGTTTACTTTGCCTCTTTCGTTGTTTGCTGGTCATTTTCATTATCTTAGGGTCTCCATTGCGTTTTCATTTACTCAGCACTCATAAATTAAGTCTTTTTCGTTTGGAATGGAATTAAGGGTTATCTTCTGTGCACGTGGATGCTAAAATGTTAATTTATTTATATAAAACAGTATGAACTTGGTATCTAGTGTAGAACAAATGGGATTGATTAGTGTTTACAGCTTATAGCACTCTCTAATACCAATATAGGCATTGGTCTCCACAGTGCTTATATATATTGCTTGGTTTCATTTTCAGACCAATTTTGGGACAAAAAGCTCCGAAACTACTTTCAGGATCATGTTATCTGCCACATCCTGATAAGGAGGAGACAGGAGGAGAGGATGCCCATTTTATTTGTGAAGATGCACAAGCAATTGGTGTAGCAGATGGTGTGGGTGGATGGGCAGATGTTGGCGTCAATGCAGGACACTTTTCTCGCGAACTTATGTCACATTCTGTAAGGGCAATTCAAGAGGAGCCTGAGGGTTGCTTCGACCCAGCCAGGGTGTTAGAGAAGGCCCACTCATGCACCAAAGCAAAGGGTTCTTCAACAGCTTGCATCATTGGCCTTACAGAAAAGGTTTGTTGTTTTCATTTTGACTAACCATTGGTGCTATAATTTACTGTTTGGGATACTTTATCATTTTGACCCGTAAGGAAAGATGTGATCTGGTTTGTGGAGGCAATCATGTGTGGCTGCATTATACTGCTGTAATAAATTGACAGAAATAATCTTAGTGTCTAGTATCTATCCATTACTATATGCAAACCAGGGTTGGAATTATTTCAAGAAAGGACCCAAGTACTTCCTGTAAATGGACTCTTCCATATGCATAGTAATTGCTGACTTTTGCATTTAGTATGTTGAGTTGCAAGACTTACTTATATATAAGTGGAAGTCTGTTAAATGCATCGAATATAAGTGATTAATAGAGATTAAAAAATAGGCTGCAGATGCCCTGCCCTTGTGAGTCAAACCTGGATAGGATGCATGATCCAAGTTTCTAGTACATAAATTAGAACAACTTTTCCTGGTCTGTAAGATCACTTGAGTTGTTGTGTGCAATTTGGATGCTTGTTTTCTTGAGCGTAGAAAGTCAGGAAAGGTTTATATATAGTAAGTATGAGTGTGTTTTCTCATCAGTTTTCTTCTTCTAATAGGGACTACAAGCTATCAATCTTGGGGACAGTGGATTTGTAGTTGTCAGAGATGGAAGCACCATCTTCCAATCCCCTGTGCAGCAGCATGGCTTCAATTTTACGTATCAGCTGGAAAGTGGCAGTGGGGCTGATCTACCTAGCTCCGGTCAGGTCAGTAAATTATTGAGCATTATACTAGTTGTCACTCGCATATCATCAAAGTAATACATAGATTCCCCCAAATGAACTTGTTTTGACTCTATATATTCTAAAAACACTGCTTCGAATGGCTGTAGTGGAGAACTGGCCGTAAGATCTGATATTATGTTTTCATTTTCTTAAATACACAATTTTGAAATCTTGAGAGCTTAAGGTTTCTTATCCAAATCACACTGCTTCCAATAGATGTGTGTCACTTTCCCTGTCATTGTATGTACATTGAGGGGAGAAAACTTTAATAAAATTCCCTGACCAACTAGCGTCTAATTGGGATTCGATGTGGACCAGGTCTTTTTGATTCCTGTTGTCCCTGGAGATGTCATTATAGCTGGAACCGATGGGTTGTTTGACAACTTGTATAACAACGAGGTTACTGCTGTTGTTGTTCATGCGGTAAGGGCTGGCTTGGAACCACAGGTAACTGCTCAGAAGATAGCAGCTCTGGCACGGCAGCGAGCACTAGATAAGAACAGGCAGACACCATTTTCTACAGCTGCTCAAGAAGCCGGGTTCCGTTATTATGGAGGCAAGCTTGATGACATTACGGTTGTTGTGTCCTATATAACTGGCTCCAGTAATGTGTGAGTGAGTGAGTCTCTCAAATCCGGGTGTAGACAAACCATCTCTTTCCTTTTTGTAAGGTTGCTGGCGGAGCTTAGAAGCTCATCACTCTGTTTTGCCATGAAACCCAGAGGGAGCTGTATTTACATTGGTTTTTTTCTAGTGCTATCTGAGATATTATTTTCATCATCAGTGTCAAACAATACGTGCAATTTCTTCTCTTCTAGTTCTCGACTTGAATCTGAAAAGTTTGAGCTGTATTTCACTTAAAAACGCCACCCTTCCAAAAGTGTGATTCAATCAACTTTAAAACAGGTTGCATTTTCACTTTGTTAAGGAGAGTACTTGAAATACATAGAATTGTGTTTCCTCAGCCTTTAATTCTGTTTTTCCTTGAAAAGGATTGAAATAAGATTCAATATTTTATCTTTCAGTTGCAGATGTCTGTTCTGTCGGCTCAAATATTTCTTATCAACAAATAAATAATTTTCATCCTTTTTTCCCTCTAATTTGCAGCAAAATTTGTTTTGGACTTGGGTCATAGAAGTTTATTAAATTAAAAGAAAACACGCCGCATAACATATATTATTTTTATTAACAAAACGTGCAGCAATCCAAACTCATTAGACAGAACAGCCGAGCCAACTGGAGATGATAGATCGATTAAACCCTCAAGACCCTCAAATATCTCTTTCCCTCTTCAACATCAATGCCTCTGCCACCTCCCTCTCGTTCCTCTGGCTGTCTTCCTGCTGACTCTTCTGGTCTTTCTTTGCCTTCCCTTTCTTCCTGTTGTCTCCTAGCCTCTTCTTGCTCCGTCTGTGCTTCCTGCTCTCTTCTTTCCCATTCCTTTTGTTGCTGCCTCTCCCTCTCTGTTTCTTCCTCTTGTCTTCTTTCTTCTTCGCTTTGCCTCCCCTCCCCTTCCCTCTTTTTTGCTTCTTCTTCTTCTCTCTGTTTTGCTGCTTGTTCTTCTTCTCTCTGTCTTTCTGCTTCTTGTTCTTTTTCTCTCTGTCTTGCTGCTGCTGCTTCTTCCTCTCTCTTCCTTGCTGCTTCTTCTTCCTCTCTCTTCCTTGCTGCTTCTTCTTCCTCTCTCTTCCTTGCTGCTTCTTCTTCCTCTCTCTTTCTTGCTGCTGCCTCTTCTTCCTCTCTCTTCCTTGCTGCCTCTTCTTCTTCTCTCTTCCTCTGTTCTTTCTCCTCTGCTCTCTTTCTAGCCTCCTCTTCCTCCCACTTCTTAGCTTCCTGTTCCTCCCTCTCCTTCTCAATTTCTTCCAACATCACTCTCTCCTCTTCTTCAGCACAAGAAGTACAATCTATAATCACTGAGTCAGCCTGTGCAGCCAAAAGTTGATCAACTGTTGTGTTGCTAACATTAAACGACGCCGCCAAGACCTGTTTGTCCAAACTCTGCAGAACAGAGTATTTTCCAGCCAAAAACTGTGGATAGTTTCTCCTCGTTGTTGTGCTGAACCCCATGAACACAAGGGAGTCATTGTTAAACGACATCTGAGCCATTGGATGGAACCTCGGCACGGCAAATACATCTCCTTCATGAACCCTAAGCCTCATGTTTTTGCACTCTGATTTCTTTGCTGCAGTGCTAGAACAAACCACCCTAACCATCCCTTGCCCATGTAGTACTATTGCAATCTCAGTTGCCCTTGGATTCCAATGAGGCCCCATCATTGACCCCTTCAATAACAGAGCGAGTTTTAGAATTAGGCATCAAATTAATTAGACTCTAATTAACATAAGATCAAGCTAAATACCACAGAACCAGACCTTTGTCAAATTCACCATGAAAAGACCAATGTTTGATCCCTTCAACAATTGGGAGTTTTTCTTGTTCACAGTTAAGCTCCAACCATTGCAGTTCTTGAAATCTGGGTCCTCATCAAAAATATTATAGGTCTTTGTTTTCTTCTTGTTCTTGTTGAATGCACTGCCATCTTTGCCTGTCAGGAAGGTTTTCAAGAACCGAGCCTCCAAATCCCAGAAAGTTTCCTTCTTTGTTGGCACTGCGTGTACAATGCCTGATTGGTCTGTTCCATTTATTATTGATTCTATCACTTCATCAGAGACCTAATCGGACATTGTCTAGTAGTCAGAAAACCAACAAAAACCAAAATCTTCACAATTATTTCTGACAGATAACAGGATGATTACAATTTACAGCAAAGTTGTCGATTTTGGCCCAGAGTTGTTCATACCTTAAAAGCTGATCGAAGCACTTTCGGATCAAAGGCTCGGACCAGGTCCCTAACACTAGAGTATGCTCCTATTGCTGGGTCCTGCACAGGTTTTGGTATCAGAAAAAAGAAAATTTGGACACAAGTGAATGAAAATGTCCATTGAATCAGGAAAAGAAAAAGAAGCGGAGAAATAGGTGGTCTTACGTATAAGTCATCATCAGTGTTGGTTGCAAAGATTGCATAGATTCTAAGCTTCTGGCGCTCAGCCTGCAAGTCACTCTGTACAAAGAAAACAGAGCCTGGCCTAAGCCTAAAGAGATCACCTCTCTTTATAGCCACCCTTTTAATGTCATCCTCATCACCCCAACTCAACCTCCCACTGCCTAAACCCACCAAAACAAAGATTACAAAAAAACCCAAATCAATAATAAACAAATAAAAAGTATAATTAGAGCACCTGTATGAACATAGAGGACCATGTCTGCATGGAGAAGCACTGGAAGGAAGAGAGAGTTGGGTTCCAAGGTGATGAACTGAATATGGTAGGGCCCTCTGTGCCCATCACTGATATCAATGGATGAGATCTCTCCATACTCTGTCACAACCAATGCCCTCCGTTGATCTCTCTTCACCAGAGACCCGGCAGCAGCAGCAGAAGCACCTGATCCATATTGCTCCTCATTGCTCAATATTGCCTTTGCAGCAGGCAAAGACAGACCAATGAAAAGCAAAATGAAGAAGGTAAACGGAAATGGTTGTTGGTTTGAAGATTTGTTCAACATTGTAAGAAAAGTGAACGGATTGCAATGAAGTGGGGAGGTTGAGGATCTATATAGAAGAAAGGTGATGATATGCGGATCAGATAAACAACATAGCTCATGCGTTTCAATCCAAAAAAAAAAAAGTTAGAGCCAGGTGGCTTTGTTCATGGACACGTGGATCATGATTCAGGCACGTGGCAGGTGATCAGGGTCCGTGTCTACCTGTGGAGGGAGACCATGCAGTTGAGAAGTTTTCGCGGGAATCAAACGGATTTTTGTTAGAAAATCTGAGTTGGGCTCGGACATTTTGGGCTCATGACGTCTTCAAACGCTGTATTGTATTGCTATGTTTTGTCCTTCTTTTTTGGGTTTTTTTTTTTTCAATTATGTCACTTTGAATTTATTTGTGTTGAATTTTTATTTATTTATTTAAAATAGACAAGGGGAATTAAAAGTGAATTAAACAAATGTAATTTATTTTATTCAAATAAAATCATATTGGAATGGTGCTTTTCAAAAGAGAAGAAGCAGCACAATTTGTAGGGTCTTTCTCAATTTTATTTATTTTATTTTATCCCCACTCACTAATGGTATTTTATTTATTTATTTTTAGAAGATCTGGCTAGGCCATAGCTTTTGGCTACTACAAAATAAAAAAATTTACGGATATTAATATGGTTTAGTTATATACAACTAATTGTAGACAAAAACTACTCAATCAGTTTTGGATTTGATACTCAAAATATTAACCTTCTTGGATTTAAACCTTATTTATTTATTTATTTTGGTTGGCAAATTGGCATTGAAAGGGGCCTAAGGCAAAGGGCATAGCTTCCCATTAATGTCTTGGTTGTATCATAAATCCAACTACATATCTGAGAGTTGGTCATGCCATCATCAATTCAAGTTGCAGAAGAGTACCAAACACCTTTCACCTTTCACCATACACCACATACTATTTGGAGGAATCAGAGAGAGAGAGAGAGAGAGAGAGAGAGAGAGAGAGAGAGCATGTATAAAATGTGGAGGAATCAAAGAAGAGAAAAAGAAAATGAAGAATGGTGGTCATACATATATAAAAACTAAAATGAATCAAGGGGTATTTTTCAAAGCAAAATCAACATATCCAGTGGGGATCCCAATCCCATATCACAAAAGGAGGAGGGCTTGCTGGCTCTAAGTGTAAGGTGAATGCTTGCATGAGAGAGAGATAGAAGATCCTCAGGCCACTATGGTGCCTAAAAAATCTGCCTACCACAGCTGCATGCGCCAGTGCTCTCTCTCTCTCTCTCTCTCTCCATCACCCTTTGCCTTTTATTTTCTTTTGGAGAGTGGGTGAATGGACTAGTGAGACCATCTTTATATGAATGATTTAAATCAGAATCTCAACCCCCCCTCAATTCCCATCACCTCCTCTCTCTTTCTCTCTGTCTCTCTCTCTTTTGTGTGCTTCAAGCTTCCCTCTCCCACCGTGTGTGCCCCGTGTACTCAATTATAAGAAACCTTAATTCTTAAGTAAGTACTTTTCTACATCCATTGATAAGTATTGGCTACAGAAAACTCCATTTTCATACTGCTTTGCAATATTAAACTATTTTTGGTCACAGGAAAAATTCTTTTCGCCCACTTAAAAGCATTAAGTAAATCTTGAATACATATAAACAACTCGTGAATCCTCGCGTATATGCACGAACGGAGTTTAGGATAGTGAGAAATTTAATCCCAACGTCTATAACAATATTGATAGTTTATTAATAGAAGAATTTTGACTATAAGGATTTAAGAGATCATGTTAAGCAAACCTTGGATCTTCCATATCCTACCCATAATGGAATCATCTGCTGATGTTTTCCTTTGTATTATTAGGAAAAATATGCTTATCATTATTGTCGAAAGTCTCTGTAGATATATAGTTGAATTATTTTGTAACTCTTCATCGATGCCGTCAGTTGCATTATTTTATTATATTCTAAAAGAATGGACGAGGATGCCTTGATAGTTAATGGTATATAAAATCATCAAAGCTCAAATCAATCTGCAACATCTATACTTGTCAATTTACAAAAAGAAATGTCCATTAAAAAAAAGGGTTAATTAATACAAACTACAATGACATTAGGATTTGTCGTATTCTTTCTGTTTTTTCTACCGCAACGTATTCTGTCCTTTACCATCTATTTATCTTTTCTTTTTAGTTTTGTCATCTTCTCCGTTCTGAAATTAAAAGAAAGGAAAATAAATAAAAATATATAAAACTCTTTTATTTTTATTTTTTATAACTGGATTTAAAATGAGAAACTTATATTTGACCATACAATTTAAAGTTTTTAATGGAATGTTAAAAGAAACTATTCAAAAAGAGACTATGTTTGATACGTGTTAAAAATTAAAAAGAAAACTCTATATACACAAGTGGTTTAGACGGTGAATTTAATTTGCAGTTTAGTGATTTTAAATTTGAACCCCATGAGACCTTATTGGTAATGTGTGTGTGAGAAATCCCTTTCTCCTTCCTAACTTCGAGAGAAATTTTTTTTATTTATCATGCAACAGAATGCAATAAAAAATGAAATTCAAATCCCTCATTTTAAATTCAGAGATCAAAATGCAATTAATTTTTTTCTTGAATGTAGTTGCATAGGATCCTATATCATCCTTTCATAGTGTTTACATTATTAAACGACAAAAAAAAGAGCACAGAAAAACTCAAAGAATTGGCAATTTAACACAAACCCTTTCTTTTCCTCTCCTTCTTTTTGGCTTTGGAATTAAACACATGATAATCAGCTTGATTAGGACTTAAGTGCTTTAGCTCATTATAAAATTAGTACTAAAATACTTTTGTTTATAGGTCTCTAGCAAAAAGACTCGACCCATCTTTCTGGGGTGGGCAAAAACTTTTCCAATAGTAAAGTTCCTCCCACCCATCGCACCCATTACCAAAACAAAAGGTGCAGAAAATATGCATCGCTAGATCTTGTGTGTTAACTTGCTCTTTGGTACGTAAATGGACGGAAGGATTTGCATCAATCAATCGGTGATTGCAATCTCTCTCCCTCTCTCTCTCATCATATTGGAAATTCTTGGAAGGAACATATTCTCTCTTTCTGGTCGCCGCCAATGGCAATTGGCCAAAGCAATCCTACGTGGGCCTGGTTTCTACGCTGCTGTGGTGCATGCCCATGCAAAACCATGCATGTCCGACAAAAGCAACCCTAGTGGCTCCTACTTGTGGGTCCTGTGGGTCCCTAGCCTGTGCCCAATCAATCTACGCTGGAGTGTTTGCATGTAGGGTCCATCCCTTTGGCCTTTGGGTCCCTCCTCAACGTCAACAAGTGTGAACGTTGCTTCATTTCTAGAGTACGTCGACAGTTTGTTCTTTGATTAATTAAGTAAATTAAGAAGAGTACAAATTAATGCTAGTTTAGGGTATTAAACCTAACATAAAGAGGGAGTTAATTATACTCTAATTAGGTTTTAATTGGTACTTTGCCAACTTCCGATGTGGGAGAGTGAGCCAGTATCTGCGGCCCTCTCAAAGATTTAATGATGGTTCTTTTTCTAAGCTTTTCTCAAAGTGGGATAAGTAAAGGTAAGGGGGGTTGATTTTGTAAGAGCTTTTGTGGGTCCTCTCCTCGGAAGAGTTTGGGGGAAACACAACTTTGGAGCTTTAACGCCACCAATAGTTTGACTTATTTGTCGTTTTACGTTGAAGACTTGAAACGAATTGAGAAGTCTTCCTATATGCAAAGGCTTTGGAATTTTGTACAGATGATGTGAAGGCATTGCGAGTGACCGTTTTTCACCTTTACCCATTTTAACAGATTCAAGACGAAAAAGGAAAAGGATGCATGACATTAACCAAAACACAATTAGGACTGAAATGGAGCAATATTAGGCATGGTCAGTATGAGCGCGTGTGACTTCCAACCGTCTACTCCACGTGGTGTTTTTATATGTGATTTTCTTATTTTAAAAGTTATCACCAATAATAAACTTATAACAAAATAAATAAATTCGGAGTTTGAATCTGCTCATTATATTGTTAATCACATTTATTTCATAAGTGGAATCCACTCACACATTAAGATAGATACCTCAAATTAAAATAAATATAAAAATATAAAATTTTGGTGAGGAATATGATGAGGAAAATATAGTGCATGGAAACCTAAACTTTCCCCGTTGAAGCCAATCGTTGATTGGTGCATGTAAGTAGCTAGCCAACCGCTCACTTCACTGGTTTGAGTGATTAAAGTTTTGCCTGTGCCATCCTTCTGAAAATCAAGCAACACTAGATGGGTTGAGTTCAGTGCTTTGCATGGGCTGAGTGAGAGTTAACGAAAAGCGAATTAGGCAGCGAATCAAACAAAGACACAGAAACTCAAAAAGCAAATCGCCATGGAAGACTTGAGCAAGAAGCCTCAAAGAGATTAAAAGCCTCCTCTGACCCTCGTCATCCATGTCTGTCATGTATGACATATTAATACAAGCAAGCACCAACCACCATGCACACACGCAAAGATAAAAAGCCAGCAATCATCACATCCAAAAGCCCCCTCACCTCTTCTTCAACCTCATCTCCCTCTTTCGTTTCCAGCACCCAAAAACAGAGCAGCAGCTCACAGAGCAAACAGAGCTTTCTTGCTAAGCCATGAGAGTACCCGTTTCCTCTCCACAAACCAACCCAAAACTTGAATCTTGCAACAACAACACAAACACAAACACCAACCAAACCAACCGAGGCCTCAATTTTCCTGCCAATCTCAATATCCAAAACTTGTGCTACGAACCCACGTCGGTTCTTGACCTGTGCCACAGCCCCAGCCCGGTGGCCGAGCAAAAACCAGCAAAAATTTCAGCGGTTTCAGACGTCCTGTCTCACTCAAATCACCATGACCCTCTTGAGTGGGACGAGCAGGCCCTGCACAATCTGGACTGGGACTCGATCATGAGAGACTTGGGCCTGCACGACGACTCTGTTCCCAACTTGAAGACTTCAATTCCGCAATTGAACTCCACCGACTCACAAATTTCTCATCTTTCCGACTACCCACATCCCCAGCCGTTCGACCCCACCCAGCTGGTCCACTCCGATTTCAACATCAATCTCTCCGAAGTATACTCCACCCAGAATTTCACTAACGCCACCCACAATTTTTACGACCATCAGCCGGGAAATTGGAACGTCGGGTTTGATTTCATTGAGGAATTAATCCGCGCCGCGGACTGTTTCGACTCGGACGAGTTGCAGCTCGCCCAGGGGATCCTGGACCGCCTGAACCAACGGCTACGATCTTCCTCCCCGTCGAAACCCGTCGGGAAACCGCTCCAGCGTGCGGCGGTTTATTTCAGGGACGCCCTCCAGTCCATCCTCAACGGCTCAGATTCAGCGGCTCACAATCAGCTCTCGTCCTGGTCCGAAATCGTCCAGACCATCGGCGCCTACAAGTTCTTTTGTGGAATTTCACCAATCCCAATGTTCTCCCACTTCACGACCAACCAAGCCCTCCTGGAAGGCCTCAGCGGCTCCGCCTTCATCCACGTCGTCGACTTCGACATCGGCTTCGGCGGCCAGTACGCTTCCCTGATGAAAGAGCTCGCCGAGAAAGCTGACGTGGCTGGCCGAACCAGCCCAGTCCCACAGGTACTCCGCATCACCGCTGTCGTGCCCGAGGAGTACGCAGGCGAAACCCGGCTGGTCAAGGAGAACCTCTCCCAGTTCGCTCAGGACCTCAAGATCAGGTTCCAGGTAGAGTTCGTCCCCGTCCGTACGTTCGAGACGATGTCCTTTAAGGCTGTCAAGTTCATGGATGGAGAGAAAACGGCGGTTCTGCTCTCGCCGTACATCCTGCGCCGCCTCTGCTCTCAGAACAACATTTCCGCTTTTCTTGGCGACATGCGGCGGTTGTCGCCAAGCGTCGTGGTGTTTGTCGACGCCGACGGGATGGGGGACTCCGCAACGACGTCTTTCAGGAGGAACTTTGTCTCCAGCCTCGAGTTTTTCTCCGTGATGCTGGAGTCGCTCGACGCGGCCACGGCGGCTTCCAGCGAAGTGATGAAGAAGATTGAGACGTTTTTGCTGCGGCCGAAGATTCAGGCGGCGGTGGAGGCGGCGGGGAGGAGGGTACCACCGTGGCGGGAAGCGTTTCGCGGGGCGGGGATGAGGGCCGTGGAGCTGAGCCAGTTTGCGGACTTTCAGGCCCAGTGCTTGCTGGGGAAGGTCCAGGTCAGGGGGTTCCACGTGGCGAAACGGCAGGCCGAGTTGGTGCTTTGCTGGCACGAGAAAGCCCTGGTTGCCACGTCGGCATGGAGGTGTAATTAGGGCAGCTAATTATGGTTTTGCAGCTACCTAGCTGGCTAGAACTAGCTAATAATTAAGTAGTTATTTTACTTGATTATAGTCTATACTCTTACTCTTTAACTATTGGGGGTTTGGGGTGTAATTATGTTTTAAGTGTTAAGTTAATGATCCCGACCAATTTGTTTTGTTGGATTTGGGACTAGTTTTCTCTTTCTTTGGTGTACGTGTGGTTCTCGTTTGGTTTTGTCCTTGTAACTCTTTTTTCGGCTTGTTTTTGAACAAACATAACAGGGAAGCTAAGCAATTATTGGCAGTATCCCAACGCTCAATTATGAATCAATGAATCATATTTCATTCCAAATCACTTATTTCTTACAATTCTTCTTCATAGATTCAATTATAAGATTGAATATTGTAGCCTGAGTTTGTATCTAAAATAGAGCGTTTAAATTATTAACAATATACTTGTAGTTAAACCAAGTGAGCAAGATGATCTTAATTTGCTCGCAATTACATGTTGGTGAGATTGTATTAAGCGCACTCCAACCCCTCGGATTAGTACGGCAGACCCGATAACAAAGTATGCAAGTGGCTTGTAACTCAAATGATTTTTGAGTATTTATCGTTGCACTTGAGATCCCAAGTTTGATTCCTCATTTTCCAATATTAATTGGTCATTTTTACATTACTAATTGCTTTAGTTCATATATAGGTGGCTAAACCCTCTTCCCACGATTAATAATCACAACATGTGAATTCGATTGAATTAAAAAAACAATTACAGTTCCTTTTAGTTCATATAATTACAGTTGATTAGGAGTAAAATTCACAGAATATGTTTTTTTTAAAGGATATTTGCAATAATCTATGAAAGAGATAAATTCGAATATGGGTGTAAGAGGGCGGATTCACAGACCCATGTTTTGCGGAATGGGTTTTACATTTAACGAAAAATCATTTTAAGTTGATATTAGTTTTTAATTTAAAATGATTTTTTAAATTACTTTTACATTTTTTTCCCCTTAATTTAAATTCTCAGTTTTTTCCATTTATCTCGTGTCTACTAACTTAGATTAATAAATGACAAGTATAAAAACGCCATATATCGAAAACGAAATTAACGGTTAGGCGGTTTCCCTGAGCTCTTTGATCTGCTCGGAGATGGCGCTTCTCGGATCCAACATAGCCAGCGAGGTCAAGTTTCACCTTCCTCCTTCGATTTTGCTTTCCTTTGCTCTTTGCTCAATGACATTTTTCTCTTTTGGCTTGCTCTCGTTTCAATTTCGCATCAACAGTGGTAACAGGCTGATCCCAAAATTCGAATTCCAATTTGATTTAGGGATTCGTAATAACTGATAATATGAAATTAAATTGTTTATTCAATAATATTTCCGATGATTCACTTTAAATTGATTATTTGTTTTTAGAATTTCAATTTTTGCTGATCCGGTGCAAGATAATGAATTAGAGGAAGTAGACCAATGATTTTAATACCATTTCCAGTGAGAAATTAAGAAACTTTGATTGTCAAATGCAGGTAGGTTTACGATTGCTCCTTTGCCCTCTCGGTTCAAACATTGTTCTTCGAACAGCATGGTAAGCCATGACTACTGTTTCTTTCTTCTGTATAAGCTTCAAAAATGATTATTTTGTGATTAGACGTTGAGTTTTTCTCTGGTATAGTTGTTCTGTGGGGATTGGTATACCAGTATACTGTACATGCAGGGCAATTGAAAGGAAAGATCGTAATGCACAAGAAAAGTGGCTTTTATATTGGGCAGGTTAGAAATTATTATTATTATTAGTATTATTTTCCTTTTGAACTTGGATTTGGTTCAACTTTCATCTCAACTGTATATAACACAGGCTTATGATTTTCGGACATTATCATGCAACTAATTTAGTTCTTTCAATTGTCCACTTCAAATGGTTGCAGCTTATGGATCTTTCAGCCTTGTGGAAATATTTTCAGACAAGCTTATTTCTTGGTAAGACTCTGGATCCTATTTCTCAAAATCATTACATTTGTCATGAAGTTAGATACTCTATTTTAGGTTAGATGGGTCAAGTTTTCCCCCTTGAAAATCCGATAAATTGTTTTATTTGTGTCGTTTAACATGTACTACTTTTTTACATGTGCATATTCATCTTCGTATATTTGCCCAGAATCCCATACCGTTTTGTGTAGTTTCAGGATTACTCTTGACCTCTTTTGAGTTTGTACATTACAGATGGTTTAATTAAACCCCTGATGAATTGTGTGTGTCAACCACAATGTTTTGATGAATTGAATAGCAAAAAATTCAGTTTTCCTATATAATTAAAAGAAATCCACATTTTGAAGAATAATAAAATCAGATATCCTACACTCTTTCATATTTTTTTAATTTATCTATTCACGTACTTGTTATAATCATGACATGAACCATTTCTCCAACAAGACTATGGTGCAGTAGCATTCAGGATATAATGTGTTTTTAACCATAGTTACAAATGAGATTATATTGGCATAGGGAAAGAGTAAATTGTATCTTAACAACATTATAAGAAAAGATATCACTACTAATTTAAGCATGCATTTCCCTGAGCTTGATAGACAACCTCATCTTTATTGTCGTTGTAACCAGGTGCCCAATGTACTATCATTTGAAGTTTGCCTTTCTTGTTTGGCTCCAACTTCCATCTGTCGATGTAAGTTCAATGTTATTCTTCTCTTTGGAGTGTTTGTGTCAGTACATAATGAAAATGACAAAGGCAGTCACAAAGTTGAGTTGGTTCTAATTATCTATTTTCTCTCACCCTCTCTTGCATTAACTTCCAGAATGTCATTTCAATTATCCTTGTATATTCAAACTCATTTGTAATTCGGGAAACATCCTGGGAATGTTTGGATAATTGAGTAATTTCACCATTTTTTCATCTTTCTGTCTTGAATGATATTTTTTCTTTGCCCGATTGGGATGAGATTTGACCCATGACCTATTCTAATCTTAACCCTTTTCCCCACCTACCTCATCACTTGGACTCTTCTCCTGGGTATATTAACAAAACCATATTACATAGTTACTGTGCATATATATATAATTATAAAGTGAAGCTCATTGCAGATAATATTAAAGCATATTTCTTTTGAATTAGGTTGAAATTTCTTTTTTGAAAGGCATTTTGGAAGGGACTTCATGTTTATGTTCTTTTTTGGGGCCACAGAAGGGGGTTGGTGCAATGAGATTATGAGGAGTGAAATGTAGTTTAGACTAGTTGATTTAGCTTTAGAGTTTATATCTTTTAGTTGTGATGTCAAGTGATAAGCAGCTAGTCTCGGCTGTCAGGCAGTAAGACAGCATCATGATTGTCATCCAATTCTGTTGAACATCACTTGTTAATGAGGATGATAACAGGCACTTTGAAGAAAATAAATGCATATTCATTTGGGTGTTTTTTTTCTATGGTTGCATTTTTAGCTGTGTTCATAATGCTTTGTAGCATTTCTTAGCACACTCTGTTTATATGCATAACTTTATGAGATATGGACACATGGGAAAATTGTGTTGTAATTAACTACCTGCTTTCTTCTATAAAAATTAGTAAATAACTGCCTGATTCTACCAGGGAGCAAAGCAGTTGTACACAAATCATCTACGTCCATTCTTTTTGAAGCATCAAACTAGGGTTGATCGAGTTCTGGGACTCACATATGGAGAATTGGTATGCCTTCTGTCTCTTGAGCAATATGAGTTTATGTGAATATTACTTTGGTAAGCAGTACCCTTGAAATTTGTTGGTCATTTTCAAAATCAACTGTCTGTGCAAGTGCTTGTTTCTGTTTTTACATTGTAGGTAAAATACTACAATGTACATTCATAGAGCTATCTGGTTTCTATATTGCAGCACAAACTCATTAGTGCACACCAAGCGGAGATTGAGTATGCTAGGGCTGTGGTGATGAAAATTTTGGGTTCAGGTGAGAGTGACATTGGTACCCCCACCACATACACTCAAAGTCAAACACCTACAGTTTCTCCCCTACAAAGGGATCGTATATAATGTGATGGATATCATTAGTTTAACAGGCTAGTAGTTAGAGCTTGTTTGTTATATTTGCTGGTCCAGTCTTTCTGACTACAGTTCATTGCCCTCCCTCCTATTAACAGACCCGAGGCCTAATTCAGACGTACCACGACAGAACGCAATAGAAGGCCAGGCAAGAATAGCCCCAGTTTTGGAGTCTGATCATGAGGATTAGTGATATTATTAAAAAGAGAATGATTAGTGTTTTTTCCTGTTGGTAATATGTGTAGTTTTGAAATCCTTCTGTTCCAGGTGCAAAAGGAGAAAAGAAAGAAAAGTGCCTTCCCTTTCATAACGTAATTGTGTAATTTTTATTTGTGCTGTAATTAGTGAAGATCTGAGGTAGTATGCAATGAAGAAAATCATTTTTGGGTAGCTTTACTCTTGGCATGTTATCTCACAATTTGGTAAATATGATGTCAACTTTAACTGTACTTTAGCAGATGGAAATATTGCTCATGTTTATCTTTACCACATTCGGTTTCACGTTTTGTCCTTGTCTTTTCCTTTCCTACCTTTTTTTTCCTAAACATATCAGAAGCCGTCTCGTTGGAAGTTCTTTAAACAAGCACTGCCTTTTCTAACTGATGCCATTCTAGTTGTAAGAGAAAGGGACCACCATTTTCCCAACCTATGTGGAATTAATGAATCTATGAAAGTAAAAAGCAAGGTGAATTGCATCATTTCTTTCTCAGCCTCTGCCTCTTCGAAACAAAGATACAAAAAGTTTGCTGTTTCTATAACCAAACTCCTCCACACCGTCCGCAGCATCATTTTGAGCGAGCACAGAAACAACAGTAACGGGGAGGAAGAATGAGGAAGTACAAATCGGTTCAAAAAGATAACTAGTCAATGGAAGCAATCTATTATATACTCTTTTCCAATGGTACAACAATTTGCATGGCTCCGAGGATCCAACTCAGTTGAAAGTTGATAAATAAACGTCACAGCTACAGATAAGGGTTAAGTGTATAAATTAGTAAGGGAAACAAATGCTCTACGCTCAATTCGAGTGAGGGTCATGGCTTCCGGAGCTCAATAAATTTCTGTTACTACAAAGAGAGAAATTAATTCCTTCTCAACTGTTGCCCTCACCACCGCCAGGCTGCTGCTCAAGGTTTGCTACGAAATCTGGTCCGCACACTCGTGTCAACTCTTCCTGTATAGCAGAAAAAATGATACGCATCAAAAAATGGACTGCACTAGTGGACCAGATTAGTGAAACATTCAGGCAACTTTGATTGCTTTTAACCCATCAAGCTACAACTTGAACCGGCAAGGATCCTCTCCCCATTTGAGTTTATGTGAACATGGATTTGACATTTGGCATAGAAGTAAAATAAGAAGAAGAAAATGCAATTGTATTGAAGTAAACCTTTATATTAGTATTCTCAGATGTGAGTTTCTCGCATTCTTCTGAGAGCCTGTGCAGTTCATCTCTAAGGTTGTGATTCTCATTGCTCAATGTCTCCACCCTTGCTTGTAGCTCTTCACACTCCGCCTGGTAAACATAAGAAATGGAAGAGGGAGTTATGCATATATATGTATGATATCAATATATATTATATTTGTTCAAGTGTTAGCACATAGCTCTACTGTTTGATTGGTCCTTTAAAATTGATCATCATGTAGCACACGATGCTTATTAAAACTTCCACTAGTTAATGAGGGACAAATATTACTTTTTTTTCTTCCTTAAATGCAGATTTTCCTCCCATTGCCCTTCATTTGTGACCAAATTGGGTACTGACCTTTTTATTGAAATTTAAATAAATAAATAAAAAGCAAGATAGAACAGGGAAATTGCTGCCAAATAGTGTATATAAGAACATCTGTACCTGCTTCCGTAATCTTGACCTCCTAGCTGACTCCCTATTTGATTGCTTTCTTTTCTGTCTTTTCAGTTCACGTTCGTCCTGTCAAAATCATGAAAAACAAATTAAAACCTTACTAGAACTTATTATAATGCCAGTCTTTTAAGAAAGATATTCATAACGTCTCCACCATGACTAGGCAAATTTCCTTTTGGCACACAATTTGGCATGTTAATTTACATGGTTGTTAATCTAGCATTAATTAAGTGGAATCTTTAAATGTGCTTCCATATTGGTCCGAAAAATAAATTGACAACATCTCTCTCTCTCTCTCTCTCTCTCTCTCTCTCTCTCTCTATTATATACACATATATGATCATGTGTGCGTGTAAATTTTTGCATGGATAGTGATTACAAAATAACAATTTAGAAGATAACAGAAAGATTTGTACTTGAATCCAGTGGTCAGCACCCGCAGCTGATGGAGCACCTGATGGATTTGCTCTCATTTTTGCTCCTCCAGAACCTGCAGGGGTTGCATTCCATAAGTCCATTCCAATATTCAGATTAGTAGCAGGCATAGAGACAGGCTTCCCAGGCACTGAAGCTTGAACATTTGCCCCAGTATTCTGTGCATTTGCTCCTGGAAAATTAATTATGAGCAAACCATTTTACAAATATAACACAAGCAGGAAGTTGAACATGATTAATATACCATCTGCAAGCATCTTGTCAAAGCTTCCCCTCTTGTTTGCACCATACTCCTAGAGAGAAATCAACCATGTTTTCATTAGAAGAAAAAGAATACATCATACCAGAAGAAATTTTGTTCGAACAGGTTAATACGGAAGTATAAATTCCAACACAGAATATCTAAGTGTAGATGTGGGCAAGCAAAAAATGGGCAACAATAATTTTCCAGATGGGCCCGCAACTTTGTTAGTCAAGCAAAGTAACAACCAACACCTAGGAGCAATTAGCTAAAATGCTTATACACACCTGTTGGTTAGCATTATCTTCACTGCCATCTGATGAACCCTCGCTACCACTTTCACCACTATTATCCAAAGAATTTACAGTCAGACAAGAAGGCACCACACTGATACAAAAATCTTGCACGGAGCCAATGTAAAAAGAGAAAAGAGAAATCTAAAAAATTGTCGAAAGGAGGAATCCAAAGCAAAGATTAGCACACCTTTGGGAAGCGCCATCATTTCCTGAACCTGAAGTTGCTTTTCCACTCTCCCCAGCCTTGCCACCAACCAAACCTGTATTTCCTGCAGTTCCTTTGGGTTTTTTGGTTAAAACCCGCTCTTTCCCATCTGGGCCCTTCCCTTCCAACTCTGGATTTGTCTGTGCTGAGGCTGGAGTCTAAAGAGTAAATGAATGCAAGAAATCAGCTGATGAGGTTGAAATCTTAGATAACATCAAAGAGGCCATTTTTATCAATGAAGATGGACAGACGTGTATAAAGCAAATAGCAAGAAGCGACTTGTGTCAGAGTTGGTTTGCGAGGGGATATAATCATATGAGAGGGATAGCATCATACCGCGACCATACTAGGATGAGCATAAACACCACCCGGAGGATACATGGCTGGGTACGGAACTGGAGTTCCATATGGCGGCATCATAGGATGCTGAAACACAAAAAGAGAATAAACACCACCTTTTTTCAACCCCCCCCAAAAAAAATGCAATCTTCTTTCCTATGTAACAAAGGGAAAGACATTTACTTGGGCTCCCCACATATAGGGATGTGGAGTTGGGGAAGCAACAGTAGAGGCGAAAAAGGGAGGTGGAGTAGCTCCAGGACCATAATAAGCCTAAACAAGAAGCTATGAGCTATTAAAATTATTTATCAAGATATCAAATTTATCTATCTGCTTACTTTAAAAAAAATCACATATTGACCCAGAATGTGTTTTCATCATGAACCTGCATAGAGCTGGACCAATCAGGATATGAAGGTGTTGTTGGTATTTCCTGTAAATTCATGGGAGACTGATTAAAAACTTGAGGGGAAAGAATTGAGGACTTAGCAGGAGGGAGGGAGGGACTACCTGAGCTGTAGAAGCTTGTTTGGAAGGCTTAGAAGGCGTGCCCTCTTCCCCTGTCCCCATTTTTGTTGGCCCAGAAAACACCCCTTAAGTTCACAATTTAACAGATCACGTTTATTCTATATATATATATATATATCTATGAAGCACCTGCAAAACAACAAAATTAACAGCCCTAAGATAAGTAATTAGATGGTTCAATTAATCAAGATTAACCAAAACAAAAAATGTGGTCAACCAAAGAAGGGTTGAGAGGGAAAGACTGAAAAATCCCCTTCAAATTGTCAAATATTTACTATTCAGGCACCGATTTGACACTCAAAGCCATCAAATTTATCAACTGGGGATTAAATTACACCTACCCTTATCTCAATTTAACTAATTTTCCTATAGCAAGCTCAAAATTCAATCAAACCATTATCACAGAGCTGAAGCAAAAGCTGATAGTATATGAATAGCAGCCAATAAGCACAACAGATTAACTTGCGTACACAACAAAGAATTCAACAAAGCTCAGATTTTGACACAATCCGTGGAATAATACAAACACAAAACGAAAGGAAAGGCAATTTACGGGAAATCAGGCCATGAGACGCGTGATTTGCATTATATAAGGAAAAAGAGAGAGAGAGAGAGAGAGAGAGACCTGCTTTCATGGCGTTTAGGAGAGTGAGGTGGAAGTCCAGGTGGAACAACACTTTATTTAAGATCAACGGCTAACAAATTAGGAATCTAGGGTTTTCGAATTTAGAACCTTCAATTCAAAACTACGTGGGCGAGAGCGAGAGAGAGAGAGAGATGAAGGCTTCAGCTTTTTCTCTCTAAGTAGTTTTAGTTTTAGTTTTGTCGTTGTTTGGGGATGGGGCTTCGGCTTTGGGTTTTGGGGGGCTGAGTAGATATGTGGGTTGGGGGCTGTACGGAGTGATCCAGTGTGGCGGTGGTCCACCGGAACAAAAAAGGTTAGGGTTTGGCTTGGGAGACACGTGCGAGGAAGATGTGTCCAGCTGTCCACGTTTCACTGGATTAGATCATGACGATGCAGAAGCCACGATGACTCATCCTGACAGATACCTTTTCATATTAATTTAATTTAATATTATTACTTTATTTTATTTCTTTATTGTTTATAGTCCCTCCCTCCCTCCTATCCGGTTTCTTCTACTAACTCTCCTTGATTTACGGCCACGTCACCCTAATAAAAATGCTTTGGTTTTTAGTTGAATATGGGAAAAAATTCATGACCCACTTTCTCCTCTTGAAAATTTGTTCCTTGTATTAAAATACCAGCTACTGTTACATATTTATCCCACTCGAATTATAGCAGATATACACTAATTATGTGAGTCCAACATTTATTACAATTTTTGTAACATGCAAAAACCCCAAATCAATACAAACATTTACGTATCTTATTGTCGTATATGTATACGTGCAATAATCTACAAAATCTAATTGAAGCGTTTTTAAAACCGAAAGAGTTTTGATATGGAGCCCTACACAACTTTTCATTAGTAAATTATCCAAAATTAAAAATTTTGGACTCAAAAATAGCTTTTCACCTTCTTTACAAATTCACATAACTTGGATGTAGTTACCACTAGCAATGATGTTGTCGCTTAGTCAACGCATAAGATAAGCACTACTAAGCAACCAGCACAGAACGGGAAACAAGATCCTTATCTGAAAGCCTACTGTTTTAACTTGTACTAATTTTGCCATAACCGACAATTCAAGCATCAGAAAGGGAGTCATATGACTAATCACATTAACTTGTACGAAACAAAATATTCCAAAATCTAAGAGTCTTAAAGGGACAAGCCAGCATACCTATGAAAATGAAATACAAAATCCAATGGTTTGAGAAGAATTTGAAGAAAAATAAAATGCTAAAGATCAAAATTGACAAAAGATTAAGCTCTTGATTTGTAAAGCAATCCAACTGGGAACACACTTTGTATCCAACTCCCTCTCTAGCTCTCTATCTGGTTTTTTTTTTTTTTGTTTCTTGTTTTTTTTATTCTAAGGTTCCTACCAATGTAATTTCTGTACAGTTGCCTGTAACACAAGTTACATAACAACAGTTCAGCTCAGAAACCCTGGCTGTGTGTACCTATCTATATCTGTAGTTCTTCTGTGTATCCTACAAAAGGTGAGTGAATAACCAAAACAATTCCTAGCCTGTGGAGTGAGCCCCTCAGCCCTAAAGAACCCAAAACAGAACCCACAATGCCACTTGTCAACCACACCAGCACTTACATACAAAGCACCTCAAGAAGCTTAATGATCTGCTCTTCTTTCGCCTTTTACCCTTCTTCTTCTCTTCAGGCCTGTCAATCACATGGTTGGTAATTGCCGATTCTTCTTTCTTCACATTGCAGTTCTCAGGATGTTCAACTTCAGTCTCAACGACTTTGGGAGGTTCAGCCTCAGTCGAACACAGTTCCTTGAACAAGTTGGAAAGAAAATCTGTGATTTCCGTGAACTCAGGCCGGGTCTTTGGGTCATGTGCCCAACAGGACTCCAAGAGTGGGATGATCTGCTCAGGAATGTCATCCAGGCTCGGCCGTACTGCCTGCAAAGCAAGAGCAAAAAATTCATCCAAATGTTTCCACAGAATGTAGCAAATCATAGAACATCTGTTTCTATGGCAAAAGAAAAGTCCACCAACAGTCATTAAACTTTCGAAAAATTGTTTTCATGTTACACTCAGTTCATCGGATCAGCAGCAAAATCAAACTTCCCAAAATATAAACAATCATACAAGTTTCTAGCAAATCTAAGGCAATTCGAAAAGATCAAGCACCATGGAATGAAGTGGGCTGAGTTTTAAAAGAGAATAGAGATAGGAGTGCTAAAGAGCTTGCAGTAGCTATCAGATAGAGTTTTCGGGTTTCTGGAATATTATTTTATGTTTAAATGTCAGTCAAAGGACTTACTTTCGCTGTAGCATATGCTGCCATTATACTAGCCCTTCCCCTGAATGGAGTTTCGTTCATCAGCAACTCCCACAGAACTATGGAGAAGCTGTACACATCTGCCTTGTGATCATATTGCTTCTTCACTCCTCTTGGAAGTGGCTCTGTGTGGAATAACTAATTCAGATAAAAAGAAAAAAATTAGCCATATTATGAAATTTTTTGCAGTACAAAAATTTGAACAAGTAACACAAAAAACTGCACCTCAGGAGCCATCCACCGGTATGTACCAGCCTCACTAGTCATTGCACCGGCTATCTCCTCTCTAGCATTCCCGAAGTCAGCCAGCTTAATTTGCTTCATGTCTTCTGTAAGAAGTAGATTGGCTGGGAAAGAAAAGAAGGCTATTTGTTAGATTAGAACTCAATTTCTACGATAAACAATGTTTCAACCATATTGTCTAATACTCTAGAATTAGAACTTAGACGAGCATGCAAAACTAAAAGAAAACAGGATGATTCTAACAATAGCATTCTGGCAAATGTTCAAAACTAGAAATGATTAAATATTTTTGTGGATCTACTAAGGACCTCATTTACAATTAGAAGTGGATATGTTGCCAACCCAAACGCCTGATCAGTTGCCCGTCATCAAAATAAACTAAAATAACTAGAACAACCAGAAAAAAGAAAAGGAAAAAGAAAAATTACCTGGCTTTAAATCACGATGGATAATACCATTGGCATGCAAGTATTCCATAGCCCGACTTATATCCAATGCAAAACTTATGGAAAGCTTTAGATCTAGGGTCTGTGGCCTGATGTTCCGCAGATGCTTCTGAACTGTACCACCTCTCATAAGCTCAGTAAGTATCATCAGAGATGGTTCAAAACACGCACCAATAAACTGTTTCAGAGCAATGACTTATATGAGCACATGGGCAAAGGGCATTGATCATGAACATAAGATGTTCAACCTTGAATAAGTGACACTGATATGAATCTAGATACATTTAGAGGTGAAGCATGGTGAAACTGAAAGATACAGAAACCAAAAAGGAAAAGAGATTTTATTCCTTAATATGTAGATTTCCAAATTACTATCATCACTATATCTTTCCATAATTTATACTAAAAGTTCCAGATAATACTATCATCACTATTAATATGTAGATTCTATTCCTTAATATGTAGGTTTCGTGCAGATAATACTCTATCAGTTCTTAGAGTGCTAGTAAATTCTCAAAAAAGGAACTGTAATCTCATACAGTGATGTATAGCAGGAGTTGTTTGTCAAAGATACTTTATTCTCACAGTCAGTATAGTACCAAAAGTTCCATATATGGTTACATTATGAGTAATTTAAGGAATTGTGAGGGAACAAGTATTACTCCAAGCAAAGATTATCCCAAACCATCATTACTTTAATATTTAGGCAACCAGTTTGCAGAAGCTAAAAGGGCATTGAATACCAATTTAGGAACAAAAGTACAGCGATCTCAGAGGTGTTCATTTCCTCAGGTCACAATTTCATCTCATCACCTTGATATAAATCAAAGAAAGATGTTTCTTGAAACAAAAGGTCAATTTACATAAATGTTTTCTTCTAATAACCAAACCGAGGAAATGAGGAACCAGAATAGTATAGAACTCAAACCAGGCAGGTACAAGTCGTTAAAGTCCTCTACAAAAGAGAGAAAAGGCTTTCCAATTCCAAGAAATGATGAACAAACAGTATATATTTATAAAAAATGCAGGCATAAGAACAAATAAGAGGAAATAAGTAGCATACCTTCACAATATTGTCATGTTTCACCTTTGCAAGAAGTATAACCTCTCTCTGAAATTTTTCCTTTGATTCAGTTGATTCTTTGGTTGGCTCTATAATTTTTACAGCGACAGGCTTGGATTTGTACCTAGAAACATAGCCTTGAAAAAGTCAGCGCCCTATCATCATCCAGAACTAAACATTCCTCCATTGCAGCATGGAACAACACTCAGATTTATGAGTTATACACACACAAATTATAAAAAAAGCACACTATACCATTTAAGTTTTGCACACAATACAAGTCAAATCCCGTCTCATATAGTAGGTTTCAGAAAATCATTTAGCGTAAGAAGCAAGACCCTGCTACAAACCTTTTCTGCTGACATTAATCATTAATGATTTTCATACTAACTGCAACAAAGAGATTAGATTTGTGTCCTCAATGACATCTATGTTGGAATATGCTTGCTTTCCAGGAATTCAACCTTCGGGTATAAAAGATATGATAACTATAAATAAACTAAGTTAATGAATCTAAAAAGGCCTCGCCAAGTTAAAAAGATCTAAAGATATCCTTATTTGCTATTCCTCACTACGTAGTTTGCCATTCCGCTCTAGATAGGGCAACTTCTATGATCCAAACAATTATCATGATAGCTGTGTTTTAAAAATTTTCCTTGCATTGAAGGATGACACATAAATTATACTGACCTTTACAAACACTACACTTTTCAACTCTACTCAATCGCAGAGTGTCTTCTCCTGTTTTCCATCTGTTCAAATTGGCCCAAGCAGCCAAATAATTAAAACTCCTTGTTACCACTTCTTGGCAAACTGTGCTGTATCATGCAATTTTCTTGGTCCTGCATGTACCTAAACCTATGGACTTGGTAACATATCTTTATAGCTGAACTTCTTTAAATATAATCTGGTCTCATCTACTGATATTATGTCGCCAAAAACCAAATATCAGATGATAATTCTCTCTGTCCTGTATATGCCTAAAAGTCTAAAACTGCTTACTCTTCATTAATCTTTATGTTAAAACTTTGAAGTCTAATATTAATCTGGCCTCATCAACTGATATTATGTCCTCAAAGACCAACGAGCCATACATTAATAATCTCATTATGATATGCAAATGCTGTTGGTTGAACCCACCTGCCTGCCGTCTCACTACCCTACCCCGTCTCCTAGTCCCCCGGGATACTGAAACATAAAAGACACCATAAATAATGGCCAGGGCTTCTAAATTAAAACAAGAGATATCACCTACCATAAGTAACCAATGATTTTAAATTTCTAATCTACCACACATTAATACATACCTCCTTCCTTGAACTATTTTGCTAGGTGATTAATGTAGGATGGTTTCGGTCCTATATAATATTTAAAAGATTGCCAACAGATTTTCTCACTTGCATTATGTACTGCTAATAATCGTCATGATTGCATTTATGCAACTACTGAGAGCAGAGAAACGCTACACGCCTCAATGCCTTATGTCAGAGTGATGAATTGCAGAGAAATAACACGATTCGACAAAACCTATAATAAATTAATTTTCTATCCCTCCTATGCTAATAAATGAATAGATTCCAAATGCAGAATGTTTGCATCCCATTTTGGAGCATCCACAACCGCAATCAATTGAACCTACATTAATGAAGTTTTTGATCCCTCCTATGCTAACAAATGAGTGGACTGCAAAATCCAGAATGATCACGTCCAATTTGGAGTATTCACCAAAAGCAGTTAAAACCACATGATTTCTCTCAATAATGATTCTCATCAATGCCATTCAGGGTATGTCTTCTCCTAGTATAAACGATGATCCAACCACTATAACACATTGATATAAGACCACCCCCAAAGAAAAACATGCAAAACTTAAAAAGAGTTACACTAAGGACCTCTAATTATATTTTACTGTGGATTTAAGGCAATGAATTTGTACAAAAACTCTGTATATGCAGCATAATAGCACGAAATTCTCTCTGCTTCCTTACTCGAAAGAATGTACAATCTAATCTTGGAAATAAATTAGAGTTATATGACAAATGTACCACAAGGAGACCTTAACTCACTTTTCACTCATAAAGGGTTTACCAATAATGAGAACCAGGACTTTAAGATCAAAGAAAATCTAAATGTGGCTCTGAAATTAACAATTGGCACCCAAAAACACCAACACTCGTTTAAACGCATAAAACATCAAAAACCCTCAAAAGGGTTTATCAGAAAGACCCAGAATTCCAAGACTAAAGCAACTCACAGACCAAACCAAAACAAAGACACCGACTCAACCAAACAAACCTGCACCAAAAGCAAGACAATTCAAGAACATGCAAACAATGTGAGCAACCTAATCAAGAAGCACAACCAAGAAAAAAAAAGAGCAAACAGATACAGAGACAGTGTTCCAGTACAAGAAATGGGACCCACAAGCCTTGGAAGACCGTAGAGCGAGGCCCTTCTGTGATTTTTGGACCAATCTCGACACAGCTCGGGTCAATGAGCCAGCTGGGGTCAAATGACGGCGCGCTTCCACAGTAACCTTTCTCGATGTTCTCGAGGGAGGAGGTTGGGCACGAGTTGCAGGCGCCGCGTGAGACTGGGAGGACCTCGTGTCCCGCCATTGCTGGAGCTTCTGTTTGCATTTTCACACAGAGAAGAAGAGACGGAGAGACAGAGAGAGTCCACGAAAATGGGTTTTCAGAGGAAGTGAGAAGTGAGTGAGAATTAAAACCAATGTACAGAAATAAAAAATATTAATACCCGAAAATCGTAAATGGGAAATTATGGTGTGTTTTTAGGAGGCATTTAAAAGCAAGATGGACCTGTGCGAGAAATGCGAGGGAAAACTAGGAAACTTTGGTGCATTTTTGGAAAAATCTAATTTATTCCTTAATCCTTTATTTATTGGAGTATGGATCTGGTGCGGCTGGGTACACGGGAGTCCGGTTTCTGGTTGCCACGTGGACATACGAGGTGATGTTCCATTGGTCCAGCGGAGTTGTATTACTCTTTTGTTTGTTTCTTAGTTGGATAAACTTCGGAGCAGGTGCTGACTTGTTATGGAAATCTTGGATGGATAATGGACGTTTTGGGGTCTGCAACCCCACCTGATTTAATTTCAGCCCTCTAAAGTTGCTGTCACAAATAAATTTTTTGTATGTACAATTGTTATACCAATTTTGTCTCACTAGTACGTCGTATGTGATGACCGGATATTGTGAGTACGAGGTTGTATACGTTTAATTCATACAATAGGGTTTCTATTTAATGCAAGCAATTAGGGGAGGAGTTTACAGTAATATTTATCAGGTGTTCATATAGATAGAGGTAAAATAGTTCAACCAATTGAGCTATATCCCATTAAATCATATATAATATAATTGATTTTTATTGTTTCACAAGTACGTCATATGTGATGACGGAATGTTGTAAGGAGGGTATATGTCCAATTCATACATTAATTACTTGTTTCAATTAATCAATTTGCTAAGGAAGGGCATTCAATTTTTAGTAGATGCAAATTATTATACTAATAATGTCCTCACAAAACCCTACAATGTGGTTGATGATTGAATGTTGTGACAAAAATGTATATATGTCCAATACGTGACAAAAGTGTTTGTGGGCTTTTGGAGAACATTGTGATGACTCAGTCCTTTTGCAGGCTGATGCTTAGCTACAATGTGTTACTTGTTGATCAAGAAAGGGTCGCTTTGGACTTTGACGTTGCCCTTCTCTTTAAATGCGTTAGGCGTGCCACTACTAGTGCTTTACTCTTCTAGTATAAAGAGAAAATGAGTGATCAAGTGATGTGAAAATAGTTATGGGCTCATTGATCCTAACCTCTAATCAAAGCCATTGTACTCCAAGTAGGGAATCTCACTCGGATAAGTTCTTTTCTATGCCTCAATTAAGAGGACTTCAGTATTTCACTTGTCATGGAATATAACTTGGAAGAAACACCAACTTTAAAGTAACATTGGACAGAAGGTACAATAAAAGTTCAAAGTTGATTATGTCCGAAAGGCATAATATTGTTACAAGAAAGCAAATGCGAATCTATTCAGACTAAATACATTTGATTAAAAACAATAAACAACCTAACAACAAAAAGGAGGAATGGTTGTTGGACATAAATAGAGCTCCTCGGACACCACTGTAATCTACTTGAGACATTACAATGAGTTCGATGAAAGTGCCAACAATATCTGCAATGCTCAAAAGGGTTTGCAGATACTAATTTGATTTTAGATAAACTAGAAAAAGTGACTAGCTTATAAAAATCATACCAAACACTGATGTTGGCAAAGCATTAAGGTTACAAACCATAACAAAGTAATTCCAATAAGGAGTTGTCAACTGGGAATTAGATAGAGTATGTGTTTGGGAAAAGAAGAGAGTTCCAATTAGGAGTTGTCAACTAGGGACTCAAGAAATTGAGAAAGGAGTTTATTCAAGTCTTAGCCATTGATATGCTATGAGATGCATTTGACAAGTTGTTTTGAGTCGAGTGTATTTGAAGTTAGTTAAAATAAGATGTTTGTTCTTGAGAGAAAAATTGGATGTCCTTGAATCAATGTATTTTCCTCTTATTTATGATCCTCCTAGAATTTGGGTTTTGTCCTCTTAGTTAAAAAAGGAATGCCTTGATTACCGGCCTCTTCTCTGAAGTTGAGTTTGGTGGTCTTTTGTATTTTCCTCAATTCTTATGCTTTTAGCTGGCTTGGACAAGTTGGAACAGCCGACCTTCCTAGTTCAAATCGCATTTAATGCGGTTGTCTTGCTCTTCTTCCACCGCATGAGTTTCCATCAATTGTCGAAGTCAGCCTTGAGTTCAAAATTGGATATTCGTGCCTCTACCCATGTAATAGTAAAGGTCTTATGAGGTTTAGTCCAAAACCTCTAAGAAACCAGCTATTGCGAAAGCTCAAAATTTCAGTAAAGATTCAGATTAAATTGAGTTTATTTGTATCTGTCTTACACAAAAAAGCACTTAAATTAATGCTTGACTTACTAATTTTTCTACTTGTTTTAGGACAAACGACTAAGGATTTCTACGAAACTAGAGTGTGCAAGCCTTTGCTTTTCCGTTAACCAATTTGTTTAGTCTACGTCTATTTCAAGTTTTGTATGTCCGATGGGCTTTTAGGCTTTCGAACATAAATTTTGTCGAGCCCTGATTTTTTTGACAACTCACTTAGGTAATTGGGCTTCAACTGTTCATAAAATCAGCCCATTAATTGTAGAAATTGGACTGAACTAATTTTCGTCCAAACACATATATATTTTTTTCTTAGTCAGGATTAATATGTTTAGGGCAATCAAAATAAAAAAGAGTGGTCTAACCAAAAAAATAAAAATAAATAAAAAAGAGTCCATGCCTTTGCTACAGTAGGTCATGTTGAAGAACAATCAGTATAAAACCACATAACATAATAAAAATGAAATATGCTATATATATATATATATAATCAAATCAATACAACAGTAAAATAAAATATAGAATATTGACTTAGATTAAAGATAGAGTCCTGCAGAGTTGCAATGTTCTTTAGACAGTATTTTTCCTCTACTCTTGTGCTTGTAGTTCAATAAGAGTCTGTCCACCCGGATTAAATATCACAAATCACAAATCAAATGCCTTATGTATGAGAATGATAATGCTGCACTTTTTTGTGGACGAATTGTCAATATATAGAGGTCTGACATCTTTTAGCAGTTACATTAATTTTTTAGATTTGAATTTCAATTTGAATTTCTAATTAATAAAAAAAAATATTAATTTCAATTGAGCAAAAGGCCCAAGCTCAAGACCCAAAAATATATATGTATTCCAAGCCCAAATCATGATGAAGCTCAACTTTCCCCCAAATAGGCCATACATCCTATTTAGTATTTCTAAAGTGTTGGTGCTTATAAATTATGAAAGAAAACGACTCCCTTCTAATGTGGGACTAAATGCAAGTGTATTTTTTCCTATACAAACTCTAACAAGTCATTGTTGCTAAAGTACGTCATATGTGGATGACTGGATGTCGTGAGTAAAAAAGGAATCCAACCAATCCACAATGCTCTAGGTCTTTTATTTAGCATGAAAAGTATACAGATGACCACCTTTAAAATAAATTGAACTGGAATAGCATTATGGAACAAGAATATGTCTCCACCTGCATTTAGAAGAAAGAACACTGATAAAATTTGATCAAATTAAATGCGCAGGTAATTGTACTGCATGGTGTGGACTGTGGACATAATTTTCATCAATAGATTGCAGGCCTATCCAATTTGGATCTTGATAGTGCCACTCCTGACTTAGCTATGAGCTTTGATTGTAGGCCAGTGGAAATGGAAATGAATAGAGAGATCCAATTGGAACAATTATTACTTGTATTAGGTCTTAGGTGTCATATATTTACTTTAATTAGCGGTTTTGTATAATTATTTGGCAATGGCTTTTGGGCTTAATAGTACCTCATATCCCTTTTTAAAAACAAGGATGAAGCGCAAATGACTCACTAGTGTAGTGATTTGGAGTAATTGCTCCTCTAGATAAGGTTTTGGGTTCAAGTTCTAATATCCGTGTAGTGTATGTGAGTTTAGTTTGCTATCACCACTCTTAATATGAAATATCCTTAAATAAATAAAAAAAAATAAAAAAAAAGAAGAAGGATGAAGCAAGTACCCTCAAGCCAAAACATTAGTACAACTTGATTAATGTACCATTTCATAGTTTGCATCACGATAGAGCAAAAACAATCCTTTCAAAATTTTCAACATAGTCATAGAGATACCTTATGGTTTGGTTTGGTTTCTCCGCTCATTTTAGCTAATTAAAATCGGAACGCGTCCACCTTGCTAGATGTTCGGAGCCGCTTTGGTGGCGAACCTCATTGACTAGTATACCAATATAGGCTTTCCAGTGCATAAATTACAAAAAGATAGAGCTTGTCATATCCCATTGAAATTAGGAAACACACATAATAGACATTTTGCATTTCTCGTCTCATCAAGAAACAAGAAAGAGTAACGCAATATTGCATACGAAAATAAAACACATGCTGGCGTGACAGAGCAAACTAATAAAGAAGAGTAGTGCTGCTACATGCATGGAATTGACCACATCTTTTGAATTATCATTTGAAGGCTTCTTTCCCAAGTGCATGTGGCTGCAAATCATCTACTGTTGGCTTGTCCCCGTCCTCCTCCTTGAGCGGCTGTTACTCCTCCTGATCCTCTTAGATTTGGAGTTCCCATGACAATGAATTTAACACCAACACCTAGATCATGCAATAGTGTCGTTTGAATACATTTCACAATATCCTCCTGGGAACTGAATTGAAGTTGTTTAAACGACTCTGTAAATCTTCTGAGCCGGAAATCCTCCTCAGTCTCGTTGACGAGTTTCTCAATTGTATGATCACCTCCTCCTCCAACTTTACCAAAAAATACTTGAATGATGTTTCTCGGATCACTGGCACATACTGCTTTGAACCAAATAATTGACAATCCCAAGTAAAATTCAGCATAGCGGGACTGCTTGATTTCTTCTATCTCTTCTTTACCAGACATCTGCATACGTAAACCTTTTAGATCCCACTTCTCTGCTTCATCCCATATGAAGTGATCCAAAAGGAATGTATATGTGCTACCCAGCTTAATAAATCTTCTGAGCCTAAAATTCTCATCGCATTCCTCGGGCAGTCTCTCGAGTATGACATCTTTGACATCTTCGCCTTCCCACCTCATGAACTGATCAAGCATACTTTCAATCTTTTCTTGTTGCTCCTTGGAATCCAATTGCCTGAACAAAAGAATCGAATCGCATAAGCGTCTTTCAACAAAGAATTTTTCAGTAAACCCCTCGAATAAATGAACTCGTGTAGCCATCGGAGCTTTATTAAACAGCTTTGCGAATGTTTTCCTTCTCAAATCTTCCTCTGTTTCCCCTGCAAGTCTTTCGACAATATTATTATTAACACCTTCGGCAGCAAGTTCGTTAGAGATGTGTTCAATCTTGTCTTGTTGGTCGTTGGGGGATAGTACGCTGAACCCAAAACTCGAAAGCTGCGAGAGTAATTCGGCAGCACTGGCAGAATCTTGGGGCTGAACGAGCACCCCGTGAGGAAGATCTCTTCGTTTGTGCAGCAGATGCTCTTCAGCTTTGTCAAGGAAGTGGACTTGGACACCAAAGTCAACCACTTTATTACATAGCTCTGTGAATCTTCTGAGTTTGAAATCTGCGTCGCTTTCGTCTGCAAGCTTCTCAACCATAACACCTTTAACTCCATCACAGAGTTGGTCAATCAGCTGCCATTGACCATGGGAGCTTTGTCCCTTGAACCATATAATTGAGAAACCTAAGAAAAACTCATTAAAACGGGACTGCCAATCTAACCCACCTTCATGAGTACCGGATGTCTGCTGTGTATGTTTTGGTTTCGTGCCATATTCTTCCCTGCAGGCGACAAAATGCATATAAACGTAGTCAGTATAATCCTTACAAAGCCGAGTAAATCTTCTCAGCCTGAAACCGTCATTGGTTTCGTCATCAGCTTTGACATGAATCAATTTTCCAATCAGTTGTTGTTGATCATTGGCGTCTAGTTCGGTAGTAAACCAAGAAATCAACTCGCCAATTTGCCTCTGGCGCTTGAATTTCTTTATAACTGTGGACAGGAAATGGTTCTGGTCAGGGAAGGGAAGTTTCTTGAATAGCTCGGTGAATGTTCTGGGTCTGAAATCCTCTTTACTTTCGTCCGAGAGTTGCTCCACTATAACATCTTCAACTACTTTTTTATAGATTTCTTTCGTCTTCTCATGTCGATCAGAAACAGAGAGTTGGCTGAACCCAAAGATTGAAAGACTCAAGAGTAGTTCAGCATCATCCGCAGCATCAGCAGAACTGGTATTGGGGTCATGGGCTGGTTTTGGGAACACAAACATTGATAATCGACGCGGAGAAAGACTTGCAAACTCTGGTTTCGTAGAAATCCTTAGTCGTTAGTCCTAAAACAAGTAGAAAAATAACAAATGTGGTAAGTCAAGCATTATTTTAAGTGCCTTTTCGTGTAAGACAGATACAAATAAATAAACTCGGTTTAATCTGAACCTTACCTGAAATTTTTTGAGCTTGTTTCTCTAAGATATCTAATGCAAACACATTACTTGAAAAAAAAAAAATATTTACAAGAAGAAGAAATTAACAAGTGCAAGAGGTTTATAAGAAGTAGGTACCACAGCTTTCTTGAGCATTCAGCCTTCAATTTGATTCTGAAAAGTGATTCAGGCAGCCCTCAATTGATTCTTGTGCATGAGATTATGCCATCCCCATCCACAATAGCTAGATATTGTGGTAGTGACGGAAACTGTTATTGGATGGCTCAGGCAGAGTCACGTGAAGCTGAGCTATGGCTTGGTCACGTCAATCTACGGATGGAGTATGGGTATGATGGAAAAGAAGATGAATGGTCCACCAAGGTTTGTCCTGTCTCTTCGTCTCCAAAGTTAATTCTTTAGTGGCAGATTTCATTCGACTACTTCATCTATTTTTCATTCAACTTCGTTAGCAAAAATAATCCTCTCTTCTTTAGAGCTACAATAATGAACTCACAATCAACCTCACCAACAGCTAATGGAGGAAGAGATCATGCTGATCATCACAATTGCAGCGACATTTGTAATGAACTCACAATCAATATCATTTTTTTTTTTCATTAAAACTTCCTTTGGACACGAATGAATAATCGGTGTGCATGTATAAAAGTGAAATCAAATCTGAAACTTCCGTGCTCAAAAGTATTAAGCAAAGGATACGATAAAAGTAAAATTGTGCTTTATGAGCAATTGAAATTCCTGTAGAAGAAACCGACCAATTCATTGTGATTGGCCTGTGACTATTAATATAAAACACGAATAATTGTGTCCTTTGCACTAAAGAGCGCAAATAATTGCGCCCTTGGCACTAAAGAGTACAAATCATATAACCCATGGCTCAGGCAGAGTCACGTGCAGCTGAGTCACATGATCAATGTACGGACGGAGTACGGGTACGATGGAAATGAAGATGGAATGGTCCACCAAATGTCGACTACTTAATTTCAATCTGCTGCTAGGTTTGTCCTGTCTCTTCGTCTCGAAGTCGAAAGTTAATTCTTTAGTGGCAGATTTCATTTCACTTCATCTATTTTTCATTCAACTTCATTAGCTAAAATAATCCTCTCTTCTTTAGAGCTACAATAATGAACTCACAATCAAGCTCACCAACAGCTAATGGAGGAAGAGATCATGCTGTCATCACAATTGCAGCGACAACCAATATCCAGACGACACCATTGGACCAAAGAATCCAGGAAACAAGATGGCTTCTGCTTCCATCAGCAGGAAACGAATCTTGTTGCATCTTCAAGGTACGTCAATGCCTTGTGGAAATAAACAAGAAGACTTACCAGCCCCATGTTGTCTCCAGTGGTCCATATCACTGCGGTGATCAACATTTGGAGATGATACAGCAACACAAATGGCGAATCGTTGGCGAACTGCTTGCTCGAACACCTCCAAACGGCCCAACATTTGATTACTATCGGCAAGTAGTGGCAGCAAAGGAAGCAGATATAAGAGGGTGCTATTCGGAGACCCTCAGCTTAAGCAGTGATGATCTAGTTGAGATGATGGTGTTGGATGGTCTCTTCACTATTGAACTCTTTTGCAGACTTGGAGGATTGTCACTAGGTGATGAATACGAGTACGACCCCCTCTTTAAATTGAAATTCATATTCTCTAATATCATACGAGATCTTTTTCGTTTTGAGAATCAGATTCCTTTCTTCGTTCTTCAAGACTTATTTGATGAATCAAAAGCTTCAAGAGGAAATAGTGACTCATCATCCCTTTCCAAACTTGCCTTGCAATTCTTTAACTATGCATTTCAAAGACCTGATCAAGTGTTAGATCAGGATTTCAGTGCTGCTGGTGAAGTAAAACATTTACTCGATTTACTTCGCTGGAGTTTTATCCCTAAACCCTATGATCATTCACCTCAAGAGAAGCCTCGTCCGCAGATCGAATTGATCCAATCAGCCGAAAAGCTTCGTCTAGCTGGAATTAAGTTCAAGACAAGGGAGGCAATGACCTTCATAGACATTAGATTTTGCAATGGACTGCTGGAAATTCCACACATAGTACTCGACGATCTACGTACTGATTTATTGATGAATTTTGTAGCATTTGAACAATGCTACACTCATCGCTCAAAGCATTTCACAACTTATGCTGCATTCATGAGTTGTCTGATCCGCACGCCTGCAGACGTATCATTTCTCTGCGACAAGAAAATTGTGGAGAATTATCTTGGAACTGATGAGGAGGTTGTTCATTTCTTCAAAAACCTTGGCAAAGATGTGCCTTTAGATATTGGCGAGGGTTATCTATGGAAGTTGTTTAAGGACGTGAATGAGTACCATAGAAATATGTGGCATGTGAGATGGGAAGGTTTTAGATTCAAGTATTTTGGTACTCCATGGTCTTTCTTGTCTGCTTTAGCTGCTGTTATACTCCTACTACTCACTGCAATTCAGACCTTCTGTGCTGTTTTTGGGAAGAAGCTCTAGAGTATGTACTAGCAATAATGTGATGTTAGGATCACCAAAATGTATTAGAAGCACTCATTAGAGCTAATGATGATCATGGATGCATATCTTTAATTTACGTGTTTTTTTTAAGGTCCTTAGAAAGCGGGAGTTTCTTTGTAATAAGATTCAATAGGCGTTGCTTAATTTTATAATTTTAAAAGTCCATCTGAATGTAGGTGAAAAGCTCATATCATGGATTCATTCAGCTTTTGGGGCATTCAAAAGCTGACGATATTGGTATTAGGTCTTGTCTCACTTAACTTAACCTGATGATTTAGTTTAATTGGCTTGGTAATCCTAACTCTTCTTCTTGTTTCTTTCTTCTATTTTTGAAATTATAAGATGTTTGACAGTACTGTTTTTAGTCCACGACATGTTGGTCATTACTTGCAAAGTACATTTAGCCTTTCTTATAATTAAGTCAATGGTAACAACAATTTTCAGCAAAAGCAATAGTCGAGTGTGGGATGGTTGCGAGTGATTACAAAAGATAGTATAAGTTTTAAAATGATTCAGAAGAAGACACAAGAAGACATATTCAGAAAACAAGTCTTCTAGCCATATTCAGAAGGATTTTAAATTAGGTTTTAAAATCAAGCGATGCCCGATCCTATTATCCTAGCTAATGAGGCAAAGAAAGTTGATGATTTGAGGCGGAAACTTAGGATGTGGGGACTGGTTGGTCATTCGATGTACTGCAGGAGCTCAATCAAAATGTAAATTGTTGTTCCGGATGTCTGCTGTGTATGTTTTGGTTTCGTGCCATATTCTTCCCTGCAGTTGACAAAGTGCATATAAACATAGTCAGTATAATCCTTACAAAGCTGAGTAAATCTTCTCAGCCTGAAACCGTCATTGGTTTCGTCATCAGCTTTGACATGAATCAATTTTCCAATTGTTAGTTTTAGGGAGAAGAGAGGCTTAGGAAAATGGTTGATATTGTTTAGGACAATAGCTTGATAATGAATAGAAAACTTTTTTAAAAGAGTAACAAGATAAACTTATTTTATTGATTGAAATAAGAAGGGTACAAGGGCTTTAGAGTTGATTGGATACAAGAGGTGACTGATGTGAGTTTAGACAGCTGGTGGTTTTTCAGCTTTCTTAACTTGAATACATTAGTGGGCTGTTACAGCTATATATAGAGTTGCTGAACCGACTATCTAAGTTGGCTTTTTGCTTAGTTAAGTCGGTTTGCACAATAACCGACTTTGTCTAAGTAATTTTAGCCACTAGTTATAATATGAGCCTAGAATAGTCTAGTTACAATACATTATATAATTAATAAGATGTTTCTAGTGTAGAGCTCAAATTTGACTTGTCATCTTTTCTCAATTTTTCTAGACTTTTCTATATTATTCTAGTACAAGTGTGCATTATTTTTTAACACTCCTCCTTAATGCACATTTGTGTCACTCCGAGCATGCTTCGTAGCAGTTCAAATTTTGGTCTCTATCGACCAATAATGCACATTTGTGTCACAATAATGAACTCACAATCAACCTCACCAACAGCTAATGGAGGACGAGATGATACTGTCATACGGCTTCTGCGTCCATCAGCAGGAAACGAGTCTTGTTGCATTTTCAAGGTACGTCAATGCCTTGTGGAAATAAACAACAAGACTTACCAGCCCCATATTGTCTCCAGTGGTCCATATCACTACGGAGATCAACGTTTGGAGATGATGCAGCAACACAAAGGGAGATTTCTTCACGATCTACTTGCTCAAACACCTTCAAACAGCCCAACACTTGAACACTATCGCCAGGTGGTAGCAGCAATGGAAGAAGATATAAGAGGGTGCTATTCGGAGACCATCAGTTTATGCAGTCATGATCTAGTTGGGATGATGGTGTTGGATGGTCTCTTCACTATTGAACTCTTTTGCAAAGTTGGAAGATTGTCACCAAGTGATCCAGACAACCCCATCTTTAACTTAGCATGCGTATTCGCTAATATCTTACGAGATCTTTTTCGTTTCGAGAATCAAATTCCTTTCTTCCTTCTTCAGAAACTATTTGATGAATCAAAACCTTCAAGAAATGATAGTGACTCATCCTTAGCCAAACTTGCTTTAGACTTCTTTCGTTATGCAGTAGAAACCCCTGAGCAAGTGTTAAATCAGGACTTCACTAATGTTGAACCAAAACATTTACTGGATTTACTCCGCTGGAGTTTTATCCCTAAACCCTATGATCATTCACCTCAAGAAGAGTCTCGAAATGTTCGTCCATTAGTTCAATTGATTAAGTATGCCAAAAAGCCTCTAGAAGGAACAAGGAAGGCAATGCAAAAGTTTGTAGCAGGAAGGAAGGGAAATACTTCTCCGTCCCTTGAATTTATCCAGTCAGCCAAAAAGCTTCGTCAAGCTGGAATTAAGTTCAAGACAAGGGAAACAGCGAGCTTCTTAGAGATAAGATTTTGCAATGGAGTGCTGGAAATTCCACACATAGTAATCGACAATCTACGGACTGATTTATTGATGAATTTTGTAGCATTTGAACAATGCTACTCTCATTGCACAAAGGATGTAACAAGTTACACTGCATTCATGCGTTGTCTGATCCGCACGCCTGAAGACATATCATTTCTCTGCAACAAGAAAATTGTCGAGAATTATCTTGGAACTGATGAGGAGGTTGTTCATTTCTTCAAAAACCTTGGCAAAGATGTGTCTTTAAATATTGGTGAGGGTAATCTATCGAAGTTGTTCAAGGACGTGAATGAGTACCATAGAAATATATGTGGCATGTGCTATGGGAAGGTTTTGAGATTCAAGTATTTTGGTACTCCATGGTCTTTCTTGTCTGCTGTAGCTGCTGTTATACTCCTACTACTCATTGCAATTCAGGCCTTCTGTGCTGTTTTTGGGATGAAGCTCTAGAGTATATACTAGCAATAATGTGATGTTAGGATCACCAAAATGTATTAGAAGCACTCATTAGAGCTAATGATGATCATGGATGCATATCTTTCATTTACTTGTTTTTTTTTAGGTCCTTAGAAAGCGGGATTTTCTTTGTAATGAATTTCAATACGCGTTGCTTAATTTTATAATTTTAAGTCCTTCTGAATGTAGGTGAAAAGCTCATATCATGGATTCATTCAGCCATGCCTGCGTCACTTGACTTAATTCTGATGATCTTGGTATTAGGTCTTGTGTCACTTAACTTAATCTTGATGATTTAGTTTGACTTGGTAATCCTAACTCTTCTTGTTTCTTTCTTCTATTTTCCTAATTATAAACTACTTTGTATTGTATTTATAGAGAGTTTAAGGACTGCAGGCTCACAAATACTTGGCCTTCAAACTTCTTTGAAATTACAAGGAACCATTTTCTTTATTTACATATCAATTTTATTTTCTTTAAAACATACTTTGGACACGAATGAATAATCGGTCTTCACGTATAAAAGTGAAATCAAATCTGATACTTTCGTGCTCAAAAGTATTAAGCAAAGGACACGATAAAAATAAAATTGTACTTTACGAGCAATTGAAATTCCTATAGAGGAAACCGACCAACTTATTGTGACTATTAATATAAAGCATGAATAATTGTGTCCTCTGGACTAAAGAGGACAAATAATTGCGCCCTTGGCACTAAAAAGCACAAATCGTATTAGTACCTTGATCACTATTGGCAGGTCGTAGCAGCAATGGAAGAAGAAATAAGAGGGTGCTATTCGGAGACCATCAGCTTAAGCAGTCATGATCTAGTTGAGGTGATGGTGTTGGATGATCTCTTCACTATTGAACTCTTTTGCAAAGTTGGAAAATTGTCACCAAGTGATCCAGACGATCCCATCTTTAACTTGGCATGGGTATTCGCTAATATCATACGAGATCTTTTTCGTTTCGAGAATCAAATTCCTTTCTTCCTTCTTCAAAAACTATTTGATGAATCAAAACCTTCAAGAAAAGATAGTGACTCATCCTTAGCCAAACTTGCTTTAGACTTCTTTTGTTATGCAGTAAAAAAACCCCTGAGCAAGTGTTAAATCAGGACTTCACTACCGTTGAACGAAAACATTTACTGGATTTTCTCCGCTGGAGTTTTATCCCTAAACCCAATGATCATTCACCTCAAGAAGAGCCTCGAAATGTTGGTCCATTAGTTCAATTGATTAAGTATGCCAAAAAGCCTCTAGAAGGAACAAGGAAGGCAATGCAAAAGTTTGAAGCGGGAAGGAAGGGAAATACTTCTCCGTCCCTTGAATTTATCCAGTCAACCAAAAAGCTTCGTCCAGCTGGAATTAAGTTCAAGACAAGGGAGGCAGTGAGCTTCTCAGACATAAGATTTTGCAATGGAGTGCTGGAAATTCCACACATATATAGTAATCGACGATCTTCTTACTCATCTGTTGATGAATTTTGTAGCATTTGAACAATGCTACTCTTATCGCTCAAAGCATGTGACAACTTATGTTGCATTCATGAGTTGCCTGATCCGCACTCCAGCAGATGTATCGTTTCTCTGCAACAAGAACATAATCGAGAATTATCTTGGAACTGATGAAGAGGTTGTTCATTTCTTCCAAAACCTTGGCAAAGGTGTGCCTTTAGATGTCGGTGAGGGTTATCTATGGAAGTTGTTCAAGGAAGTGAATGAGCACCATGTTAGGATGTTTGACACTTTTTTTGCACCTTGCGTGTATTTTTGCGTCTTTTAATATCTTCCCAAGCTGGATGAGTATAAATATGGTCAGCATGGTCCTCAGCCAGCTTTGTGAATGTTCTGATTATGAAATTCTCCTCTGTTTCCTCAGGGGAATGCTGGATATTGTCCATTGTAAAATGATCCAGTACTTGTCCATTCTGTTGTTGTTGATCATTGACATCTAGTTGAGTTTTGAACACAAAAATTATCTCATCAAATTGCCTTTAGCTCATGAATTTCTATATAACTTTGGAAAGGAAAAGCGCCTGGTCAGGGAAGGGGAGTTTGTTGAAGAGCTCTGTAAATGTTCTGAGTCTGAAACCGTCTGGGAGTTGCTCCACTGTAACATCTTCACCTACTTTATTGTGGATTCCTTTCGTTCTCTCATCTTGATCAGTGACAGAGAGTTGGCTGAATCCGAAATTGAAAGGCATAGGACTAATTCACCACCATCATCAACATGATCAGTACTACAACTGTTGATGGGCTGATCAAGTGCTGATTTGGGAAGTTCGAACTTTGACGAATAATCCATGCGATCAAGAATGGCTTACAAACTCGGGTTTCGATCGGAGAAAGCTCTGGCCGTAACTTGTTCCTAGAGGAAGACAATATTAATAAACAGTAACAAACTATATGCAAATTTTCAATTAAGTAGTTCATGTATATAAGAGTCACAAAAATTCAGAACCCTACAAAGGGTAAAAAATAAATTTTGAGCTTCAACCTTCTTTGAAATTACAAGGAACCATTTTCTTTATTTACATGTGTTGATGGTTTAGTTTGATTTGCTAATCCCGGTAGGCTGACTCAGCAGACCTCTTGTTTTGCTGCTCTCAGTCTAGTTTATTTCTTTTATGCCCTTATCCTTGGCTTCCACATCAGTTAATTTTTCTTATTTGTCATTGGGGAAACTGCTGCATAAATTAAGTTAATTTCAGTTGTACAAGGGCCAAAGCCACTGTGATAATTAAGTCAATGGTTAACAACAGTTTTTACCAATAGCAATTAGTAAGTTTACAAAAGATAGTATAAGTTTAGAAAGTGAAAGCTTCAAGTAGTAACATAAGATTGTATTGGACTTTATTTAGCATGAAAAATTATCTTTAAAATAGATTGTATTGGAATAGCATTATATATGGAACAACCCTACATTTAGAAGCACTTATAAAATCATCAAATGAAATCTGCAGGTAATTGTTCTGCATGGTGTGGACTGTGGACATAAATTTCTTCAATAGCTAGCCTATCCAATTTCGACCTTAGACTGCCACTCATGGTCAGGGGCGGAGCTATTCATAGGCCTGAGATGGCCTGGGCCCCCCCAACATCTTCTCACCTCTTTGACTGTATAAAGAGTGTAGTATAGATTGCACAAAAAAATCCCATAGTTTTAAGCTTGTGGCCCCTCAAATATCAAACTCTACCTCCGCCACTGCTCATGGTGACTAAGCTATGAGCGTTGATTGCAGACAAAAAGATAGAGGACATCATGTGCCTTTGGAAATTAGGAAACACACATAATAGACATTTATTCATAAATCAGAGACAGACTTTGATACGAAAATAACAAAAGGGAGGGAGGCCTTTTGCATCTCGTCTCATAACAAACAAGAAGAGTACCTTTAAAACAAAAAACAAAAAAACAAAAAGAGTAATGCTGTATTGCATACGAATAAAACGCACAAGCTTGCCCCCTGCCCTCCTCCTTCAGTGGCTGCTGCTCCTGATCCTCTTAGATTTGGAGTTTTCACCTTCATGAATTCAAGAGCAACCTCCTCCTGCTGATCCTCCTCGTCTGTCACCTGAGGTGAGAAAGGTTGAGGTATAGTAATAATCAGATCATTAATTATGATATCTTGAATACGTTTCACAACATCCTCCTGGGTACTGAATTGAAGTTGTTTAAACGACTCTGTAAATCTCCTGAGCAGGAAATCCTCCTCAGTCTCATTGACGAGTTTCTCAATGATACGATCACCTTCTCCAACTTTACTAATAATTAAATGAATGAGGCATTTTGGATCACTGGCCCATCGTGCTTTGAACCAAATAATTGACAACCTCAAGTAAAATTCACCATAGCGGGACTGCTTGATTTCTTCTATCTCGTCTTTACCTGACTTCTGCATGTGTAGACTTTTTAGATCCGAGTCCTTAGCTTCATCCCTTATGAACCTATCCAAAATGAGGTTAGATGTGCTACAAAGCTTTATAAATCTTCTGAGCCTAAAATCCTCCTCGCATTCCTCAGAGAGTCTCTCGAGTATGACATCTTTGACTTCTTCTCTTCTATGCCTCATGTGCCCATCAAGATTTTCAATCGTTCCTTGTTGCTCATTGGAATCCAGTTGCCTGAACAAAAGAATCGCCTCACACAAGCGTCTTTCAAAGAAGAATTTGCGTCTAAACTCCTGGAATAAAACAACTTGTGTATAGACCGGAGCTTTATTAAGCAGCTCAGCGAATTTTTCCCTCAACTTGTGATGATCGAAACGGATGAGTGTAATTTTGGTACTCTTAGTTAACACTCAATATCATGCTGCAATCAACCTAATTAACTATTTATAAGACAAACAATAAGGAATTTTATGCAATATACCCTACAATACTTGGTTAAAATTTTGAGGTTAATCTAGTAATAGCTGGTTTCTCTAAGTAAAAAATATTTATTTTAACAAAATAAAAATAAAAATTAACAAGTGCAACCCAGAGCTTTCTTGATAATTCAGCCTTCAATTTGATACTGAAAAAATGATTCAGGCAGCCCTCAATTGATTCGTGTATTGTATTGTGTGTAGACTAGGACTAATTGTAATCCATTTATAGAAGAGTCGAAGGATTGGTTGGAGGCCCACAATTTCAGTACCTTCGTTTTCACTTTCCCTGAAACTGCAAGGAACCATCCCTTGACCATTGCACCAGCCAGTACAAGTGCCCAATTACTACTCACCTACAAATGCCCCGTGTTCCTCGAGGTCAATAATTCTAGTACCTCATGATATTTTCAGAAACCGAATTAATGAAAAAAATATAATTCTACCCTAACGTTTTTTATGGGCTAAATTGTCTCGAGGGAGCAAAATTTTAGAAAAATCGACAAATTATATATTATTATTGGAATGACTCTCTTTACAGTCTATGTTCTTTGTACTCTTTATTCTTATTTAATAAAATTCTATAAAAAATAATTCAATGTGGAGATTTCAATAGTCGATATAGTTCAGGGAGTATTCGGCACTTACACTATGGAAAAAATTAACTTAAGTATGAGTTCAATGGAGATATGAGATCTCAAAACTCACATATCAACATGCTGACCATATTTTGGTTCTTTCACAAGTAAAATAAGTTACATTTTGGATTAAAATATATATTATCATTTAATACGCTTTATTATGTAAGAAAACGTAGTTTTTAGTGAAGATTAATTATGGTATTAGTTATTATTGTCTTCCAATATATTCCGCCCACAGGTTTTAATAAAGAAAATTATATTGTATCTTCATATGTGTGTCAGTTGGAGATTGCTCCGATGGTTGAGGTGCTGAAAATAAGTTAGGCTAATATTTTGAAAAGTTTGGGAGATTTGTTGTTAAGTAATACTTGTATGTTTTTTAAACTAGTTTTCTAGTGAATTTAGCTAAGTTTCCACTAAAATAACTTTTATAGATTAAATATGTGTTGAGTAGTATGTACATAATTTTATAAAGAATTCTTAAAATAGCTTTCTAATTGAGTCTGAAACCGTCTATAAATGCCACAAGTATATAAGTTTTGTCAGATGTCTAATTATAGCTTGTAAGAGGAGTGAAAAATACTTTTATGTATTGAGTAGATCAAGAATTCGATGGAAGAGTTGGGATAAAACGTCAGCATCTTACAAATAGTAAAAAGAAAATTTGATCACCTTCAGTCAGTCTTCTCTGCAACTGCGAGGAACCATCCTTTTTTCTTTCTTTCTCTTTCATGGAAATTCGGTAGACTCGTTTTCATCTAGTTTAAAATTGGGTTTTAAAATCAAGCGATGCCCGATCCTATCATCCTAGCTAGTACGGCAAAGAAAGTTGATGATTTGAGGCAGAAACTTAGGATGTGGGGACTGGTTGGACATTCGATTTACTGCAGGAGCTCAATCAAAATGTAAATTGTTGTTATCTCCTTGGTTCCATCAAGGGTTCAAGTATATATATATATATGGTGGCAGCATCAAACTATTTACATATTTTAGAAAGTGAAAGCTTCAAGTAGTAACATAAGATTGTATTGGACTTTATTTAGCATGAAAAATTATCTTTAAAATAGATTGTATTGGAATAGCATTATATATGGAACAAGAGTATGTCTACACCTACATTTAGAAGCACTTATAAAATTATCAAATGAAATCTGCAGGTAATTGTCCTGCATGGTGTGGACTGTGGACTAAGTTTCTTCAATAGCTAGCCTATCCAATTTCAACCTTAGACTGCCACTCATGGTGACTAAGCTATGAGCTTTGATTGCAGACAAAAAGATAGAGGTCATCATGTCCCTTTGGAAATTAGGAAACACATTTATTCATAAATCAGAGACTATTACACGAGAATAACAAAAGGGAGGGAGGCCTTTTGCATCTCGTCTCATAACAAACAAGAAGAGAACCTTTCGGGAAAAAAACAAAAAACAAAAAAACAAGAAGAGTAATGCTATATTACATACGAATAAAACGCACAAGCTGGCGAGACAGGGCAGACTCATAAAGAAGAGTAGTGCTGCTCCATCTCCATGTATGAATTGACCACATCTTCTGAATTGTGTTATTTGAAGGCCGCTTCTTTGCTTAGTGCATGGCTGCAAATCATCTACTGTTGGCTTGTCCCCTGGCCTCCTCCTTGAGTGGCTGCTGCTCCTCCTGATACTCTTAGATTTGGAGTTTTCACCTTCATGAATTCAGGAGCAAACAGAGGCTCCTCTGTCACCAAACAGAGTTTCGCTGGACACTCCTCTGTGTTAACCATGTGTTTCAGTTAAGAAATTGTTAAGTCATCATGTGCAGCTCACGTGCTCTCTGTTAAGTCTGTTAGTGAGAGTTAGCTGTATTTGTTAAGTCTGTTAGCGTGATGTTAGGAGATAAGTACTGTACTAAAGCTGAGCTTTTATAATTCCTATTAATCAAGATCTGAAATACAGAATATACAGCTATTTTCCTTCTTGCTTCCTCTCTACCTTCTTCTATGGAAATCCCTAAATCTCATCCTCTTCTTCTTGTTAAGATGCCAAGAGGCTGTTTCATAAAAACTTCTTCTTCAAGATCGCCATGTAGAAAAGCGTTCTTGACATCAAGTTGTCGTAGTTTCCACTGGTTCATAGCAGCTATGCTTAATACTAACCTCACTGTTGTGTGTCTAACAACAGGACTGAAGGTTTCCCCAAAGTCAAAATACCAGGCTCTTGATTGAACCCCTGAGCAACAAGTCTAGCCTTATATTTACCCACTGTACCATCTGGATTTCTCTTTATTTTATAAACCCACTTACTGCCAATAATATTTTTATCACCTGGATTAGGAACTAAAAGCCATGTGCCTTGCATATGAAGAGCATCAATCTCCTCTTTTATAAGATACACAGCATGAGCAGTGGAATGAAACCAAAATTGACTCTGTCACCCAAAGAAGAGTTGAAGGATTGGAGGCACACAATTTCAGTACCTTCCTTCTCACTCTTCTTTGAAACTGCAAGGAACCGTCCTTTGACTTTGTTAGTCTCCCTCTCCGTTCCACTCTATGGGTGTAGTAGACGCGTTTTTCACTGCAGCGGAAAGATGTACATTTTTCCTCTAGGAATCTTGAGTGTGCTTGTTACAATTCTAAAGTGTATTTGGGGGTTGTCTTTGGTTGTGAGAGACATTGACAACACATAGTCTAGGCTAGGCTAGGCTTCATTGTATCCACATGACTTATTTGCTTAACCTCTTTGCACACAAGTTGTGTGGGCAAATAAAGTATGAAAGATAGTGTATTCATACACTCCTTGAAGCATCTTTCATCCTCTCATTATCATTCCGTTTAAAACTTAGCGTTCTTTTGTCATAAAAAAGGTAAAAAGTAAAATGGAGTTTCTTTGAGAAAAATTCCGTTTAAAACTTATGAGCAAAAGTTAATACTTCTTAAACATATGGAAAAATTAACTTACATATGAGTTCAATGGAGATATGAGATATCAGAACTCACATATCAACATGCCGACCATATTTTGGTGCTTTCACAAGTAAAATAAATTATCATTTAATAGGCTTTATTATGTAAGAAAACGTAGTTTTTAGTGAAGATTAATTATGCGATATTAGTTACTATTGTCTTCCAAGATATTCCGCCCAGAGGTTTTAATAAAGAAAATTATATTTTATCTTCATATGTGTGTCAGTTGGAGATTGCTCCTATGGTTGAGGAGGTGCTGAAAATAAGTTAGGCTAATATTTTGAAAAGTTTGGGAGATTTGTTGTTAAGTAATACTTGTATGTTTTTTAAACTAGTTTTATAGTGAATTTAGCTAAATTTCCATTAAAATAACTTTTAAAGATTAAATATGTGCAGAGTAATATGTATATAATTTTATAAAGAGTTCCTAAAATAGCTTTCTAATTGAGTATGAAACTGTCTGTAAATGCCACAAGTACATAAATTTTGTCAGATATCTAATTTATAGCTTGTAAGGCCATTTTCAACCATGTTGGGGCTAAACTCAAATTTCCACCCTTCAAAATACAACCATGCTTGTATTTTCAGGACTCAATTTTTTTTTTCCTCCAACCTTGCAGAGCCTGCAACTTTATTAAATTGTTTAAGAATGATTAACCCTTAATTTTTTTTTTCTTGTTAATTTTTCTTGACATTATTTTTGTTTCAACATTCGTGATTTAATTTTCTAAACATTTTAACCTAAAAAAATAAAAATTCCAAAACATAATACAATTTCACTTAAAAATAAAAACAAGTACAACACCGTATAAGAATGAGTAAAGTATAAAATAGAATGAAAAAAATATAACAAAGGGAGAAAGGAAAACAACGGGAAAAAAAAAAGATTTTTGGTTGACACAAATTATAGCTGTTGGAATATTAATAAAATAAAATATAAATAAAAAAAAGAGCACAACATAAATTTGAAAAAGTAGCCGTTGGGATTCAATCAAATGGCCAGCTTGTTGCAAAACTCACGGGGGCCAGCACTTTTTGTTGTTCACATGGGCTTCCAAGGCTAAAAACAAAGAAGAAAAAGCAGATTTTGGGCCCATAAACATTATCAGTCCAGGCAATAGTTTGGGTGGAATTCTAGTCCAAATTTGAGATTTCTCAAATTTCAACCTCCCAAAATACATGGGTTTGAGATGTTTTTGGGACTCAAAACTTACAATTTGGGTTTCTATACCTTGGGTTGGAGATGGCCTAAGAGCAGTGAAAAATACTTTTATGTATTGAGTAGATCAAGAATTCGTATATACTATTTATAGAAGAGTTGGGATAAAACTTCAGCATCTTACAAAATATTAAAAAGAAAATTTGATCACCTTCAGTCAGTCTTCTCTGAAACTGCGAGGAACCATCCATTGTTAGTCTTAGTCTTAAGTCTCCATCCAGCTTTTTTCTTTCTTTCTCTTTCATGGAAATTAAGTAGACTCGTTTCAGCCTTTTTCTTTCTTTCTCTTTCATGAAAATTCAGTAGACTCGTTTTCATCTACTTTATACTGAACATAAATTTTGTTAGATATCTAATTTATAGCTTGTGAGAGCAGTGAAAAATACTTTTATGTATTGAGTAGATCAAGAATTCGTATATACTATTTATAGAAGAATTGGGATAAAACTTCAGCATCTTACAAATAGTAAAAAGAAAATTTGATCACCTTCAGTCAGTCTTCTCTGAAACTGCGAGGAACCATACGTTGTCTCCCTCCAGCTTTGTTCTTTCTTTCTCTTTCATGGAAATTCAGTAGACTCGTTTTCTTCTAGTTTATACTGAAAATGAAGTGACAGTCCCTCTCAGAAAAGAAAAATAATAAAATGACAGAAGTCACAGAATTATTGGAGGCACGGGCTAGGGCTGTGGCCCACCAAAATATTGAATACCGTTGGATTCTTTGCACGTGTCGATGATCCAATACACTTGGCCACGGCGATCTGTCATTAGATGGCCTGGTTGCCTCTCTCTCTCTTTCGTCTTTCTCTCCTTTCACTTTTCTTTTTATTTCTGCTCTCTTGTCTTGTTGTTCCTCTTTCTCTCCCCATGTTTATTCTCTCTCTTTCTTTCCTTTTGTCTTCAATATTTGTTTCTCCGATCCTTGAAAAATGAAAAAAAAACCTAGCCGCATGAGAGAGCTGAGAAAGAGAGAGAAGGAGGTATGGAATTAGGATGTTATTGTTTATATATTAGTGATGATATATGTTTTATTTTTGGTTCTCACTGTATTAATTAGCATACCAAATTTATTTTTTTGGTTCACATTGTTTATATAGATCTCCCGTACCAAAAATATATATATTAGCACACCCCTAGAAAATTTTCTCATTCCGGCATTGCTGCTAATTACTCAGGTCTCGTCTTCTTGAGAGTTAAATCTTTATTAGTGGTAAACACATCTTTTGTCATTCAACTTCATCAATTCAAGGCAGAGTATACTAATGAACTCACAATCAAGCTCGCCAATAGCTAATGGAGGAAGAGATCATGCTGTCATCCCAATTGTAGCGACAGACAATATCCAGACGACACCATTGGACCAAAGAATCCTGGAAACAAGATGGCTTCTGCATCCATCAGCAGGAAACGAGTCTTGTTGCATTTTCAAGGTACGTCAATGCCTTGTGGAAATAAACAAGACCTACCAGCCCCATGTTGTCTCCTGTGGTCCATATCACCATGGTGATCAACATTTGGAGATGATACAGCAACACAAATGGAAATATCTTCGCGATCTACTTGCTCGAACACCTTCAAACGGCCCAACACTTGATCACTATCAGCAGGTGGTAGCAGCAATGGAAAAAGAAATAAGAGAGTGCTATTCGGAGACCATCAGCTTAAGCAGTGATGATCTAGTTGAGATGATGGTGTTGGATGGTCTCTTTACTATTGAACTCTTTTGCAAAGTTGGAAAATTGTCACCAAGTGATCCAGACGATCCCATCTTTAACTTGGCATGGGTATTCGCTAATATCTTACAAGATCTTTTTCGTTTCGAGAATCAAATTCCTCTATTCCTTCTTCAAAAACTATTTGGTGAATCAAAACCTTCAAGGAAAGATAGTGATTCATCCTTAGCCAAACTTGCTTTAGACTTCTTTCGTTATGCATTAGAAACCCCTGAGCAAGTGTTAAATCAGGACTTCACTACTGCTGAAGGAAAACATTTACTGGATTTACTCCGCTGGAGTTTTATCCCTAAACCCTACGATCATTCACCTCAGGAAGAGCCTCGAAATGTTCGTCCATTAGTTCAATTCATTAAGTATGTCAAAAAGCCTCTAGAAGGAACAAGGAAGGCAATGCAAAAGTTTGTAGCAGGAAGGATGGGAAATACTTTTCCGTCCATTGAACTTATCCAGTCAGCCAAAAAGCTTCGTCAAGCTGGAATTAAGTTCAAGACAAGGGAGGCAGTGAGCTTCTTAGACATAACATTTTGCAAAGGAGTGCTGGAAATTCCACACGTAGTAATCGACAATCTACGGACTGATTTATTGATGAATTTTGTAGCATTTGAACAATGTTACTCTCATTGCTCAAAGCATGTAACAAGTTACGCTGCATTCATGAGTTGTCTGATCCGCACGCCTGAAGATGTATCATTTCTCTGTGACAAGAAAATTGTCGAGAATTATCTTGGAACTGATGAGGAGGTTGTTCATTTCTTCAAAAACCTTGGCAAAGGTGTGACGTTTGATATCGATGAGAGTTATTTACGGAAGTTGTTCAAAGAGGTGAATGAGTACCACAGAAATATGTGTCATGTGCGACGGGAAGGTTTAAGATCCAAGTATTTTGGTACTCCATGGTCTATCTTGTCTGCTGTAGCTGCTGTTATACTCCTACTACTCACTGCAATTCAGGCCTTCTTTGCTATTTATGGATATGTCCGTCCGCCGAAACCTTAGCAATAATGTGATGTTAGGATCACCAAAATGTATTAGAAGCACTAATTGGAGCTAATGATGATCATGGATGTATTTCATTTACTTGTTTTTTTAGGTCCTTAGAAAGCGGGAGTTTCTTTGTAATAAGATTCAATAGGTGAAAAGAACCCTTTTTCTCTCTTGGAGTTATGCGATTTCGAAGGTCCATATGCAGTGTGCAATCAATTCTTGTGTGTTTCGAACAATGGGAAAGAACCCTTTTTCTCTCTTGGAGTTGGGACAGTAAATGAAGATTTTCCCGGGCGTAGATACTAGACTGGAGCTTTCTTGATTGGATACTTTGTCTTTGTCTACATTGTTACTCTTAGTGTAATATATATCATATTAATCCTTGGTTGCAACACATGCCCACAGTATAGCCATTCATTTTTTATATCCTAAGCCTAATGTTTTAGCCTTTATTGGGTCAAAAGTCTCAAAGATTGAAGGGTTGGTAGACCAAAAGCAAAAACTGAAAATACTCACTCACAAAGTGCCGCCTTTCAAGGAAAATGGTTGCATCTCCAATTTTCAGCATGCTGTTCTCTTCCATATTTCTCTTGCACAAGTTGATTTCATTTCATTCTACTGCTGCAACTCACATTTTAACTCCATCCAAACATATCTTGCAAAATGAAACTTTAACCTCTCTACCAACCAAAATTTTGAATTGGGCTTCTTTAGTCCTGGTAATTCAGGCAAACAATACATTGGAATATGGTATAAGAATAACTACATACATAGAACAATCGAATTGTATAGGTGGCCAACAGAGAGAGGCCACTTGCCAATACAAACCCCTTTTTGAGTCTAAGAACGGGCATTGATGGAAATTTGAGGCTTGTGGATGGAAAACAGAACACTGTCTGGTCAACCAGTGTCACCACCTCATTGAATAATTTGGAAGCAGTGCTTTTAGACACCAGAAACTTCATTTTGAGAGATCATATATCTGGAGGAATCTTTTGGGAAAGCTTTGATTATCCTTGTGATACTTTCTTACCTGAAATGATGATAGGATTGAACACCAAAACTGGAGAGAGACGCTTCTTGGATTCGTGGAAATCTGCAAATGATCCATCATCCGGAACATTTGTAATTGGAGTTACTGCTGAGTTGCCACCACAAGTTTTTCTTTAGAATGGGTCAAATCCATACTGGAGAAGTGGCCAATGAAATGGATTGAAGTTCATAGGGGTACCAGAAATAGGTGCATTGTACTCTAAATGGATTTAATCTCATGCAAGATAATCAACTGGGGACGAATATCTTACTTTCAAAGTGTACGTACAGCTACGATTCTAATATATACCGCAATGCAGTTGCTATAGATAAAGGATTATACTTAAAAGCAACAAATGTTCGCTTTCATGTCAATGTCAAGAACACTAGCTAGTTTCCTTTCCTGCCTTGTGCACCAAACTTTTACTTGCTTGTTACACAGAGATATAGAGGACAGCATAGTTATTCTTCAATGAACCTTCCTTGAGCACCAAAAAAGCTGAAAGGACACGCATCATTTTAAATAGTCCGCTTAAATTACAAATGAGGTAGGTGGTAATTACTGTGAGCGCAGCCAAAATATGGGGCATCTAATATTTAAGTATTGTTAGCCAAACCTTAACTCAAGCGTACACCACAATTATTGGCATTGCTAAAACATACTAAACAATTCGACAACCAATATGTAACGTCAAAAGTACACAAGGAAGGACATATCAATATTTCTCTGAATCCATTAATTCTTTCTTGCAAAATTAACATATTTATTTTCTCCCAGCTGAAATACGATAACTGAGTTATTGATACTGCACCCATAACGCATCAATTTAGCATCCTGTATATGCAAACTTGCATATAACTGCATAAACCAGATACAAGAGTATATCACGTATTCTGGTAGCCTAAACCAACCAGCCTTAAGTCAAGCATACAAAAAACTTAGTAGCATAGTTAACAACATCTCAACTATACCCACTAGGAATAGTCACTTGCAAATAGTGAGTATATCATTTTACCCCTTAGGGGGTGTTAGTGGAAATAACTCTTTAATAAATAACAGAAGAAACAGAATATAGTGTGCAGCATAACACTTCTTTGCTTTTCCAAAAGGAAACGGGTACTGCATTACATTTCAGATCACCTAAGCATAATACAAGACTCTTGGTTTAAGATTTTAAAGATTTTGAGACTACCTTACAATCATCACTACGAGATACAAGCCCTGTGCTCTCTGTGCATGAAAAATCAAACACTCCAAGCACGTTTTTCATGTTCCATGACACTCTGTCGGAGAGTTTAATTATGAGCAACAAAAATTGAAGGTTGAGGGAATAAGTGCACAGATTCAAATCACACACAAAAAATCAGAATGTGTAAGGAACATCGCATACTTTCCGAGTATTTACATCCCAAACCTGTTACTATTCCCTAATAATCAGTACTAGCTATATGGTTTTTCGTAAACTTGTTCCAGTTCAAGCAGCTAAGCTTTGAACTTGTAGGCTTTCCTGTGATGCCTGATCAAAATTCCTTTACAATTAGAAGTTGTGGTGCATATATGTTATTTTTATTGTTTTGTTGTTAAAATAGCAGGAACTGTTTCATTGATAGAGATGGAAATCCTTCTGAGATGTCCGGTTGATACTCTTAGTTCAATGCTAATGAGTGCGAAAGAATGGCTGGAGCTGTTCCGTTGATAAACATGGGAATGTTACGTATGTGCTTTCCTTCCGATCGACAACAGCAAATTTATCTTTACCAAGAGAATCAATTTTCTGTCATTGATTTTATTTATTATGTGGTGGATACTTTGCTTGTCTAGCTAACAGGTTACTATTTGATTGATACTTTACTTGACTAGCTACCAGGGAACTGTTAGATGGGATTGGAGTTGAGTCTAAATCAGTATGTGGCTCACCAAACAACGGCTAGGACTCTTGTCCATTTTAATTGAAGTCCAATCCAGTCCAGTGAGACTAATAGAAGATACACCCTAGAGAAGACAAGAATTCAATATTTTTATGACCAAGAGCAAAGACTCTGAAAAGACTTTCTCGCACTGGAATAATCTTTTTATATATGCTTTGTGCAGTTCATCACAAGTCATCTTGATCCTTCTATTCTCACACTTAGAGATGCTTACATATAGCGGCCACTAAAATATCAACAAACATTACTTGATAGACATGGATCCTTCCTTGTATGAGGCAGCAAGATCAAGTGACGTTGGTTTCTTGAGAAAAATTAAAGATGCTGACGTACCAGATGATCTTCTCCATCAGAAAACGCCTATGGACAATAATATACTTCACATTGCGGCTGAGTTCAAGCACATAGACTTCTTTATCTCCACCATGATTCCTGTTTGAAGGTAATACATAGAGATTTGAAGGTCAGTAACATTCTCCTGGATGAGAACATGAACCCAGAAATTTCAGATTTTGGATTGGCATGTATCGTTCAAGGCACGCAGAGTCTCACAAGGTTGTGGGAACAATGTAAGCATCATCTTTTTCTTTTCCAGTTCTCAGAAATCTTCTTTAAAAGTTAAATCCTTGGACACACTGTCACTCATATTGTTAATATTATTGAATAAATGGCCTAGGCGGGCACTAGGCGGGGGGGCTAGGCGGGCTAGGTGGGGGCTAGGCTGTCTAGGCGGTCTAGGCGGGGGCTAGGCGGTCACTAGGCGGCTAGGCTGGCTAGGTGGGAGCTACGCAGTCTAGGTGGGTGCTAGGCGATCTAGGTGGGAGCTATGCAGTCTAGGTGGGTGCTAGGCGGTCTAGGCGGACCCTAGGCGGTCTAGACGACGCTGCGCCTAGAAAAAAAAAATTCGCCATTTTGGAATCTCTAAGGTCAGGGACGAGATCACGATGGTGCTATGAGCGAGAGACAGAGAGATGAGGATTGAAGAAGAAGTTTGAGCAAGAGAGAGGGGGCTCTGGAAGACGGCTCTTGTTAGAGTTAGGGTTTGAGAAGGAAAATTGCATTTATACGTTGATGAAAAAAAAACAAAAGAAGAGATGGGCCCCCGATTACTCCTCTAGGCGTTAGACCCTTGTGATTGACATGTTGGTAAATCAATTTGTACCAGCAGTTCAATATACAACCCTGCAATTTTAACCGACTCCTCTTCCCTTCTGTTTTTGTTTATATTTAACTGAAAATTAGTTTCGAACATTGGGGTATGTTTGCCGTTACAGACCCCTTTTTGAGTCTAAGAACCGGCATTGATGGAAAGGGTCGTATTTTTGTTCCTCTCTTGTTTTGAAAACGGTAATGCCTGTGATCCTCTGAACTCCAAGTTGAGTAGCAATGAGGTTCTGCATTAGCAAGGGGCCAAGCAATTACTCGCACAGATGAAAATACCAGAGGCAAATTCTTTTAAACTAATAATCTCAATGCTGCAATTGGAGATTACCAGTTTTGGAGATGATCACTTCAACAAAAATGTTTAAACCGAGTCCATAATATGCTGTTGTACCCAACAAAAAAACATTCCAATTTGCATGAACAAATTTCTGCGTATATACCAATGCATTTTGTATACGCATGAGCATATTTCTGTGTAGATGATGGTGAAGAACCGGTCAATCATCACTACGAGATACAAGCCTTGTGCGCTCTATGCATGAAAAATCAAACACTCCAAGCACGTTTTTCATGTTCTTCATATTCCATGACACTCTGTCGGAAAGTTTAAGCATGAGCAACAAAAATTGAAGGTTGAGGGAATAAGTGCACAGATTCAAATCACACACAAAAAATCAGAATGTGTAAGGAACATCACATACTTTACGAGTATTTACATCCCAAACCTGTTACTATTCCCTCATAATCAGTACTAGCTATATGGTTTTTCGTAAACTTGTTCCAGTTCAAGCAACTAAGCTTTGAACTTGTAGGCTTTCCCGTGACGCCTGATCAAAATTCCTTGACAATTAGAAGTTTTAGTGCATATATGTTATTTTTATTGTTTTGTTGTTAAAATAGCAGGAACTGTTTCATTGTTAGAGATGGAAAACCTTCTGAGATGTCCGGTTGATACTCTTAGTTCAATGCTAATGAGTGCGAAAGAATGGCTGGAGCTGTTCCGTTGATAAACATGGGAATGGTACGTATGTGCTTTCCTTGCGATCGACAACAGCAAATTTATCTTTACCAAGAGAATCAATTTTCTGTCATTGATTTTATTTATTATGTGGTGGATACTTTGCTTGTCTAGCTAACAGGTTACTATTTGATTGATACTTTATTTGACTAGCTACCAGGGAACTGTTAGATTGGATTGGAGTTGAGTCCAAGTCAGTATGTGGCTCACCAAACAACGGCTAGGACTCTTGTCCATTTTAATTGAAGTCCAGTCCAGTCCAGTGAGACTACAAGAAGATACACCCTAGAGAAGACAAGAATTCAATATTTTTATGACCAAGAGCAAAGAATCTGAAAAGACTTTCTCGCACTGGAATAATCTTTTTATATATGCTTTGTGCAGTTCATCACAAGTCATCTTGATCCTTCTATTTTCACGTTTAGAGATGCTTACATATAGCGGCCACTAAAATATCAATAAACATTCATAGTGGTTCTTGATTTGCATATAGATTCAATTTGGATATCAGCTTTTAGTGATCTTTATATATAACATTTCATAGTCAACGCGATCTCAGATTTCTCTACTCATTGCCGACTGATTTTGAGTTGAATGCCCTCATTCAAACTATGATTTCGGGTTGAATACTCATTCAAACCAAGACATAATCATTTTTCATTGCACCTGAAGTCAACCATATATGTTGTGACATAAGAACAAAGAATTAGAAAAATTAAACATTACTTGATAGACATGGATCCTTCCTTGTATGAGGCAGCAAGATCAGGTGACGTTGGTTTCTTGAGAAAAATTAAAGATGCTGACGTACCAGATGATCTTCTCCATCAGAAAACGCCTATGGACAATAATATACCTCACATTGCCGCTGAGTTCAAGCACATAGACTTCTTTATCTCCACCATGATTCCTGTTTGAAGGTAATGCATAGAGATTTGAAGGTCAGTAACATTCATCCATGGACACACTGTCACTCATATTGTTAATATTACTGAATAAATGGCCTAGGCGGGGGCTAGGCGGTCTAGGCGGGGGCTAGGCGGTCGCTAGGAGGGCTAGGCGGTCTAGGTGGGAGCTACGCAGTCTAGGCGGGCGCTAGGCTGTCTAGGTGGGAGCTATGCAGTCTAGGCGGGCGCTAGGCGGTCTAGGTGGTCTAGGCAGGTGCTGCGCCTAGGAAAAAAAAATTTCGCCATTTTGGAATCTCCAAGGTCAGGGACGAGATAACGATGGTGCTAAGAGCGAGAGACAGACAGATGAGGATTGAAGAAGAAGTCTGAGCGAGAGAGAGGGGCTGGAAGACGGCTCTTGTTAGAGTTAGGGTTTGAGAAGGAAAATTGCATTTATATGTTGATGAAAAAAAAAAACAAAAGAACAGATGGGCCCCCGATTACTCCTCTAGGCGTTAGACCCGTGCTTGCAGCCCGCCCACTGCCTAGTTTTGAACATTGGGATTGACATGTTGGTAAATCAAGTTGTACCAGCACTTCAATATACAACCCTGCAATTTTAACCGACTCCTCTTCCCTTCTGTTTTTGTTTATATTTAACTGAAAATTAGTTTCGAACATTGGGTCTGTTTGCCGTTACAGACCCCTTTTTGAGTCTAAGAACAGGCATTGATGGAAAGGGTCGTATGTTTGTTCCTCTCTTGTGTTGAAAACGGTAATGCCTGTGATCCTCTGAACTCCAAGTTGAGTAGCAATGAGGTTCTGCATTAGCAAGGAGCCAAGCAATTACTCGCACAGATGAAAATACCAGAGGCAAATTCTTTTAAACTAATAATCTCAATGCTGCAATTGGAGATTACCAGTTTTGGAGATGATCACTTCAACAAAAATGTTTAAACCGAGTCCATAATATGCTGTTGTACCCAACAAAAAACATTCCAATTTGCATGAACAAATTTCTGCGTATATACCAACGCATTTTGTATTCACATGAGCATATTTCTGTGTAGATGATGGTGAAGAACCGATCAAGAAAGAAGTTGTAGGTTTGCTGGTTTGTTTATGAATTCTACGCAGTATTTGACTTCCTCTGTTTTGGCTTGCATTGCAATTTGAGTGTCATAATGGACTTTAATTTACTTTTTATTTTACAGCAATATCAGAAAAACTGCAGCCTGCTTACTTACCAACATTACTGGATAACCAGCAAGGACATCATGTTGCCTCACAGGGTCATTTATGGAGCAGGCATGTGCAAACAATAGTTTCGAATTGGACAATCGTCCGTTGTACATTTTAGAAACCACATTACAGCTCTATATTATTGTTTTGGCACCAAATGGTTGATTTTGTTTCATTTATGAAATGTGTAAATGAGCAGTTGAGGTAAAGGAGGGGAAGATTGCCTCCATTGTGGAAGAAGAAGAAAAGCATGGAAAAGCCAAGTTGGAGAAGCTGTTGTCATGCCTGGCTTGATTGATGCGTAAGATACCACAATAAATTTTCTCACTTTGTCTTTTTCTATATAGTCACAAAGGTTTCCATTGGAATTTAAATGCCTCGGTTTTTATTAATTGCAGGCATGCACATCTTGATGATCCTGGAAGAGCTGAATGGAAAGGATTTCCATCAGGGTGGGATTATTACATTGGTTGACATGCCTCTAAATAGTGATCCATTAAGGCCGCATTGAGCAGAATTTAGATCGATGTTGGTATCCTCTTAAAAACTATATATATATTGTAAGGACCCGGTTCTAAATAAATTGGTGCATATTAATTTATTCATATAAAAGGACCATTTTGCCCTCAGATTATTTTGTGAGGTTTAGAGTTGACTTTTTGATCGGGATGGAATTTGGAAATTTCAACAGTACCGTTGCGTAGAGCACGGCGAGATGAGTCCGTAGACACGTAGTGGGCTCGAATCGGAGTTGTGACGAGAGAGATACGATCAAAACACCTTCAGTGGCATAATTGTAAATATTTCGAAATGGGTTTTTAATAAAATCTGAAAACCCTCTCTCTCTCTCTCTCTGCTGGTGCTGTCTCTCTCTTCTTCGCGTGACAGCAGCGCAGCCGGCCACGCGGCGGCCGTTCGTTCGTCCGCCACCAAACTCGACGGGGCCGGTACCAAAATGACCGGGCTTCCTTCCTCTTCCCGTCCCGACCAATTTCAGCCGCTGGAACCACCGGTACTGGCCGGAAATTGAAGAAATCCGAGCTGTTTCCGGACAGATTTTGACAGATTTTCCAAGTCTTCGTTCTCTCTCATTTCTCCACCAAATCGGACGAATGAGGCCCTTCGGATGTCTTCTTAATACGATGCCTTGGAAAGGAAGTGTTAATATTTCAATGTGTTTTTATCTGATTTAGAATTATGATATATCCGAAAGATATAGAGGTTTGGCACAATTGAATTAAGGAAGAAAATATCATTTTATAATGTTGTGATAAGGGTTACGAACTCCACCATCATACGTACCTTCCCTGGTTACTATTCACACACGTGCCGTGTTTCGGGCGTGTGGGCTTTCTTGGATTACGGATCCTGGAATTGTGGGATGCCGGGAATATTATGATATGGTTTGGATATGTTGAAATACAGGGCATCCTTGACGAGATGTTGCCGTGGACCCTGAGGGGTGGTAGTCTGCGCGTGTAGGATTGGTTTTCAGACGTACAAGCTTTGATTTTATCGGCTGTACGTCTGGCTAAGAGTTAGTCCCCGAGTTGGACGGCTCGTTCCTAGCCACATGGCCGCTGAGGGCCGGATAATTGTGAGCTAGTCAACAATCCCCTGTTGGATTGTTTCCCCCAGTACATGATGTGCAGCATCACATGTACCTCCCTTTGGATACTGATACATGGAAATGGATATGGATCGTGAATGTGTTGATACCCGGGCATATCTTAACGGGTGTTACCGAGACCCTTGACTAGGTAGTCGCACGCGTATGATCATTTACGTCACGGGTCTTGATTCTTCGTCCGCGCTGGGTGAGAGTTAGTCCCCAGTTGGACGGCTCGTTCCTAGACGCATGGTGAATTGAGGGATTGCTCTGCCATGTGGACTAGTCAAACGATCCTGTTGGATTGTTTCCTCTGGTACATGATGATGGTGAGAGGTGTGTGTTATTATATATATACATATATGTGGTTTTTGATTCGGGATTGAAATCGTGAGATTGTCCTTTGAGAGGACCTTGTACATGTATAAATGTTTACGCCCCGATTTGGGAGATGTTGTTCGGCAACGTACGCCTTGGATAGGGTATGGTTGCAGGTTGATTTGATGTAAAGGAAGAGTTTGAGAATGCGTTCATTGTAAATTGATTGGTGATAAATTTGAAATGTATTTGTTGGTTCTGCTTTAATTAATTGTATATTATCGGAGATGTGACCGTTGATATGAAAGAACTACGTGTGGCTTGATCCCTCAGTAAGGGTACGTAGGCAGCCTGGGGTAACTAGGCGCAGCCACGGGTTAAACTCTAATTATGTGTTTGGTTGAGTGTGATGCGGACCTTGTTGTTGGCCCCGAAACTCGTTTGAAATCGAGGTATGTTTAGATTTTGTTCATACTCCCGGTTGGCTAAGGGAGGGTTGTGTAGGTGTACTATTGAATAAAGTGTGTAATAATGGGCTGAGGCCCTGGAATGAATGGTGATAATTTATAGATGATAATTGATGCATGTTAAAACCTCGTTTGTTGGATTGGGGAAAGTTAGTGGTGAGTTTTGCTTTCGGCAATTATAAGTGTGTTTGAGCTTGTTCTTGCCATGTTTAAGGAAATTTTTATCTAAAGACTTTGTTGGCAGATCTTTTTGGGAATATTTGAAGGCCGGAGGCCAATTAGATGAATTGCATGTTACTACATTGTGCTTGCTGCCAGTTGTGGTTATTAAATGCGTTTTATGCAGGTGGAAATTTTGGGAAATGTTCAAATTACAGGGGAAATTCTGCCGAATTTTCGGCAGAAAGTCTCATGCCCTTACTCCTCTTAAAGAAGGAGGTTACTTGTTTAAGGAGTGAAACCAGCATGGGTGTGATGCTGGGGTCTCCGCAGGATTCGTCTCGGGTTTTGTGAAAAATTCGGGGCGGGTCCTGTCATATATGTTTGGGGATGCCATTATACTACAACTTTTGAGAACTACTGGTTTTTACATACAAACTGTTGGCAGGTTTCTGGGGAGGTCTTGTTCCTGAAAACGCATTCAATGGGTCTGCTCTTGAGGATCTGTTAAATGCCGGTGTTCTTGGTTTGAAGGTAAACTATTCAAGAAGTGAAAGTGGCACACGTTTTAATAGAATAGTACAAATGCCATGAAGATGAATTTCTGTTTAGAGATTTTGCAGGATGAATAGGACATTATATAATCCTCATCTGACAAATTTTTCCTTGTCCGTTTTTGTAGTCTTTAATGTGTCCATCTGGGATCAATGGCTTTCTTATGAAAAATGCCAGTCATATTAAGGTTTGTTTCATGAGATTCAGTCTTCCCACTGTCATAGAAATATCTGATTTAGCTTGCAAAATAAATTAAGAATGGAATCAATGACTTCATTGAATTCCTGCTTATCCAACTCTATCTGTACTAATTTAATCAGCATAATCAATTATTCATTCGTGATGGCTGAAGACTTGCATGATCATTTGGCTTCCTGAGATGCAATGTTGTTTGCATAACTCTAATGTCTTTTCAAACATCTGTATATTGTTTTCAATTATCTCTTCCTTACGAGGGACTGTCTGTACTGGCAAAATACAGAAGGCCTTTACTTGTACATGCAGAGAAACAACTAGATCTCGAAAGCGACTTGGGAGTTGAAGGTGGTACGTTCTTATTCGACGTATCTCAAGACCTGGCCACCTTCATGGTAAGATATTATTGACTTTTGAATGCATGTGACTTGCTGAATGCTGAATCCATATTGCAAAATTTTCCCCTAGAATTGCTATGAGGAAACATCCCTGAATGTATTTTTACATTAAAACTGTTTTTCCTCTGCTTCCAAACCAGGAAAGTAGCTGGCAGCTATTTGGGATCTCTTGACCTTGACAAAGGACACAAGGATATTGGTGCCCCAGCAGAAGGAGCTCATCTTCACAGTGTTCACTTGTCTGACTCAAGCTCTTCATTGGAACTCGGGCATCCTTGATAGGGTGTTACAGTAGACCCTTAGCTAGGTAGTCTGCTCGCGTAGAACTTGTCACAGGCATACAAGTCTTGATGATTTGGTTGTATGTGTTGGTAGAGTTAGTCCCCCGGTTGGACGGCTCGTTCCCTAGCCACATGGTCAATTGAGGATTCTTCCATGTGGATCACTCAAACAATCCCCGGTTGTATTGTTTTCCCCGGTACATGATGTACACTATCATATGTACCTCCTCTTAAATACTAATACTTGGAAACATTGAACATAGATACTTGGATACATGGAAATGGATAACTAGTAGTCTGCGCGCGTAGGACTTGTCACAGGTGCACTAGTATTGAGGATTCTGTTGTGCGTGCTCATTAGCCTAGTCCCTAGGCTGGACGGCTCATCCCTGGTCATATGGTTGTTGAGGATTCCTCCATGTGGTCTAGTCAAACGATTCTCGAATTGGATTGTTTTTCCTGATACATGATGATGGTGAGAGGAGAGTGTATTTATATATATATATATGTATATGTATATGTGGACTCGTTTATGAGTTGAGACTCATGAGATTGTGCTTCGTGAGTACTCTGCACAGATATGAATGTTTAAGTCATGATTTGGAAAATGTAATGCGGCAACATACGCCTTGGATAGGGTATGGTTGCGAGGATGAACTGACATAAGGGAAGGAATTTTTAATGTATTCAGTATGTGTTTTGTCGGATTTGAAGTTGTAGATGAATCTAAAATTTATCGTTGGTTTTGCTTTAAATAATCGTATATCACCTGAAATCGTGATTTGTCAATATAGAACTACGTGTGGCTTGATCCCTCATCCAAGGATACGTAGGTAGCCTGAGGTCTCACCTAGGTGCAACCGCGAAATAAACTTTATTTAAAAGGATTGATCGATTTAGAGTATGTGAATGGATTTTGTTGTGGTTATTGGATTTGAATCCTATTGATTATTACTGTTTGGTTCAATTTTGAGTATGTTGGTACGCCTAAAGCTCGATTTAAACTTGAGCGAGATTAAACGCTTGTTTATTTCTCAGTTATCACTTGAATAGATTTTAATAAATAGTGTATGTGGTTCAGACAGGTCTGAGATCCATTTTGAATTAAATGATTGATTTTAGGTTTGATTATATTGTATAACGGGCCCGAGGCCCTTAGAATTGCTGGTGTTAGTTCATAGTTGGTAGTTGTTGCATGCTGAAAATTGGTGGAGAGTATATTATTGCCTTTCTACAAGTTGAAAATTTGAGAAGTTATTTTATGTTGATTACAGTGGTATTCATAAAATTATTTGAATTCATTAAGAGCATTGCTAGTTGTTCGGTCTTGAATTATTCAAAGGATAGAAGCCTACTCCGTAAACTGTGTGTTTTGCATTGTGTGTGCTGGCAGTTGGTTTCTTAAATTATGGTTTTACAAGTGAAAGAATTTGGTAAATGGCCATTTTCAAGGGTAACTCTGCAGAAAGTCTAGGTCCCTTTTCCTTTTTTTCTTTTTTTTTGGAAAAGATGCTAAAGTTTTAGTAAGTGGGCCCAGCATCGGTGTGATATCAGAATTTCAACATGATTCATCTTAGATTTCGAGAATTTGGGGCGGGTCCTGTCATGTGAGGTGTGACCGTAACACCAAGTACTTCAAATTTCTGCTAAGTAGCTATGGGAGATATGTGACAATTCAATCTTGTGACATGATTCAAGATAGATTAAATTTATAAATTTAAATAAATAAATAAAAGAAGATAATATTCAACATACATGGTGAACTTTCTTACAAAGCTCTGGCTGAGGGGAAAAAAAAACAACAACTATAACCACCACTTTCTCCGCTATTCCTAATGCCTCCCCCCTCCACTAGAGGCCAATGAATTAAAATAATCATACACATCAAAGAAGGCCTGAATTGCAGTGAGTAGTAGGAGCACGACAGCAGCTACAGCTGACAAGAAAGACCATGGGGTGTCAAAATACTTCAATCTAAAACCAGCCCATCTCACGTGCCAAATATTTCTATGGTACTCATTCACATCACTTACATAGATAACTTTCGTCAATATCAAAAGGCACATCCTTGCCAAGGTTTTTGAAGAAATGAGCAACCTCCTCATCGGTTCCAAGATCATTCTCAATATATTTTTTGTCACTGAGAAATGCTGCCTCCGCAGGCGTGCTGATGAGACAACTCATCAGTGCAGCATAAGTGGTTATGTGCTTTGAGCAATGGGAGTAGCATTGTTCAAATGCAACAAAGTTGAGGAAAATATCTGTGCGTAGATCATCTAGAGTTATGTTCGGGATTTCAAGCACCCCGTTGCAGAATCTGACATCCAAAGAAGCTGTTTGCCTCCCTTGCCTTGAACTTAATTCCAGCCAAATGAAGCTTTTTTGGCGGATGGGATAAATTGAACCAGCGGAGAGGTGTTTCCCTTCCTCATGATCTTCGACTTAATTCACCCACCGAACTTTTTTAGCTAACCGAGGCCTTCCACAGAACCGGATGCCGTCCTTTTTCTCCTCCTTTTTTAGCTCTCCATGGGAACCTAGATCATGAAATATTGGTTCTAAAATATATTTCACGATATCCTCCTGGGAACTGAATTGAAGTTGTTGAAACGACTCTGTAAATCTTCTGAGCCGGAAATCCTCCTCTGTCTCATTGACGAGTTTCTCAATTATATGATCACCTTCTCCAAGTTTACCAAGAAGTACTTGAATGGGGTTTCTTGGATCACTGGCACATCGTGCTTTGAACCAAATAATTGACAACCCCAAGTAAAATTCAGCATAGCGGGACCTCTTGATTTCTTCTATCTCTTCTTTACCTGACGTCTTCTGCATATGTAGACTTTTTAGATCCCACTTCTTAGCTTCGCTGCTAAAGAAGCGATCCAAAAGGAATGGATGCGTACTACGCAGCTTTATAAATCTTCTGAGCCTAAAATTTTCCTCGCACTCCTCGGAGAGTCTCTCAAGTATGACATCTTTGACATCTTTGCTTGTCACCTTCCCTGAGCGATCAAACATTTCTTCAATCGTTTCTTGTTGCTCATTGGAATCCAGTTGCCTGAACAAAAGAATGGACTCACAGAAGCGTCTCTCACTGACGAATTTGCTTTTAAACTCCCTGAATAAATTAATTCGTGTACCGACCGGAGCTTTATTAAACAGCTTTGCGAATGTTTTCCTTCTCAAATCTTCCTCTGTTTCCCCTGCAAGTCTTTCGACATTAACATCTCCGGCAGCAAGTTTGTTAGAGATTTGTTCAATCTCGTCTTGTTGATCATTGGGGGATAGTAGGCTGAACCAGAAACTTGAGAGCTGCGAGAGTAATTCAGCAGCACTGGCAGAATCTTGGGGCTGAAGTAGCACCCCGTGCGGAAGATATCTTCGTTTGTGCAGCAGCTTCTGTTCAGCTTTGTCAAGGAAGTGGACTTGTACACCAAAGTCAGCCACTTTCTTACATAGCTCTGTGAATCTTCTGAGGTTGAAATCTGCCTCACTTTCGTCTGCGAGCTTCTCAACCATAACACCCTTAACTCCATCACAGAGTTGGTCAATCAGCTGCCATTGATCATATGAGCTTTGTCCCTTGAACCATATAATTGAGAAACCTAAGAAAAACTCAGCAAAACGGGACTGCGAATCCGAACAAACTTCATGAGTATCTAATGTCTGTTGTGTATGTTTTGGTTTCTTGACATATTCTTCCCTGCAGGCGACAACATAGTCAGTATAATCCTTACAAAGCTGTGTAAATCTTTTGAGTCTGAAATCCTCATTAGTTTCCTCATCAGGTTTAACATGAACAATTTCTTCAATCAGTTGATTTTGATCATTGGCGTCTAGTTGAGTACTGAACCAAGAGATCAACTCGCCAATTTGCCTCTCGCGCTTGAACTTCTTTATAACAGTTGACAGGAAATGGTTCTGATCAGGTAAGGGAAGTTTCTTGAATAGCTCTGTGAATGTTCTGAGTCTAAAATCCTCTTCACTCTCCTCCGGGATTTGCTGAACTACAACATCTTCAACTACTTTATCATAGATTTTTTTCGTCTTCTCATGTTGATCAGTGGCAGAGAGTTGGCTGAACGCAAAGATTGAAAGACTTACGAGTAGTTCAGCAACATCAGCAGCATCAGTAGAACTGGTATTGGGCTCGGGGGCTGGTTTTGGGAACACGAACATTGATAGTCGATGCAGAGAAACGCTTACAAAGTTTGATTTTGTAGAACTTATGCCTAAAAGAAGTACAAAAATTAAGCAACAAAAGTGGGCAAGGCAAGCATTATTTGAAGTTCTTTTCTGGTAATCATAAAGAGTGACCTATAATTCGGAAGAGAGTTCGTTAAAAACTTGATGAATTCAGTCCAAACACGATGCTCAAAGTCTATGTTTATGGCTAGCTTATACAAGCAGTGAAGTGTTAACTTCAGTTGAAATAAAAGTACTTTCTCACCTACAATCGTTGTTGGTTAAAGAAAAAGAAAATTAACAAGTGCAAGAGGTTTATAAGACGTACCCGAGTTCTGTTGATCATTCAGCCTTCAATTTGATTCTGAAGAGTGGTTCAGCCCTCAATTGATTCTGCTTGTATTCCGTAGACTACTTGTATTTATAGAAGAATTTAAGGATTGCAGGCACCTTACAAATAGTAAAAACAAAATTTGATGTATAATATCCATCGTAGATTATCTGCAAACTAGCTTTGTCTTTTTCTTTGTTTTTCATGGAATTGACATGAAAATTCCCTAAACTTTTTTATTCTTTCACATAGACGACGGTTTTGAGCGTCCAAATGCTTAACAGGCGATGATTTTGGAGCACACTAGACGACGGTGATCCAATCGGCAACCATTAATTACTTAACCTCGGGGAAATCGTGACATGAATTATTCAATCGGCGACCATGACAAATAGAAGAGGAAAAATTAAGTCCAATGAAGTCGTCTGGACTCTGGATATAGTTTGTCGCTGCTGCAATTGTAATGAGAGCATGGTCTCTTCCTCCACTTAGCTAGCTTGGTATTGTAGCTCCAAAATAAAGAAGAGAGGATTTGCTAATCAGTAAAGTTGCTAATCAGATTGAAATGGGTAAAGTTGAATGGAAAAAAAATTGACCCCTATGAAGGCAACCTTCCTTGAAATTTCATGGAACATCATCTTTAAAATCTACACTCAGATTTTCCCTGCTTAATATTTCATCCTATGGATGTAGATTGATCACTAGCCTTTTGTTTTTTTGTTTTTTTGTTTTTTTATAAAAAAAATCAATGAGATTTGAGATTGACATGGAAATCCTGGTGATTAGTTTAACTTACCTAACTAATTTCAAAATTAACTTTATATTTTACAGTTACAGTTATAGAGTGAAAAGCCTTTACATCTAAAAACTCAATAACTTACCGGTAAGTTATAGAGTAAAAAGCTTAAAATTTACTTTAATTACTAGGTTTCGGATTAATTGGGGAACGCTTTTGGGCCTAATAGTAAGTAGCTCATATATATCTTCAGACCAAAATGAAATACCACCTCTTATCCCTTTTGGGCCCAATGGTGAGCTGAAGTATATTCCTCCAGCTCAGTCCTCAAACTAAATTAACTACGATGTAATTTGGGGTTTTAGTTAATTTTAGCTTAATTAAAGAAATCCATTATGTTTATAATGCACTCTCTGTTAATGATCTATATGTGGAGGGAAAATATGCTCATTTAAATTAATTTAAATAAGCATATAGCATAGGGTTAAGGATGCATGGAGTAATGGACAAAATATTCAACAAAGTTCTGGTACTTGGAGAAGACGTTTTAAATTTATAACTATTAATTTGGGTGATTAAGGCATGGACAAGTCTATAAAACACGCAATTATATTATATGTTAAAAGTTAATGAAGTGACAAAAACAACTAGAGTTTTCAGTCAATAGGGAAGTTATTATATTAATAATAAGTACATTAATTTCCAAATTCCTAGTCAAGCACACTAAGCTACTACATAGAGGGAAAGACAACGATTTACATTAGCTTGTCACTATCTACAAAATTCTAATTATGTTGATAATTAAATTCACATGTACAGGTTCATCCATTCCATGCCATGAATGTAATTGTTCTGGGGCATGTAAAAAACATCATCGTACTCCTCCACCCCAAACTCCCCTATAAATGGAGGATCAATGGCGTCCATAGAGAGTGAGGAGCTCGGACTGTTGCTCGAGCCGCCATGGTCTACGCGCACTGAGAGCCGTTGAATCTCCTTCTCAGCCTCCGAGAGTTGCTCCTTGAGCTTCGACATCTGCAACAATGGTACCAAATGTTATTTTATGGGACTATACATATATATACATATCAAGGTGTGTGTTAAGGGCTACATGATATCTCACGTGAGTGATCACGTGATGTTCCTTCCCCGAGCGAGTCTTGGCAAGGCCCCCCAACGGGGCCATCACCACCAACCACCTTAAAACACATTGTACGGACATCCCTTGAGGACTGGAACACAAGTACCTTTTGTTGTCTGATTCGGTGGCAGCAAGCTACTGTTTATCATTTTTTTCCTCACCCCTTATGTGTGTTTCTGTGGCCAAACCCAGCAAGGTGGCATGGCTTTCTTCGAGCCAAGAGCTCATGCACGTTCCTATGTGTGCCTATGTGGTGGGTCACCTTGTCCTTTTCTCTCTCTTTTTCTCTCTTTTTTTCTCTCTTTTTCAAAGGTTAAGAGTACTTGGACATAATGAAAAAGCCATTAATATCAGCTTGAGTGTGATATTTTCTTCTAAAATTAATGAATTAAACTATACCTAGGGACCCCATGATATTTTTAAGAAATGAAGTAATTAATTTTTAAACAAAATAATAATAATAAAGAACGCACATCGACCCTAAACAAGAAAATGATCTACTTTTAACCCACCCTTGGTTTCCAAAAAAAACTGAAGAAAATTTTGAAGAAACTTACAGTTTTAATCCTATCTACGCTTGAGTTTTTATATATATATTTTCCTCGATTTTCCTTGGAAACTAAACTAAACACCCAACAAAGTCAAAGATGTAAAATTCACATAAACCAAATGACATGTGTAGAGAGAGAGAGAGCTATGAACCTCGGATTCAAGCTTGCGATTCTCAGAAACAGTGTTGTCATGTTCTTTCTTCAAGTTGGAGTATTCTTCTTCCAACTTCTTGTTCTTCCAACGAGCCCTTCGGTTCTGGAACCAGACAGCAACCTGTCGAGGATCAAGACCTAGCTCAGAAGCAAGCCGGTCCTTCTTCTCAGACTCCAATTTGTGTTCGTTGCCAAAATTGAGCTCAAGAAGATTCACTTGTTCTGCAGTCAGCTTCCTCTTCTTGTGCCCAGCACCACCAGCCTCTCCACTTTTGCTCTTCTTACGACGTCGTTTAGGCTTTGACGCTCCTAAACACAGCAGAAAAAAAGTTGGTTAAGTAAAATGTGAGAATAGGAAAACAATGGAAAAATAATAATAATGTTTGTGTGCTTTTGAAGGTTGTACCTTGCTGGGGTACAATTTGGGTGTAGACATCGGAAGGGTACAAGTGAGAAATGAGTAGCATATGATCGTCTTCTTCAACAACTTGGTGGTTGGTCTTGGTTGTCATGCTTTCCTAGCTAATTCCTATAGCTATAGCTATCTCTCTCTCTCTGTCACTCTCTGCAACTTTCTTTTTCTCTGCCTCTCTCACTTTCTTTCAGGAAGCAGATGTGTGGAAGTTGAATGGCTTGGGAGACAACGCATGGAGATTATTTATAAGGGAAAAGTTTTCTCTGTGTTCTTCCTTCCAACCCTTTTGTTTTTCCCAAAAGAATGATGTTACAATAATGTCCTTAACTCTGTGGAAAATTTTGGATGTGCCATTTGGTTTATTTTTATATACATACACTAATTAGAAAGCATAAACGTACGAAGGCTAACATGGGAAAGTGTACTAGTGACGAATACTTATTATAGTGTGTAGTTTCAAATATATAGTTTGAAAAATGCTAGAGAAAAAGAACAACATGATCCATAAAAACTTGGCTCAATATTCACCCTACAAATGAGAAGATGTTCTAGATTTCCATGGCCATTATGATTGATGCAATAATATAATTAATCTTGATTGGGAAACAAAAATAGAATATGATAACACTAAAAATGAAAGTATCATTCATTATATTTGAATTGCAACCGTTAATAAATTACAAAAATTAAGTCACGAAGAGAGACTAAATGAAAAGTTTACTCAAACTACAGGTCTAAATTGAAATTTGGCCTAAAACTAATACACCAAGTTTGTATAATACTGATTTGGATGTAACTCACCCACTGTCCTAGAGAAGCATGGTTGGGTTAGGCTTTCCCGATTTGGTGATTAACAACAAAACATATAAGGGTAATTATGGTATGAAGAAGAAGTTAAAAACCTCTCAACTACGCACGAACTTTGTAAATCCGGATGGGTTGGGATCCCAAACCTGACCACCTCGAAGTGAATAAACAATTGGTGTGGTTGGCCTATGGATTTGGATATGCAACTCACTTTTGTTGTCCAATTGGGTAGTATTTTCCTCTTTTCTATGTCAATTAGGCTAAGAGACTAGCCAAGCCACACCCATTTTAGCTTAGCTTTGGCTTTATACAATATACTAGGTCATGCGTGGCTCGAGATGGGTGAAAATGCAAGCATCTTGGAGTGTTTTGTGTTTGCTTAACAAGCATGTAACAACAATAGAAAAAGCTTAATTGGAGCCCCCTTCTTTTACCATAGAATCATATAGTATTAAGGGGAGTTCATAAAAAATTGAGGAGGTTGGAGGAAATTGAGGGCCACCGGGGATGTCGTCACTGTTGACGTTTTTTTCTTACCACTTTAAACACTCTTGACATATGACACATGATTCATTCTAAGATTTATGAGATTCTACAAAAAAAAATTAAAATAAGGTTTTTCTTTTGTGTTTTAAAGTGCTTTGATTAGAACCCAAGTGATCTTATCCTTTTTTTTTTCTAGCTCCCTCTTGAACATGATTCATGATATACTTAATAACCTAATAACCTAGCTGAGAAAGAAAGTTATTGAGTTCTTGTACCTAATAACCTAAGAAAGAAAGAAAGAAAGAGAGAGCTAACAAAAGAAGAGACAAACTAAAAAAAATTCAACGTTTCCTGCTCTCCCAATTGATCTCTCTTTTCATGTTCACTGTTTTTCCCTTTGTGTTTGGAAAGATACTGAATTACAAATAGAAAGCAACAATATCTTCCCTATCGTCCGCACAACCACACAGCATGGCAGAGTCGCTTTCTCATCCAATCCTCCTCATTTTTATTTTTATTTTAAATTTCTCTCCCCTAGGGTTTCGCACCTTTCCAGTGAAAAACCAGATGATGAAATGAAATGACTGGGGCATGGGGGCATACGTGGCATGTCTATCTAACTTGACCAAAGTTGCGGGAACATTCATGTATGAACAAGAAGTATGCACTCCCAGCCACTATATATGTCTGTCCTTGAAAAGGTTATTTGTTAAATTGGGGCGCAAAAGCAACATGTCAAGGATAAGCTAATAGGTCCCGCCCCAAAAAGCAAGTCCTCTCCATGATATTTTAAATGTTCGTCTTCTCACAGCATGTGTAAGGTTGATATTTAGGGTTAGACAAGACTATTTGTAAGCAAAATAAATAGCATAGAAAAAGAAGAAAATGTAGCATCCAAATCCATATGGATATACTTAGGGTTGCTGTTGTTGTGGTTGTTTTTTATTTATTTATTTATTTATTTATTTGACAAGGAGAACTTGATCCCATATCCAATTAGTGAGGGAATATCATGATCTCTCAAATCAGATAGCACAAGTAACAGAATCCCTGGCCTTAGCATTTAGCACGATTGCATACATATGATCATGGTACAAAAACCATGTGAGAATTCAACAAATATATTCAATCACCAAAATTAAAATGTCTTTCCTATTTATTTCGGCCATTAGATTCCCCTGTCACATCAGTCTGACACTTAAAATTAGATATTTAATCCGAATTGTCGCAATAATTTTACCTTTTAAAGATTTTATGCACGCGTAAATAACTGTCGGCAAACTCTTACAAACTTTACATACCATTAGCGTTCTTCACAGAAAGAGGGAGCAAGAAGTGATTGATAGGCCAATTGAGCTTGGTCAAGATGACTGACAGACAGTCCCCCTTGAGCTTTAGCCGGCTCACCAGAGCCATTCTGGTTAATGAAGACTTTGGCTGTGGCAGCTTTGAAAGTGTGTGAAAAGGATAGCTTGAAATGCGAAAGAGGGGAGCACATGGGGGTAACAAGAACCTTGTACGCGTGTCAAAACCCCCCCAAGTATTTCCAAAGGGACCACAGATTCTATCCATCCACGCGCAAGCTTCTCATAGACAGACCAATTTCACAGTGACCTGCCTACCAATCAAGAATCAGGTGCCCACCTTAATAATATATACAACCAATCACCAGAAACACACAGACACTCTCTCTCTCTCTCTCTCTCTCTCTCTCTCTCTCTCTCTCTACGCTAGCCGCCATATTGTACCATTCACTTCTTACACATGAGTCATGACTCAACCAACCCCATGTTTTGCTTAATTAGCCGCAAGGTGTTTTGATATTTTTTTGACTTTTTCTTAATGTGTCATATTAGCCCTAATTGTGGAACCAATTAAGCTTTCTGCTGAATAAAGAAACACAGTCCCGGCATGCCTTTTCTTACGACAAGATGATGCTTATCTTATTTTACCTCTTATGTATATGTTAATCTTATCCAGTATATATGTGCTGATAGAAAAACTTACCTAAAACAGTTTCATATACACTTTCTCTTTGTGTCTCTCTCGCCACCACGGATCCATAACACTTGGTAGGCTACATTCACCGAATGCAATATTGTCTAACGAAACATACGTCATTCGTGTATGGAACGGGGAAGGTCTTCTTTTGTGGGTTTTCTATTTGCGCCAAAATTCAATCAATCAAAGAAAGAAAACTGGTTCAAGTAATTCCTACATTGGTGTAAGAATGAAGTAAAAAAGCATTCCAAGTTCATTTAAAGATGCAGACCCTGTAGTATGACACGTGTAAGGTTTTCTATAGATAATTTGGACCCCATTTTAACGAATGGTGCAAAAGAGGGCTGTCAGTAAAAGTTGGAGGGGTTGGTTTGCCAAAGTCAAGAAATGTCATTGATTGGGTTTGGTGTCCGTGAACACTGTGCATGCACGCATGTCGTTGTTGCTATATGGTTTTTAGGGTTAGATTTTTGTGGCTAATTTATTCGGTTGGTAGTCTTTGAAGCAAGAAAAGAAATACAAAGAAAGATTTGGCAAAGATAAGCTCTTTGAGTTTACTACGGTTAATTTGGATTAAAGTAAACAAATGGTAATAAACGGATAAGGATGAAACAAGTGACAAGCAAGCAAGAGAGAGAGAAAGAGAGAGAGAGAGGGAGCAGGATTCAGCTAAGCTGGCATGCGCATGGCGTGGTAGGGATTCCTTTTGTAAGCTTTTGAGTTGTTTATGGGGTTTTAATTAAATAATAATCAAGTAATCACTAAATGAATCAACGAGACTAAACTAATGGGTGTCATGTTTATCCCGACATTTCCCACCTTTGTTTCCCATCTTCCAACTCCGAGTTAGATGATAAACAGCTAATGGTAGTGTACTAAGATATTTTTCCAGCCATTATTAATTAGCCACAATCAAATGTTTATGCCCTTTTTTAAGGGAAAGCTTAACATCTAAATGGCATCTGGAACCATCTTTTACATCTGTCTGATCAAACTACTTTCATCCATATTATTCCCTTCAGAAAAAAAAGAGAATATGCACTGCATTGGTCCCGCCTGAATTCCACAGGCTAATCAGATCTTATGGATCTAATTTATTTATTTATATTTGTATAAACATGAACATTGGCCTTTTGAACCCTTTAGTGTGGCAATAACATTACATGTTTGTGAAAAGGAAGATTATGTATCTTTTTAAGATTAATTGACTTAATTACATCAACTAATACACTAGCTTAATCAAGTAGTTAAAGTTGCACTAGGGTTTACAGAATGCATTGGCATTATTTTCCACCAATCATTTTCACATGAAAGAGACACCCTAGAATTCTGTCCACTATGCATGATGGATGCTTTGCTATAGGCTAGCTAGGCCCCCACTTACCTAAGCCCCTTAGCCATTATTAATTTCTACTAAAGCCAAATTTTCATATATAAATATATATATAGGCCCTACAAAATGTCTATAACCATAAAGTATAAAGCAGGTGCTTAATTGGATAGGATGTTTGCGATTAGTGTGTCATCAAGATTTCCAAGGTCTCTTCTCAACGAAGTCAAGTTTGTTTGTGTTGTATGTGCCACACACAGTGCCCTTCCATGTTTCCCTCTTCCCATACTAAGAGCATCATGCCCTCCTATCTCCTCTAACTTTGTGCCCTAATTTGATGAATGCCTGCCAAATTCTAAACCCTACGCATATGGTTAATTGCAACATTGATTTCAACAACCCTTGAATTACGCCTTAATTTAAGCCATTTTTAGGTGGATTATGACCTAAGTGCATATTATTATATAGTAATTAAGCTCTAAAATCATGGTTTAGAGAGCACCACATCCAAATATAACAACGCCGGCCAATCATAGCTTGCTAGCCAAAGTGAAAAACCTAACCCACATCTTACCCGTTGGTGAAAAAATAAAAAGCTATTAGTCAAATACTTTAAAAGATTACCTTTAATCTTTTCTATTGGAAGACAAACCCTGAGGTTGTCACTTTCATTTATAAAAGCCCCCCTAATCAAAATTAGGTCCCCGCATCTACACGTATACACAACATAAAATAGGATTATTCCCCATACTTAAAAGCAAGAAATCTTCCCAACAGCTAAGTGTGTATCTTTGAGGGGTTTAAACTAATAAAAACCAAAAGATTCTAACTTAATTAACACCTTCGTTAACACACACATCAATTAATTATGATTAAACTTCCAGAAACTGCACCAAGTGTGTGGATGGTTTTGATTGACAAGATCTGAAGGGTATGTGGCATTCCTTCGTCCTTCGGTAACACATTTTTCTTTGCGCTTTTTTCTAGGGATTCTAAAGCTGGCTTTCTTCTCTTGTGCAAAACCAGTGAGCTACCTCTAGCTTTAGCACATGGTGCTCCACTAGTATATATGTTTTCGGCCGTAGCTTTTTATGGCCCCTCTCGCCTTGATAATCTGAATTGGGAAAGGGTTAAAACATCTTGTTGAACACGTGTTAAGATGCAAGCTGAGTTCTGTGTAGGTATGGATACTCGGAGCATCAAATTATGTCGTTCTAGATTCCTCCTCAGGTGTCCTTAGATCCGTCGACAGTGCTGTGCATATGTAAAAGGCAATAATTTTTTGCAACTAAACTATGACTTGACATGTTAAATGGGCTTAGAGCAATGCCGCGGTCAGATCGACTCATGTTGGTATACGATCTGATATTATTAATGCATTGTGAGTCTCATATATATCAATAATTATAATCAATTGATGCAGACTCACAATGCATTATGAGTTCCACATACATCAATGCTCAAGTCGCTGACTAACATTTAAATTTCAAATGGTTTAAATTAAGAGTTTTGTGCTTACTAGCAACAGTGTCATCAATCACCATCTAACATATAAGTAGTGTCTAGCTAGACTATAGAGGTAAAAGCCTTTGATTTTCTACAAGACAAAAGGTGTGTGAATTGGTGGGGAGAGGTTCCCTCAAATTGAGGGAGAACATTTCTGTTGTTATTGAAATTGAGGAAATCATATCTTGGTTTGCTAAAAGAGCCTAAGTAGAGGCAATTACTTTTCCATTGAGAATGCTGCATACTTGCGTCCATATTTTTTTTAATGCTAACTTAGAAAATAGTTTTAGGAATCAATTAAATTTCGGAGAATGGTAAAATATATAGAACTATAGGCAGCTCTAGTTAAAGCTTAATCAGTCAGGTGCCTACAAGGCTATGAGCATTTTGTCCGAATTCAGGATCTTTCACATGCCTGATTGGAAAACTTACTATAAATCCGGATCATGGATCATACATATGGCTGCTTAGAATCACTAGATTACCAATATTTTATTTTAAAAACTTCCACCCAATACCCGTAGTTAAACCAGCATAAACCATAACCTGTTAATTTAAACTAATAAAACATAATCTTTAGTATAGCCCACCTAAAAAAATTCAAAAAGGGGATCCTGTTTTGCAGATGTAAGACAGTCATGCAATTGCGAATGCATGTCAATCGTCCAACTCACATCCCATAAAACGGGATCCAGTTTTTGAAGCCATATTGGAGCAATCCATTTAAAAAGAAAGCTCTTTAAAGTGCTTGGGCCTAAATTTGTAAGAATATGTGAAAAAGAAAATATGCAACTTATTTGAGTAGTAAGTGTTTGCTAGCACCCAGAAATTCGTTCATTACACTCATGACCCTTGTGTTTTTGGGAAATTGCAAATTTTTTCCTCTGGAATAATGATCAAAATGATTAGAAGAAAAAAATTATTTATTATTCTTAATTATTAATTTTTTTTTATACAAGCGATATTTATTTTAATCCAATATGAACAACGGGAAAGGAGATTCGAATTTGGATGTAGAGTGAGGAGCACATCCGCTTTTTTCTTTTGTTGAGAGATTTTGGGATTTCATTCATAATTCAGTAAAAAAAGACATTGGTTATAAAGGGTCAATACAAACTAACCACAAAAGGCCATTACAATAACAAAACAATACAATAACATCAAAATTAACACAATGTAGTGCTCCTCCACTAATGATCACGCAAGATCAAAGAAACTCAAAAACATCTAAAAAGAGATAAAGCTTGAAAAAACCAAGCTATAACAATACAAATAAAACTCTCACAAAAGAGAGGTGAAAAGCTGTCACAAAAGAGAGGTAAAAAACTCTCACAAAAATATAGGTGAAAACTACACATTAAATTCAAAGAGTCTCTACTGCTTATTCCAAACATGAAGAAACTGCAAAGAAGATGATGGTGAAAATCTGACACCGAAATGCATGTGGAGATCCAAGGCTGAGACGCATCCGCCTGTGATGCATGAAGAAAAATCATAACAAAATGAAGACAAATAGGAGAAACATTATGTCTCTGAAAATGGGATAAGAGAGGAGAAGGGAGGAAGGGAGAAGGGGGGAAGAACAATGGCTTCCTCCCCCTTCAAAGTGAAAACGGCTCTAGAGTGTTTTTTGGGAGAGGAGGTTAGGGTTTTCGGGAATGTAGTTATTTCAATTAAACTGGATTAATATGTAGGAGGGCATTCGTTGTAGCCAACTTGATTTAGTAATCTAATTTTGGTGATCAAAGTTTATAGAATTCTATGGTGAGGGCCATATGTAAGGCCCAAAGTTTGGGCATCTGGATTGGGCAGCCTTGTAATAGCCCATTTGGTTTTCATAGTTCTTATTGTGGGCTTGTCTTTTTGTCAAAATAAAACTAGCCCATAAGTGAAAATGAACTTACTAAAATGCCCATTAGCGAAACAGACCTAGGCACTAGCCCATAGTGAAACTAGAACGGTTCGTCTTGTAATTAGGGCACCTAACTTAACATCATCTTCTTCACCAGTCAGCCGCCTATTCATTGCAGAGCAACTGCAACTGGAGATTTGCAGCTGCCGCAAGCTCAAGTAAGTTATTTTCTTCTTTCTTCTCCTTTCATCTCCCTCCTTCTCCTTCTCGAGATCGGGATCCCTCCCTGGTGGCGTAACGGTGCTACATAGTGTTTATATTAGTAGTGTCTGCCGTTCGTTCATTTATTACTTAGTACTCAGATTGATTAATTTCGTACATCTTGTTGTTCCTTGGCAGGTTGAAAGTCTTAGAAACATACAAGCCCTTTGTTCAAGATGAGGTATATGATTAATTTGGTATGTCAAAATTGCAATTATCCTTAGCTTTTTACTGAAGCACTAACAATGTTTCTTTTTTGTTTTGTGTTTCTTTTCTCTCTGTTTCCAGCCGGCCAATGGAGGAAGATGTAAGTTATTCTGCTCTTGAGCTAATTGATTTAGTGCATTTTTATCATAACTCTCTTTGCATCTTTAAATGTTATGGTTTTATCTGCGAGATTGAGTAAAATGTGTTGTCCTGAATTTGGATATGGAATTTGCAACTTTGAACTAGTGGCAGTTTAGCAATATCTCATAGTTACCCCTCTGTGATTGTATTGAATGGTACTCCATTTGTAACTTTAAAAAAAAAATTATGCTTTTTTATCTTCAGTATTTTGATGGTATTTCATGGAAAGAATCTAAGTTCAAAAGACTGTTGCTCATCAGTTAGTCATTTTTTTTTTAATGCATCAGAACACCAATAATTATCAAAGAGTAATTCTGTTATGTCTCCTATGTTTGCGTGATTCTTTTTTATGGTCTTCTGATAGACTGCCAAACATTCACTAATTTGCTGTTCCTGCGAAATAAAACCATCGGGACCAAATGTTTGAGAGTGATCTCTCTTGGTGTATGACAGGGTTGAATGTGATTATGTTTTGCTTCTCATTCTGAAACCCTTTATTTGGTCATATTCTCACTATGAAACCCTAAGTCAGCATATTTATTCTTATTGTTATCATCAATTTGTGAAGATTCTCATCCAACCTGAACGCTGCAGGTTACCAAGAACGAGGAAGAGGAATTTAATACCGGACCACTCTCTGTTCTTATGATGAGTGTCAAGAATAATACTCAGGTAATGCTTTCTTATAATTTTATAGTTCTCTGTCCATAAAGGCTTTACATATCAAGACTTATTCAAATTGGTTCTCATTGTTCAAACAGGTGCTTATCAACTGTCGTAACAACAGAAAGCTTCTTGGACGTGTGAGAGCATTCGACAGGCATTGCAACATGGTTCTGGAAAATGTCAGGGAGATGTGGACTGAGGTATTCCCCACCATGGGGTTTTCTCGTGTTTTGTTTTCGTTTGTGTTGGTAGATCTTTATCAATCATCAGCGTTCTTTTAACTCACGATATTTGTGCTATCTTTCATTTGTCTATGCAGGTGCCAAAGACTGGAAAAGGCAAGAAAAAAGCCCAACCGGTTAACAAGGATAGATTCATCAGCAAGATGTTTCTCCGTGGGGATTCAGTTATCATTGTTCTTAGGAATCCTAAGTGAGAGGTGTATTGTATGTAGCTTTGACAATTCCATTGACTTGTAGAAGTAGAGTCCATGCTGAAGATTTATGTACTAAGGTTGGGAGCTTTTATGAGCGCGTTTTAGGGCAACTTTCAAGTGCTGTATATTTCTTGAGCAAAACTCCACTCATTTGGATTTGTTTGTGAATTTTAGTTGACAGGTATTAAAAGCACTTTTAGAGTAACTTTCCGGTGTCATATAGTTCTTGAGCAAAACGTGACTCGTTTGAATCTGTTTGTGAATTTCATGACAAGTATTTGCACTTTACAATAAGTAGTATCTTAATGTACCATGTGCAAGCCGGGGTCTCTTTTTGGAGTGTTAAAACTGGCTGGTGGCCTTGTGTTAGGGTTTCATCTACAATATGAATTCGCCTTGAATTCGCCTTGAATGGATGGTGGCTTGACATTGATATTTACCCCCATTGTGTTACATCAATGTTCCTTAAATTGGAAGAGATCAGCTTCTTTGAGCCACGAAACTAATTCCATATGATTTCTTCTTTACCTAGCAACTCATCATATGATCATCATCTCCTGCTTTGGATTTGTATCACGTCAAGTATCAAAAGGCCCTTGGGATCGCTAATCAGGCAACTAAGCTATCCAAATGATATACAGCCACCAAACCCGCATTTTATTAAATTCCTGAGTTGCCACACCTGTTAAACCATTAAATAAAGATTAAGAATCCATTTGTTTTTGTTTATTTATTCCCATGCTTGTAAAATTAAATCTCCCCACTTGCCTCTTGGCTTCTTCCAACAACATCACCATCAACTTAAATCGGTTCCATCTTTATTCATTAGAATTTAGGGGACTGACTTTATTCAACACTATATCTTAATCAATCATATCATATTATCATGGGGTTGGAGATGTTAGGTAGATCCCAGATGATTAATAATAATGACTGCTAAACCAAAATTCCTAAAGATGCTTTTCTACATAATTCCAAACTCAACCACACCAAAATAGACGTAAGTTAGGCTATTTGACCAAAGCATCGAACTTCCCTATTGCATCCGAGTTTGATCCTTCACTCTGTACATTAACGTAATTTAGAATTTCACTGCCATTTGTGAAAAAAATAAAAATATAAAAAAGCACCAAACCTTTTTCACAATACCATAAATAGAAATGAAAAAAATAAAACAATAAAAAAAATTCAAAACCGGTGATTTTTATCCTCAAACCGACACGTGTCCTTACGGATATACATACATACAGTAAGTTATTGGTTTGCAGCCAAATTCTAGTCCTACTTGGCTTCTTTTACAGCTTGGAACGAAGAAGCTCTGGACTCCGTGCCTAACTGCCACTAAGAAACGAAGCTCCAAATTCAAAACTGGTGTTTGGGTTTTGGTGCACACTTCTTAATTCTTATCCTCATTGAGTAATATTGTTATTCTCGATGGGGAAAGGCGGGGGCTGTGTCCCAAGCAAGAAGAAGGTCCCCTCCAGCGCCGCCAATCCCGACGCCTCCCACCCAAACGCCTCGCAAAACGCGCCGCCGATCCCCACGGACGACAATCCCAATTCCACCACTCCCAGCCGAAACGACGTCGTCTCCGCCGAATCGCATCCGAATTCGCATCCGGCCCCGAAATTGAGGATATTCATAGTGTTCTACTCGATGTACGGACATGTAGAGGATTTGGCGAGGAGGATGAAGAAAGGCGTTGACGGCGTGGACGGCGTTGAGGGGTTGCTTTATCGGGTGCCCGAGACGCTGCCGAGTGAGGTGCTGGAGGCTATGAAGGCGCCTCCGAAGGACACCGAAATTCCGCATATTTCGGCGGCGGAATTGGCGGCGGCGGACGGGGTTTTGTTTGGTTTTCCGACGAGGTACGGGAGCATGGCGGCGCAGATGAAGGCTTTTTTCGACTCGACGGGGCAGTTGTGGAAGGAGCAGATCCTCGCTGGGAAGCCTGCTGGGTTTTTTGTCAGTACTGGAACTCAAGGAGGCGGCCAAGAAACCACTGCGTAAGCTTTTGCCTCAATTCTTAATTGTTTCTCTTCTATTATTTTAGAAGCTGTGAATTTGAAGTGGGAATTGAGTAATTTAGTTGGTTCTGTATATATATGGTCTGCAAAAAATTGGTGTTAATGTCTGTATCTAGTATTGAAGATCAATGGAGATTATTGTTAACCACATGAAGCATTATGAGTTTTAGCTACACAATTGACATGACTTTTCTAAGTTCTATGCATGCTAGTGTTTGATTGTATAGAGATTATTGTTTAATTTTAACTCAGATCATAAAGCGTGGGTCTTTAAGATGGCAGTATTTCCAATATGAATTAGAAGAAATGACATTAAAGACCCAAGCTTTAAGGTCACATTATTTCCAATATGAAGTAGAAGAAATGGCATGTCCTTGTGCTTCTGGGTTAATGTGCTGGAAGTTGTGAGGTTCACCTTGCAAATATGTTTGAGAGTAAAATGGTACATATAGGATGTATGTATGTGTTTCGTTTTTGCAAAATAATGAAATGTTGTTTTTGTTTATACGTGTTCTACTTTGGGGTTATTTGTCTCAAACAATCTGAAGTAGAAGTATTTAGACTAGGAAAAAAGAGTCTGAAGTGGAAGTACCTTGTAATGTGATCGTCTCCCCTTTCTGTGGTATACTAGGATCATATCCATCATTCGAATAAAATCATTGAAATTCTTATGGATAAAAGCCTGTAAATGTTTATATAAATGAATGAGAAAATTTGTTGAGACTTATGTTCTGCTATTTATCGCAGTTGGACGGCAATCACCCAATTGGCACATCATGGAATGCTGTTTGTTCCCATTGGGTATACTTTTGGAGCTGGCATGTTTAAGATGGACTCTGTACGAGGGGGTTCTCCATATGGTGCTGGTGTTTTTGCTGGTGATGGCACAAGAGGGCCGAGTGAAACTGAGTTGGCGCTTGCAGAGCATCAGGGGAAGTATATGGCAGCAGTAGTCAAGAAGCTTGCCCAAGCTTGATGATGATGATTTTCTGATTTTAGCATCTTTGTTTACAATCATTTTTCTCTTCTGTTTGTCGATCAAATATATATCCCCTCCTGTGATTGGTGTTGGCATTTTCTTGTTACCTATGCCCAGTGTTAGTTCTTTCATTTTTCTTCCCTTCCAGTTCTCATCTGTTCAGAAAGTTGTAAATGTTTTCAATTTGTTTTGCCTGATTTTGTCTAATAATTTGTGAATCTGTGGGTGTCTTATTTTGTGTTTCATTTTGTATACTTTATACACTTAGGACTTGATATATTAATAAAAAAATTCATTCTGTTTTAATTTTGTTCAAGCCTCTGCTTTGTTGATCTTTTCTTACCATTGGTGTTGATGAGTTTGGTTGAGAACAGGAAGTTCTCCTATTGCTCTGTTCTATGAAATTGTGCTATTGATTGATGAAAAGGTTGACATGGGGAAAAGCATTATCAGGAACTCAGTTGCAATTTCTGGCAATCAGCTCTTGTTGATCTAATTGTGTTTTGGTTTATCAATTCAGAGTTGATCTTTACAGTTACATTGTTATATTAGGATGCAAACCTACAAAAAAGAAAGAGTTAAACATATGGTACAAAATTAAAAAAAATTAATTATATCTGACAGAACACTAAACACAGTACAAGTTGTACGACCGTAAGCACAATATCAAAATGTTCAGTATTAATCTAACCTAGTATATTGCCAACGGGGTCTAGTCAAATGAAAAGGATCTGATTTGTAGACGAGGTTTCAAGTTCGAACTCTCATGACATCTCGATTGTGTGTATGTGATAAATTTCCCTCCTCTGTAGTTTAGACTATTGCTTGTACTGAAAAATATATCCAACCTATAGTATGGTACTAGATTTCAGTTTAACCTATAAATGGTGGCTTTAGCTATCACTACTACATAATATAAGAACTGTCTGTCATTTGCAAGGGACTCGTAGGTCGTCAAGTAGTTAAGAGCATTCGATTTCCCTATCTCTCATATAGTTTATATTTATAAATAATAAATAAATAAAAACTGTCATTCTGTGAGAAAATTATTTTCCGAAAGTTTATAATAATTATGGTTTTCTCTTTTGTTTTATATTTTATAATAATTATTAATAATTTTCGTAAAGTTTTATAGACATAATATAAGAATCTAATTCGTGCTGTCTACAAGAATTTTACAACTTTACGCACTATGTTGGCCTGCAAATAATAAATAAATAAAAACTGTCATTCTGTGAGAAAATTATTTTCCGAAAGTTTATAATAATTATGGTTTTCTCTTTTGTTTTATATTTTATAATAATTATTAATAATTTTCGTAAAGTTTTATAGACATAATATAAGAATCTAATTCGTGCTGTCTACAAGAATTTTACAACTTTACGCACTATGTTGGCCTGCGTTGACCTTTTTAACCCTACTGTAAGCGCCAAAACAAGTATAATTTACAACTACTGAGGGTCACGACAAGGTTACTTTCGGAAACTCAGAGCCTTACTTTATCACAAGACTATTAACGAGTATCAACATCTTTTTTAAGTTGTTGCTTCTCTCAAACTCCAGTTCCATTTACAGTCACTCTCTTCGATTCTTCAAAGAGACCAATTCTTGGCCGAGAAGAGCGATGGCGGACACTCTCAGTGCTCTCAGGTCTTTAATGGCGTCTCACTCTCCTCCTCTTGATGCCTTAGTCGTCCCTTCCGAAGATTATCACCAGGTCTTCTTCTGTAAATCATATGCTTGATGTTTCGTTGAAATCTTGCATCTGAAAATTTTCATCTGTAAATTTTATCAGTTTCATTGATCATCATAACTGTTATTTCAATTTCTTATAATTTTTCAGAAATCGAATCAGAATTATCCAATCTCATTCATCTCTAATTTTCCTATGAGAAATAATAAATTTTGATTATAGTGTGATTTATGTTCTAATGCAGAGTGAGTATGTATCTGCACGAGACAAAAGGCGTGAATTTGTTTCAGGCTTCACTGGGAGTGCTGGTCGGTGTTTTTTTTATTTTGGCTTTCTTCTCTATGTAATTTTACGATGATTCTATTTGAATTTGATTAGTTCTACAGAGAATTTTGAAGCATATTTTCATAACTGAATTGTATTTCGAATCTTGTTCAGGTTTGGCACTTGTAACAAAGAATGAAGCACGGCTTTGGACGGATGGTCGTTACTTTCTGCAGGCAACGCAAGAACTTAGCGACCAGTGGCAGCTTATGCGAATGGGAGAAGACCCTGCTGTAGATATCTGGATGGCAGATGTGAGTCCTTGGTTTGGTTCTTTGGCTAACTCCTATAATTATTTTCAATGTTGAAGATTCACTAAACCATCAAATTTTCTCAGAGATAGCTTTGCACAAAAATGCTTTGTTTCTGTACTGGTGTTAATTTATGAGTTGCTTCTTGCTAAATTGCCTCAGTAGCAACTTTGCATTTTACAAGTTCTTGGTATATTAAGTGGATTCTTTTGATTTGTTTATGTTAGAATCTCCCCAAAGATTCAGCCATTGGTATCGATCCTTGGTGTGTGTCGATAGACACTGCACAAAAATGGGAGCTTGCTTTTTCCAAAAAACATCAGAAGTTGGTTCAGACGTCCACAAATTTGGTAGATGAAGTTTGGAAAAATCAGCCCCCTGCGGAAATTAATCCTGTCATTGTACATCCTTTAGAATATACTGGTCGTTCTGTTGCCGATAAGTTGAAGGATTTGAGAGAAAGACTCATACAAGAGAATGCTCGTGGTATAATCATCTCAGCACTTGATGAGGTTAGTTGGTTTGGTTTGTTGCTTTATATCTTTGCTCAATCTTGTTATTATGACATCCAGAACTTCGTTGAACATGGCCTATGTCCTCATGTTTTTATTCTATTTGGATTTTGTCATGCAGTATCTGAATCTAATTGCTACTCTGCAGGTTGCTTGGTTGTATAATATTCGTGGGAGTGATGTTTCCTATAGTCCGGTTGTTCATGCATTTGCTATAGTAACATCCAACTCAGCTTTCTTTTATGTGGACAAAAGGAAGGTTTCTTCTGAGGTCAGTTAAATCATATATATCTATTTTCATCATCTTGTCAAGAACCTTCGTACGGTGGTGAATAATGGTTTGAATTTATCACGCCACTGGTAATAATAGATGTATTTTACTAAAACTTTTGGCCTTGACCAATTTATGCATCTGATTACTGATACCAGTAGTTAAACCCTTGGAGCAAAGTTATGCTTCCCTTCATTTTTGTGTTTTTCTTTTCCTTTTTTTTCCATTTTGTAAGGCATGTGTGAGCTTGGGAAGCTAATCAGTTTAGATTTATCTGAGAAATTTGCTCTATGTGTAGGTAAACACTTACTGGGAAGAAAATGGGATTGAAGTTCGGGACTATAAATCAGTGAGCTCAGATGTCGCCTTGCTTGCATCTAATCAGCTGAAACCTTCATTCAAGGGAACTGAGATTACAGGAAATGGTACAAACAAAGCAGAAGATAAAAACGACGGTCTGATATGGGCTGACCCTGGTTCATGCTGTTATGCTTTGTATTCAAAACTAAACCCTGAAAAAGTTATATTACAGCAGTCGCCTTTGGCCCTTGCAAAAGCTTTAAAGGTAGGATGCTGTCCTTCCCATCTACTGGAGATAGTATTGTTCCGGTTTGTTGTGAGTGATGTTTTTTCTTATTCTATTAATTATTTTTTATATCAACTGATTTCTCTCCAACTTTAGAACCCCATCGAGTTGGAAGGGTTAAAGAAAGCTCATATCCGTGATGGTGCCGCAGTTGTGCAATATCTTGTCTGGTTGGATAAGCAGGTAGATTGTGACACCTATGGTATCTTTACATTTCTAAACAATAAGTGTATATGCTTATAATTTTCTAAATGTGTTTTCCTTATTTTTATGCATTTAGTTTCCTAACTTTGCGACGATATGAAGGGCCTGAACTAATGCCTGAGCTTGTATAAAAAATGCAGGCGCAGGAGATATATGGTGCTTCTGGTTTCTTTTCAGAGGGGGAGGGAACGGATAAGAAAAAACACTCGTAAGTGTGCTTTTCCTGGTTTAATTTCAGACCTCGCACCATGTGGATGAGATGTATCATGGTCTTGATTTAACATGATTACAATGTTATTAAGATGTGAAAAATCAGACAAGTTGTAGTTAGATGTGCCATATCAGACAAGTAGTAGTACGATGTAACCTTGAATGCTATGATGATAAGATGCATAGTCAGCTTCTTATGGTAGATTTTTACTGCATGTCGCACAAAGAACTGTTTGTGTTCTATTGCAGTCAATGATCATCCATTCTTCTCTAAACTTTCTGACATTTGATGCCTGAGTTGTTCTATGTTTAATTTAATACTTTATTTGCTGAATATATGCTATGTGGAACAAGTTTTACACGCTATTGTATCATATCTTGGCATGTTGATTGAATTGAATGAACCATGGCAGGAAAACTACAAAGCTAACCGAGGTGACGGTAAGTGATAAGCTGGAGGGCTTTCGAGCATCAAAAGAGGTAGTGTGAACTTTTAATATGAAAATCCCATGTGATGGACGATAAACTGGATATGTCTTTGTTTTGCATGTGTCTATTCCCCCTATATAATTTTTCTTGGATCCTAGATGTTCATTGCATTTGATTTCTTTCTAATTTGGTATATTTGCAATCATGGTTTCTAACTGTTTCAACTTAACATCTGGGTTGCACTGCAACATGTCAGGAATACTTGAAAATTACAAAGGGTTCCCAGGAACACTTTAAAGAAGCTTGCAGCAGTTGGTTACAGAAAAATGAAATATATAGTGCAATTTACTGATTAGATGTATACTTGTATGCTTTTCTAAGCTTTTCTACCTCCCTGTATGTTTAGGTTGTTTGACATACTTTCAATCTTTTTTTCTGTTATATTTGCAGAACTTTAGAGGTTTAAGTTTCCCTACTATTTCGTCAGTTGGCCCAAATGCAGCAATTATCCATTATTCACCACAAGCAGAAACTTGTGCTGAGTTTGATCCAGACAGCATCTATCTTTTTGACTCTGGAGCACAGGTTTGTCAACTATCATGGAAAATTTGGCTGATAGAAATGACCGACCAATTTCATTCGTTTATTTAGTCATGATGCTTCAGTTTTTCTAATTGGTAATATTGATGGCATGGTTGCAGTATCTTGATGGAACAACTGATATAACACGAACGGTTCATTTTGGAAAACCTTCAGCTCATGAGAAAGCATGCTATACGGCTGTAAGTGCTTTTTGTTGCTCTCCTTTCGGACATCTTTGTTTCTTTGGTAGTTGCACTTAAACTAATGCCAACATTGTTGTTCCAAGTTCCAACTTTGTTTTCATATGCTTTGGATTGTCAAATTCTTGTACTAGTTCATTCATGCATTCTCCTACTCACAATTCATCGTGATCCACTACAGTATATGACCACCATAACCACCAGTGTACCCACACCCACCCTGATCTTCTGTGCCGTTCATAGTTTACTACTGCTACCTACTTCTTGTAGCTTTTAGAGCCTTTGTTCACACTACCTTCCCCATCCTTATTACTACCACTGCAGACATTGCAGTTTACCATTGCACAAAATCACCACCCAAAGAAGCAGTACTATTGTAATGATCATTAACATATTGGTTTCTTCTATCTGTCAAAGAAACCTCTAAGAATTGGTCAATAAAAATCTTAGGGTTGCTTAATTGGACCTTAGAAATATTATTTTCTTATGTTAATAGAATCGACATATAAATTTGATTATTGAGGAAAATGAGATATTTGAATAACACTTTTCTCGTGAGTGTTTAAAATCCATCCTTTTCTAAATTACCAAATTTATGTGTGGAGTATATCAACGTAGAAAATTTATTTGTCATAATACTCTAGCAATTTACAATAAAACCTCAAATCCAAATCCCTCAGTTTGTATCTTTCCATCTAATTGGACCCTTAGTTTCAGTTGATAATCAAAGTTATTATTATCCATAAAACTGGATCTTATTAATTCGAATTGATTGGGATAGCCCTTTTCTGAGTGGAGTTGCAGGCCTTCAAAATGGGATTTCATTCTTTTCAGATCTTTTCTTTTTCTTTGTTTTTATTTATTAAATGAATTTAGGTTCACAATGGTTGAATCCTTTACTGTCTACATATGTAGACTGTTATTCCTAAGTCCCTTCAAGCCAATCCTCATGTTATGATCTTATGAAGTGGCTTGATGTACTGCATTTTGTGCAGGTTCTCAAGGGTCATATAGCTCTCGGGAATGCCCGATTTCCTAATGGAACCAATGGTATTCATGCTTTTGTCTCTTTATTTCTTTCACATTTAAATGAGATGTTTCATGTGTGGTTTTCTAAATTTGTCTTAACTGAAATACATTTAAATCTGCTTGCTTTTTACAGGTCATGCACTTGACATTCTTGCTCGAGTTCCTTTGTGGAAGAGTGGTCTTGATTATCGACATGGCACTGGTCATGGGATTGGGTCTTATCTAAATGTTCATGAAGGTATATAGGAACTACAACTGCTCATCCTTCATCTCTAATGTATAGTTTAATCTGAGCTAATGAATGAATTTTCATTGCTACCTTCCATTTGTACTGGTTGAGCAGGACCACATTTAATTAGTTTCAGACCGCATGCTCGAAATGTCCCACTGCAAGCGTCCATGACTGTAACAGATGGTTAGTATCACCATATACATATTTTTTTTGTTACGTATAATAACTTTTTCTAACTCAACAAAGCAGTAATCCCTCATACTAGAGGATAGCCATGTGGGTCATCCTTTTTTTGTTTTGTTTTTTTGGACTCTATCTAAACTGTATCTTATCTTGTAGCTCATGCATTGTGTTTTCAGATAAACACTGGGTAGACTTTGCCTTTCTTGTTTCCTTTAGAATCTATGCCCTAGTGTTCATGGTTTTTGAACTTATTGCTCTTTATGCATAGCTCTTTGAGTCGATAACTTTATTACTCATACATTTTTAGGGCTTGCTTGGTCTATAAATTGTTTCGGGCAGCCATGACTCTAAATTATTAGGAGCTTCTTGAATGGGACTATTTGACTTGTAGTTACCATTTACAGTGACTGACTGTAAAACTGCACTTTTCAGAACCTGGATATTACGAGGATGGGAAATTTGGAATAAGATTGGAGAACGTGCTTATAATCAACGAAGCTGATACAAAATTCAACTTTGGTGACAAGGGTTACTTGCAATTTGAGCACATAACATGGGTAAGCTTGTTCTTCTCTATCGAATAGCTAAATTAGCTTGCAATTGGAGCGCATAATATAGCTACGTTAGTTTCAAGTGATTGCTATTGTGGTTGTTTCTGAATGGGGCCTTGTAGTTCAATATGCCATGTTTTTAATGCTTAATTTGTTAGTTGTGTTCTTGATGCTGCGCACACTGCCCATCATTTACGATTATAACAACCCTTTTCCTAGACCCACTTTATCTTTTCAACTTGATATTGTTTAAGCAAATTTTCTGGAGAGAGATTGCAGGTTGAGCTAATCCCTCTGTATTTGATGTTTCATAATCTGTCCAGGCACCATATCAGAGAAAGTTGATCGACTTGAGTCTTTTAGCACCTGAAGAGTTGGAATGGCTCAACACCTACCATTCCAAATGCAGGGATATTCTGGCCCCATATGTGGATGAATCTGAGAAGGCATGGCTGAAGAAAGCCACTGAACCCATAAGTGCGTGAGAGCTTTCCGAATTTGCATATCGACTCGAAAATGAATAAAAATTGCACACTGTATGTAGTCTCAAGATCAGCAGCCACTCTGGTTTTATGATTTTCAAGATTTAATTAGTAACTTGCTACCTTCTTTTAGATATCCTTCGTTGTGTTTGAACATAAAAGTTTTCAATAATGCATTCCTACTTTACATTGATGAATTTCTCTGGAATATAATGAGAGAACATTCAAAACTGAATGTTTATAAGCAGAAATGGAAAGTAAAAAAAAAAAGATGAATTATTCAATCTACGACAGGACACCATTAGTGCGGTGGCACACTATTGATTAAGGAATTATTGGGTGTGAAGGTCACATTGCCATGTTGTGTCACTGATCAATAACATATGAATTTGGAATCATCGTTGTCTTGTCACCACTACCACCGCAAGCCGTTGTAAAATCAGTCACGCCTTCAATCATTACTATGCCCACGCAAAATTAAGCGCCATTAGATTAGGCCAATAACCCTTGTATAGTTTAATTAGGCCAACAAGGTCGGCTCATCTAACATTCAGTGTGCCCAAACAATTTATGAAAAGTCAAGTCATTTGCGGCTTATCATGTAGATTATAGTCTGAATTGAACCTTCCAGTTAGTTTCTTGGATCAGTGGATGGCTCCAATCGCGTTGTTTGTTGGCTGCCTGGTTTGTTTCTTGTCCAGTCGTGTGTTTGTCCCTTTGGCTAGGGTTTTGTTTTCTTTTGTCACGTAGCGTTGGTTTGGTCTTTGTTTGAGTTTATTTATCCATGGCTAGCATGCGTGCCCATCTTTCTCTTGCTTCGCCAATTCAGAAGACGTTTAGTTTGTCAACCTCTGAAATCTGTGCAAGTCCGTTATTATTATCTTAAGGTGTCAAGCTATCAAATGATATCAATTAGCAAACCTTAAACCAGTGAATCGTGGTCACTTGTCATGAAACCCAACGAGGCTACGAGGATCACGCTTCCAAAAGTCTTCGAATCGACTTGATGGAAAGATAATATTAATTCTTGTCTTCTTCTTTTTTAAATGTGAAATTATATGGTATATTATGACGAATTGATTGTGAGTAATCCTGAAGTGGTTATAATTTTTTCATCATACATACATACATACATATATATATATATATGTGTGTATTTATCTATATATATAAAGCAAAAGCAGAGAATGATGAAATATTCAAAATATCAGAAAATATCTTTGGTTAATTCAAACTTTAAAAATTGAAATTATTAATTAAATGATGATAATATGATAAATTCATATTTTTTTAAAAAATTAAAATTAAAAACAAAATTAGATAATATGTCATACTTTTATGGAACATAACTACCCATGTTATCTTTTCTTAATTCTTAAAATAAAATAAAAAAGAAAACCAATTGACACATGAGTGAGCATGTGCCAAGTGAGCTAGTATATATATAAACACATATATTAGTATAGCCACATTATGTGCCAATTATCACCTAATAATAATAATAATTAATGTAAACAAGTGGACTTCATTTACCACTAATCAGAAAATGTGATTCCTTTAATATTACTCATTAATTTTAGTTTAATAGAGAACACTATAGGAATCGCATTTTCGGACTAACTACATTTATACAATGCATGATGTATCTATTAATAATTATTTATAATAATTGATGTAATATGCTGCATATTGTGTTAGAAAAAAAAAATATGATAAGCAACAAATTCAAAAAGATCGTTAAAACAATGAATTGAGAAACAAGAAACATGAGTATCAATCCATGCAAGTAAATATTGATAATAATATATAATACACGTACACAACTTCTTCATTATTAAACATTAAGTTAACACTAGTTGCAGCACATGTTGATCTTGATAAATTATATAATGCTAAAACAACTCCATAAACAAATCACAACACATAAAATATCTTCTTGATCAAGCGGTTGCGGAACCGTGCACGCATGTTTTCATGGATCCATCACTTCCTCCCGTCGGCAAATTTCATGCACCTTAACTCACCGTGCTTTGCGAATTGAGAAAGAGCATTATAAGATGAACCCCCTTTCTCCAAAGCTTTGGCACCTCTTGTTTTTAGCTTCCTCACTCTATCTCTCATTGCAAAACCTTCCTTCTCCCCATGATCTTTCTCACCATTTCTTCTATCTCCTCCCTCTCCACAACTTTCTTCCATGGTGGTATTTTTGACCGAACTGCCACGCCAAACTCCTCTGTCAGCAGCGTGGAGTTCATCCTCTGCTCCGCATAGAGCGGCCAAGCAATCATCGGCACCCCATTGCTGATGCTCTCTAGGGTCGAATTCCACCCACAATGGGACAAAAACCCTCCAACCGATGGATGGGCCAAGATGTCCACTTGTGGAGCCCACAAAGGGATTACGAGCCCAACGTCCTTGGTCCGCTCCAAGAACCCCTTGGGCAAGTACTTTGATGGGCTGTCCTCGTCACCACCATTGCCACTTCCACCTGTGAAAAAGGCCCCATCTGCCGTTTGGGTGGGCTTACGTATCACCCAGACAAACCTCTGTTTGCTAAGCTCTAAACCCCAAGCCATTTCGGTCATTTGCTCGTACGGCAAAGTCCCGCCGCTACCAAGCGACAGATAAATCACAGACTCATTGGGCTGCTTGTCTAACCAATCAAACACCTTACCCCTCGAACCAGATGATTCAGTGGGCCTAATCAGCGGCCCAATAGGATAGACCGGAACCTTTGTGTACCGCCCTAATAATTTCTCATCCCTTAGGGCTGCAAGAGTCTTGGGCTCCAAATCCTCCCATATGTTCACCAAAATCGCATCCCCTTTAGAAACCCCACTTGAAATAATTTCTACAAAATCCAAGTACTCCTTGTGGGCCCGGACCGACAAAGTGTCAACGAGATCGAGGTGTGGAAGTATTGACCTACAACCCGGGATTTGGATTGGCTCGTTTTGGTGGACAAAGTCTCCTTTGACTTCAACATCCAGAACCGGACAATACACCATGAGAGAAAGAAACCATGCATTAGAAGGCACATAAACGAACTTGGAAATCCCCAACTCTTCGGCAACGGGCAGAGATTCAGTGCCGAAGAGGTCCACGATAAGCATGGTGGGACAAACCTCCATGCCAAGCAAGGCTGACCGAAACGCATGTCGTACTTCTCGCATCATCATGGCAAGGATGGTAACGACAGCATCGTCGGGATCCACAAGGCCGGAAATGTCAGGTGGCGGGAGCTGGACGACGTGCCAGAGTTGTGGGTTTGTAGGTGTACTGTTGAGGAGTTGAGATTCTGCATGGGAAGTTTGGGAAGAGACGACGAAGATTGTGACGGTGAAGTTTTGGTGTGCGACAAGTTGTTTTGCGAGCTCGAGGATGGGGATGAGATGGCCCATGCCTGGGCTGCAGAGAAGCGCTGCATGTTGCTTTGAGTTGTTCATGGTCTCCATGGATTTAGAGAGAGGAATCAAATTGAAAGGGACAATAAGTAAGTGTAGCTAGCAGTTGGAGTTTATGAAGAATATCTGGTATTGGGCAAAGAAAGAAATTGCATAGATTTAGCAACAAGGCTTGCTTGGCTCAACATGCATGTGATATGAGAGGTAGGGGCTTGGGTTTTTGGGTGTCACACACTACCCTATATATATAGATATGGCTAACTTGATAATTTAAATTAAGGTATGAGTTTCCCCTCAAATCAATAACTTACCGATTTTACAAATTCATAATGTACCTTAATTAGGTTTTATGGGCATAATTAGAACAATAAATAAATAAAAACATGTAATTTATGTAGCTTAAAAGTCAAAGTACTTTGATCAACAACAACTTCTGCATTGCACCCAATATCTCTCATCAGAATTGAATTTATGCCAAAAATTTTATTAAATTAAAACTTAAACGGTGATTAATCATATATAATTAATGAACCGAATACTTGAGAGAGCTTCGTTATAGTTATTTGGTTGACTGAGGCAAGTGTTTGTAAAATAGAGCAAGACAGCCACTTTAAAGTTGTATTTATAGAATAAAGAAAATGATTGCCAAGTGAAGAGGTACCAAAAGCAACATTTAAATTAAAATTGGGATTTTTAGTATTATAATAAGATATATGTTCATTAATTTGGCAAAAAATAATACGGCATACGACTATTCTCAAAATAATGTATTGGACACATACCACATGTTTGATGATTTGATTGCGTTTTGTGCACGGGATGACTGGGCAGTAGAGTGCAACATGCACAAATTCAATCTACACTGTTGACTGTTATTTGTGTGGAACATGCCCTATCTTCTTAAACACCGTATCAAAATCCCAGACTGAGCCGTGTCAGTTGTGTTTGTTAGCGTAATAGTCGGGATTAGTTAGCTGTGTTTGTTGTTCTCAAAATAATGTGTTCTTGTTTTAGTCCGGACACTTTTGCCTGAACTGTTGTTTGTTAATTCTTTATGTTTCCTAGGTTCATCTCGTCACCTTGCAAACAAAAAACTAAAAACTAAACCAAGTGACTGAAAAAGACATGGAAAATTTGGGAGCACACGACAATTGCATGTGGCAAGTGGCTAGTTATTATTACAATACAATATATGGATGTTATACATTGGTGAGCATAGGACTAGTTAATCATTCCCTTTCACATGAGTTTATTAGTCCCCCTCCTTATTTTTAACAAGGTGGTAAGAAAGTTGTAACAAATTTGGATAATAAATTTAAGGAAACATTAAAATCAATGCAAAAAAATAAGGGCAATGAAAGACTCCAACAAATAAGACTTACCTAATTAATGGTTTTTTAAAAAAATCATCAAACCAAATTAATGGTTTGAAAATGTAATCAAAGAACTTCCATTTAAAACAGACTTCCTTAGAAGGACATCTTTTGTGGATTATTTTAAGGTCCTTATTGTGTTTTTTTTAACCAAAAAAAAAAACGTTTTTTCTAACAAAAAAAAAAACGTTTTTTCTCTATAGAAAATAGACATTTTCCTTTTTAAAAACAGAAATTTTTAATTTTTTTAATTTTTTACATATGGTAAGAGAGTTGTAAAAAAAAAGAGGATAAATTGAAGGACAATACATTTAATAAGGGTAAACTTGGAAAACAAAAGGTGGTTTGTTTGATGTATTAATGTCATTATTTTAAGTGTATGCGAAGTGATACATGTTATGAGGAAAAATGAGAGAATGTCCAAAAAAGAATATTGGAGAGAAGGTTATTAGCATTCTCCATCATTCAATGAAACAAACGCTAACAGTTAGTTCTTTCTCATCTGAAAATTTTTACATTTCTCACTTCTTCACATGCACATTGCCTTTCCTTAACTGGTCTGTCAATTTTCTATTATGTCTAAACTTATTGATGTGTATGAGTTCCTATCGTGAATTGGGGGAACAAATAAAAAGGAAGACAGATTAGTCAATGAAATAATGTATGGAATTTCTGCTATTTCTTTTTGCAATTTTCATATTAAATTACTCAGAAAATTCTAGAGGAAGACAGATTAGTCAATGAAATAATGTATAAAATTTCCGCTCTTTTTTTTATGTAATTTTCATATTAAATGACGAAGAATATTCTAAAGGTAGACTTATCAAAAAAGAATATACATGTACTCATAAATGAAAAAGTGAAATATATGTCCTCCTCCTTTGTTCTGGGGAGTGGGACAAAAGTGAGTGTTTATAAGACTTTGAGGAAGGCTTTTACCAATTAATCAATGAAGACTAGAGGAAGTTAAATGACTCCTATTTTGGTTGGGGGAACGTGTGTGTGGGTGTTAAAACTCATTGGAGAAAGACTAGAAGACTATACCACATCATGTGGTAGATAATGTGTCAATTTGCAAACAACTTTAGTAGCAAGTGGACTATACTAGCCATGACAGAACCCGCCCGAATTCCTCGGAACCAGAATCCTGTGGAAATTCTGACATCACACCGATGTCGGGCCCACTTCAATTACTATATCTTCTTTTCCAAAATTAAGGAAAAAGGGCATGAGACTTTCTGCCGAAATTTTGGCAAAGTCTCCCCTGCAAAATGGACATTTCCCAAAACTTCTCAACCTGTTAAAACACATTTAATATCACCAACCAGTAGCATGCAGAAGATAATTTCATGCAATTCACATAATCAGCCTCTAGCCTTCAAATAATTGGAAACAGAACGCCAGCAACGTTCTTAAATCAAATAATGCATTAAACAATGCAAATGATAAACTCATACTTATTTATGAATGCCCACTGCAATTAACATAATTTAACTTCCCGAATTTCAATCATGCGAGGTTTAACATCCTAACACAAATGCAAGTAGTTTAAGGCCTCAACCCCAATCGTACGACAATCCAAAACGGGTTTCATATCTGTTTTGACCAGAACACATTTAAACAACCTCCTTAGCCAAACTAGAATATGAAAAATTATTTAATTGCACCTCCATTTCAGCCGAGTTTTAGGACCAATAACAAGGTCAGAACCACACTCAATAAAAACAATCATCAGTAAGATTTAGTCCGCGGCTGCACCTAGGTACTACCCTAGGCTACCTACGTACCCCTTGTGAGGGATCAAGCCACACGTGGTTCTTTCATCCATAATCACGAACCAGATGATATACAACCATTTCCAATATTACAAATAAGTTATTTCTAGAATTATTTTTCCCCTTTTACTTTAAATCACAACACACCAAACATAATTCTTTTTAAACATTAATCTATCCCCGACATAGTAAAATACTCCCCTACACGCCGGAAGATTCAATGCCACGTGTGGTAAGGTAACCATATATGCCCACACGTCGGAATCATCCAACGCCACATATGGGTCCAATAATTATATATTTTCCCACACGACGGAAATTTCCAACGCCACGTGTGGGTAATCCATAACAAATTACAAGGTCTCAAATGCCGGAATATTCCAACGCCACATGTGAGACCATATAATCATATATTCTTCCCATATGCTGAAAAATTTATAACGCCACATATGGGAAGTGTCTCACAAGCCTGAATATTCCAACGCCACGTGTGAGACCAGATAATCACATATTCTTCTCATACGTCGGAAAATTTCCAATGCCACATATGGGAAATGTCTCACACGCCGGAATATTCCAATGCCAAGTGTGAGACCAAATAATCACATATTCTTCCCATATGCCAAAAAATTTCCAACGCCAAGTATGGGAAGTGTCTCACACGTTGGATTATTCCAACGCCATGTGTGAGACCAAATAATCACATATTCTTCCCATACGCCGGAAAATTTCCAACGCCACTTATGGGAAGTGTCTCACACGCCGGAATATTCCAACGTTACATATGAGACCAGATAATCATATATTCTTCCCATACGCCGAAAAATTTGCAACACCACATATGGGAAGTGTCTTACACGCTGGAATATTTCAACGCCACGTGTGAGACCAGTGTGTGTATGTGTGTGTCGGTGAAAGTGGACAAAAAGAATGCTAAATTTTTGTCCTCTTGTTTTGACAAGACCCACCTTGGATTTTCCCTTGGAATCTATTACGAACCATGTATCTGATGCAGGTGTCGAGCCCAATTTTCTGAAATACCCTTCTTACCTTAATTCCAAAATAACCTTAGGGTTTGGTGAAACTGCCAGAGGAAGTGGCGGTTTAATGTGTTGTGTCAGAGAGAAAAGAGAGAAGAGAATGCGAGGGAGAGAGAGAAGAAAAAGGCGCTCTAGCACATTGGGCCACTGCTAAGGGTGGGCACGGTCTGGTCCGGTCCAGTTTCCACCTTACACTGGAATCGGAACTGGAACTACTTAACTAGTGTTGTTCGGTTTAGGTGAAATTTTATTTTGAAACAGGCTAGTTTGGTTTAAACTGGTTCTGGTGCAGTTTTTCATATTTCGGATCGGATTTTATTTTTTTTATTTTTTAAAACAAATTCCAACTAAAGTTTTATTTTTTGAGCTTAAAATTTCACAAATGATCAAATTTTATGCAAAAAGAGATGATTGTGTCAAGAAAAGAAAGGTGCTTTGAAGTTGAGCATGGGGAAATATTAGTTATGGGATTTGAAATTTAAAATTGGACTTAAATCATTTAAAAATATATATATATATATGTATATACGCAGCCGATTCGGTCTAATTTGGTCCAATCCAATCAAGTTCGGTGCCAGTCTATTACACTTTTTAGGGCCAGTTTGGCATTACTGTGTTGTGAAAATAATCGTTGTCAAATTTGTTGTGAAAGAAATCAGCTGTGAGAGAAGTAGTTTGGTGTTTGGTAAACTTTTTGTCAAAAGTGTTGTTGGTACTGATTCCTGCATAATCAGAAAATAATTCTCACATAATCATTAAACCTAGCACCTCTTCAAAACTGATTCCTGTATAATCAGAAAATTAAAGCACCTCATTAGCTGATTTCCCTTATAACTTTATCTCATAACAATTTTTAACAATAAATGATTTCTCATAGTTTACCAAACAGGCTGGGGGTTCCTAAATTTGTTTAAAAATCACTTGTCACTCCAAATAAGCAATGTCAAACCGGCAATTAGTCAACACGATTTTTTTCCTTTTTTTTCAATCCGGTGCAACTCAGTGTTCTAGTAAATATTTGCCGGCATAGATCTGTGCCGACGAAATTTCATTGGAAGAGGTGTTTTTGTTTTTAATTTTAAAAATATAAAATTAGTTTCTTTATTTTATTTTTTTTTGGCCAACTTCGTTAATTTAATATATGTAATTAAATAATATCTTAGCTTTTTTGAATTATTTTAATTAGTATTTATGTTAATTTTTATTTTTTTTAGTGAATATTTAAATATGTTACTTATGGAGAAGTTCGAGCCAATGGTTATATTTTGAAGACTAAAAAAAAAAAAAAAAGATAAAGATCTTTAAGTATGACTAGCTTTTAAAAACATATCATTCATTTGGTCGGCTCGAAGATGATGGTGTTGCTTTCAGATTGGAAATATTGATTGATGTGTATGGAGTAAGATAAGTATTTTAAGAAAAAATATATATATAATATTGGGTGGTAAACTGGTAACAGTGGTTAAATCTCAGATAATTTATATAAAAAAACCTAGCTAGCATCATTTCCATTTTATTATATATGTAATCTTGGTTTGGGTACGTGTGCTAACTGGATACTCATCTTTCCATGTGGCTGACCTTGCCCGTTATTTTCGTTTATTTATTTCATCTTTGCAAACTAATCCATGGTCAAACAAATAAAATATTTAGATGTTAATTTGAATTCATGTGCTACAAACAAACAAAAAAAAAGGTCATTAATCAAGTCATGGTCAAAATCATGTGCTACAATCAAATAACAAAAATCAGTCATCCTCATCTAGACATAGATCCAAAATGTCCCATATAATTTTATGACTTTAACTTGGCCGCCTTCTTCTTGATCACATGGTGCTTTGCGTAGTCAAAATCTCCAATTCCTCATAAACCATTGGTCTGTGTAATAGGGAACAAATTAATAGCTTACATCTGTCGCATGTTTAAAATCTCACAGGTAGATACTATAAGTACAAACTATAAACACGCACCAAACTCAAAAATAAATTGGTGCACTTATTACAACACAAAAGCTACATTACACAACAGAAAATAAAAGCTGCTTTGTCACCTTCATCGTCACTAAGTAAATTGAAAGCAGGAACTTCAAATCTTCCAAATGAAGACACACAAAGAAAACAAAAGCTACCACACAAAATGACCAGACATCACAAGCCGGCCAAAAGCTAGTAAAAGCCCAAGGGAGGGGATTGAAGGATGGGAGGGACGAGGGGCAGAGGAGATGAGAGGAGAGGATTAGGGAGAGGGAAAAGGGAGGAAGGGAGGCCATCAACCCGAAAGGGGGTGGAGGTTTTGTTTGGGCCAAAATCATGTGCACCCAGCCCAACACTGAAGAGTCCAGAATGACAAAACAAGCCACAAGCCCCAAGCAGTTTGGACTTCGCAAATAAACGGGAATTGAGGGCCCAAAATTCGAGAAAACCCAGCCCAAGATCTGTCAAAACCACGACAATAAGCGTGGGCTTCAAAAAAGAAAAGAAAAGAAATCAGCCCACAACTCCGAGTAACTGGACCTGGGCATGGCATGATTAAAAGAAAAGAAAAGCCCAAAGTTAGAAGCAAAACCCACGTGGCCACCAGAAACTTTGAAAAGTCAGCAATCTCAACTGAGTCGATGGAAGTTAATGGCAGGACTTAAAACAGACAAATCTCCAGCCTTTTTCAGTCAAAAGAAGATCAAATCCCTTTTATATATTCAGAAATATTTTCTGCTCCAAAGAAGGCACCACTTTCAAGGGATATGCATGCTATGTTTTCTAAAGGAGATAAGTAGGAAGCAGGGAGTTGTTCAAAATGGAAAATCAAACTAAGCATCACAGTTTGAAACTCTTACAAAAGCAGTTAAATTGGAAGAAGGGTTAGGTTACCTTTCAAGAAATACAAGGAAGTGATTGCCTTAAAAACTGACTATTGAGGGCTCATCTGCCAGAATTGATAAAACCATTTTTCTTTGCATTTGAAAAGAAGAAAATATCTTTTGAGAATTTTTGCCACCCATTATTAAAGAATTAGAAACCCCACTCCAAAAAATATTTATTATAAATATAGGAGAGGGTGAACAGAGCAAAGGACAATCAGACAACTCAAAAAATCAATCAAAGACAAAAACTCAAAATGATCACTTGATCTCAAAGAACTTTCAAACAAACTGAAGCAACCAAAAGCTCATTGAGCCACAAGAAAGAAGACAACTACAAATCGAAACTTCCAGTTTCAGAATTAGAAAAAGTCATTCAAAACGAGATTTTCTCTCGTTACAAATTTGGTTCAGCAAAAGCCAACAAAAACAAAGCCGGTTTTTACAAAAATGAAAACCTCAACAAATTTATGGAGAGCCCGACCAAGGTAACAAGTATCACAGCTCAAGAATCTCAAATCCACCACTTCGCCCTTTCAGATCAAGATGTCGTCTGCTCAAAAAGCCTTCCGGCTTGAAATAAATTAAAGCTTTGTCAAATTCAACGTTGGTATCGATTTATAAAGCTTAGCGAGAAGTTGTGATCCAAAGACAAACATATCCGATCGTAAGCTTCTATCCAAGCGAAATGGAAGTCCATCATTCTTTTTGTCTTTCTAGAGTTGGTTTTTCTCTTTTGAGTCTTGTAAAAGACAGTTCCGCCTGAAAATAGTTCACTTTATGATTATTTATTCTAGCCGAACTACCAGTCTTGTACTGTGAAAAATTGTGAAGTCCTCACCAGTCTGAGGCAAGAAAAGAACTTACTTGTAAGATATTCCTCACCCAAATTAGCAACCGCTTGATTATAAATCAGTAACTTGAGGCGCAAGTTATCTATTTTAAAGTCTGCTATGATTTTTTCATTGCTAGCAATGGCACGCTTGCACACTAAAGAAAGTTGACTTGTTGACCGGTCAATGATTCTCAAGACAATGGAGAACATTAACCTACCATCACAGGAACAAATATCAAACGGGTGAACAGGTTGTTTTTATTATTTTATATATTTTTATATATAAATATTTATTTCAATACTTATATATGTGTTGTTGATCAATGATACATGTTTTTTTTTTTAATCTTTAGTGCATGAATTGATCTTGTCCACTAGATAGGGTTACTTGGGATGCGTACGATGCCTTGGTGTTTGGGGATTTTTTTTTAGTTTAAATTTTTCAGCCAAATAAAAGACAGGGACACCCACCAAGAGGACATCAAACTAGAGACAGCAAATCGGTACGGAGATGTAAAAGGTAATATTATAGGAAAACGGAAATAAAGATAATTAAGAAAAAGGAAGATTGCTATTTGGTTTCCTACAAAAAGATAAGGACATTTTAGGGTTTTTTTCTTTTTTTCTTTTTTTTGTTTTTTATCAAGGGGATATTTTAGGGTCTGTGTATAGCTGCCTTGGCTTTTGACCCTATTGAATCCAACCACATCTACATCCACATCCACCTCTACCACTACCGCTACAATTACTATCACCACTTCCACTTCCACATTCACATCACCACCACCACCACCACCACCTCTACCACCATCACTTATAGGAATCTCTATATAAGTTGTTAACCATCAGTTAGGCTATGGTTAGTTGACAGTTGGTTAGGTTAACTCTATATTAACTAAGTGAGTTTGTATTTGAGGGAGTTAGTTTGAGAAATTGTATCTTGTTCTTTGTGAAAGAAATAATATTATTGTTCTTGAGATATTGAGTTAAGGTAGAAGGCAGGTTCTATCAATCACTATCATCACGACCACCTCCACTTCCATCACCAACAATACCCTCCCTCCTCCCCCTGAACTCTACCACCACCATGACTATCACTACATGGTTAGCGCATAACACTTTCAACATCATGTCAATTTTAGTTATTATTCACAATTATAATAGTTTTATATTAAAATTTACCAAACGATTTTGACATATTTTTTATACTATCAACACTTTAAGAATATTGTTTACCAAACATGGAATTGTTTTACTTTACAGTGAGTTATTTTCAAAGCACAACATAATCAACTTTTTAAAAAGGTAATAGTAAGTAAACCCCATTCTAAGCCTAAAGTGAGGAGGCATAATAATCATGTGAAAAAATTATGAAACAGGCTAGTCCAATTTAAATTGGTTATGGTGCAGTTTTTCAGATTTTCGGATCGGATATTATTTTTTTAAAACAAATTCCAACTAAAATTTTATTTTTTGGGCTTAAAAATTCACAAATAATCTAATTTCATGCAAAAAGATATGATTCTGTCAAGAAAAGAAAGGTGCTTTGAAGTTGGGCTTGGAGAAATATTAGTTATGGGATTAGAAATTTACATTGGACTTAAATAATTTAATATATATATATGGATATACGCAGTCGATCCGCTCCAATTTAGTTCAATCCGGTCAAGTTCGGTGCCGGTTTGTTACACTTTTTAGTCAACACTGTTTTTTTTCTGGTTTTTGCCATCTGGTGCGGCTCAATATTCCAGTAAATATTTGCCGGCATAGATTTGTGCCAACGAAATTTAGTTGGAAAATGTGTTTTTGTCTTTAATTTTAAAATATAAAATTAGTTTCTTTACTTTTGTTTTTTGGCCAACTTCGTTAATTTAATATATATGTAATTAAGTAATATCTTTACTTTTTTGAATTATTTTAATTAGTAATTATGTTTAATTATTATTTTTTTAGTGAATATATAAATATGTTCTTATAGAGAAGTTGGAGCTAATGGTTATATTTTGAGACTAAATTAAAACAAAAAGATAAAGACCTTTAAGTATGACTAGCTTTTAAAAACATATCATTCATTGTGTCGGCTTGAAGATGATGGTGTTGCTTTCGGATTGGAAATATTGATTGATCTGTATGGAGTAAGATAAGTTTTTTAAGAAAAAAAATATGCATAATATTGGGTGGTTAAATCTCAAATAATTTTTATAAAAAAACCTAGCTAGCATCATTTCCATTATATTATATATATGTAATCTTGGTTTGGGTATGTGTGCTAACCGGATGCTCATAATGCAGACCTCCCCCATGTGCCATGTGGCTGACCATGCCCATTATTTTCGTTTATTTCTTTCATCTTTGCAAACTAATCCATGGTCAAACAAAAAAAAGGTCATAATCAAGTCATGGTCAAAATCATGTGCTATAATCAAATAACAAAAATCAGTAAAAAATTTAGTCAGTCATCCTCATCTAGACATAGATCCATTTCACTACCAATAATTAAATGGCCTTTTAAAAAATAAAAATAAAATTATTATGAGGACATGATATATAATTTTATGACTTCAACTTGGCATCTTTCGCATGGTGCTTTGCGTAGTCAAAATCTCCAATTCCTCATAAACCATTGGTCTGTGTAATAGGGAACAAATTAATAGCTTACATCTGTCGCATGTTTAAACTCTCATAGGGAGATATAGGCTACATTACACAACAGAAAATGAAAGCTGCTTTGTCACCTTCGTCGTCATAAGTAAATCTAAAGCAGGAACTTCAAATCTCTTCCAAATGAAGACACACAGAGAAAACAAAAGCTACCACACAAAATGACCAGGCATCACAAGTCGGCTAAAATCTGGTAAAAGCCCAAGGGAGGGGATTGAAGGAGGGGAGGGACGAGGGGCAGAGGAGATGAGAGGAGAGAGGAAGGGAAGGAAGGGAGGCCACCAACCCAAAAGGGTTGGGAGCTTGTTTTTATTATTTTATTTATTTAAATACTTATATATGTGTTGTTGATCAATGATACATGTTTTTTTTTTATATCTTTAATGCATGAATTGATCTTGTCCAGTAGATAGGGTTACTTGAGATGCGTACGATCCCTTGGTGTTTGGGGATTTTTTTTTAGTTTAAATTTTTTTTGCCATATAAAAGACAGGGACAACCACCAAGAGGACATCAAATTAGAGACAGCAAATCGGCACGGAGATGTAATTTGTAAAGGGTAATATTATAGGAAAACAGAAATAAAGATAAATATAAGAAACAAAAAGCTAAGGACAGAATCGAACCACATTCGCAGGGATATTCTAGGGTTTGTGTAAAGCTCGCCTTGGCTTTTGACCCTATTGGATCCAACCACATTCGCACAGAATCGCATCCACCTCTATCACTATCTACAATCACCACCACCCCTTCCATCTCCACCACAACATCCACATCCACATCAACATCCATCAGTATCATCACCATCACCACCAATACCTTCCCCCCTTCCCCCGGCACCTCACCATCACCATCACCATCAACACATAGTTACTTTATAACACTTTCAACATCATGTCCATTTTAATAATTATTCACTGTTACAATAGTTTTATATTAAAATCTACCGAACGATTTTGATATTGTTTTTTATACTATCAACACTTTAAAAATATTATTTATCAAATATGGACATGATTTACTTTATAGTGGATTATTTTCAAAGCACAGTATAATCAACTTTTAAAAGAAGTAATAGTAAGTAATCCCATTCTGAGCCTAAGTGAGGAGGAGGCATAATAATCACGTCAGATCCCATGTCTTCTCGATGCATTATGAGACCAAAAGCATAAGTGATGCAAGGTTAGTTAATTAATTAAAAGTAATTTGGAGAAACGTAAAACGAAACGAAAGGCATCAAAGTGGACCGTTGACTCTTGTTGACTTTTTCCATATTAAATTGAACATATTTTCTTCTTTTCTACACCACCTAATTTGTCTGATTAATGACTATTATTATGAACTGGTTGTAAAAAAAAAAAAAAAGCAACTTACTTAATTTGAATGTGTTTACGTTTATCCAAATGATCAAATCCCACTTGACTTGACTTGGTATACTCAAGACAAATTGCGAAGATCAAATTGCCTTCTTCCTTTCCTACAAATCCACTTTCGTAATTATTATTTTATTTTTTTTCTGGAGAAAGAAAATATCAGTAAAATGATGCATCAGTGATACAAAGAAAAGCAGCTTAACAGGAAAAGTAGAGACTTATCGAATATGGTGAAAAGTTTTCAATCCCTCGTTCAATTGTGGAGGGCTCCAGCCTGCAGGCTTCATCACTTATTCAGTTGTCTGTCTCGGACCACGGGACAAAAGAAAATATCTTTACGCTAACCAAACCAGTCATCAACTTGTGCAATACGAATTGTTTTTTTCACTTAATTTGCGTAGAATCAAGAGAGACACATCATTACACCCATCAAAATTAATATTACTGTAGATAATAAAAACAACAAGCGTGACGCATCACTGAAGGACGTGTAAAGGGAAATTGAACAATAATTCTAAAACAATAAGGCTGAAATTCATCAACGATATAGAATCCATCGGCAAATAGAGAAAAGTCTTTGAATTTTATTAATAATATGAATAAATTCATAAATACAAGAGTTGGCTTCAATAGAAAACCAAAAAAAAACACTAAAATCATAGGAAACCCTAAGTTCCATAATATTCCTTAAACTTAACTATTAAAAAAAAAATTGAAATCCTAATAGACTACTTATTCTTGAAATATAAAATAAAATAAAATATAAATCTTACAACAATCCATAGTGCTACAAACTTGCTCAAGCAATCCGAAAATCCCAACGATATGCCTTCCTTCTTTTCCTAGCACCATAATTGATACTTAATCGAAATTTTCCGCTCTAACACAATTTCTTTCCCATTTCTAAACCACTTTATTTATTTAATATTTCCCATCAGAATTAACCCATATCTTGTCCTACATCAAAAGCAGAATTAATGCTCATTTAGTTGTACTTGCCACTTGAGACAGTGCATTATACGAAGAACCACCTTGGCTCAAAGCTTTGACTGCACTCCGTTTTAGCTCGTTGACCTTACCCCTTATTGCAATCCCATCTTCCTCCACCATTATCTTTCTCACCATTCTCTTTATCTCCTCCCTTTCAACCACTCCCTTCCATGGAGGAACTTTAGATCTCACGGCCACGCCAAGCTCATCACTCAACAACGTGGCGTTCATCCTCTGCTCTGCGTAGAGAGGCCACACGATCATTGGCACTCCATTGATGATGCTCTCTAGGGTTGAATTCCAGCCGCAGTGTGAGAAAAACCCTCCTATTGATGGATGGCTTAAGATGTCCACTTGGGGAGCCCAAATAGGCACAACCAGCCCAATCTCTCGGGTTCGGGTCAAGAACCCTTCGGGCAAATAGCTCGACGGGTCATCATCTCCTTTTCCTGATGAAGTAAGGTATTGAGTGTCAATGTTCATGAAAATATGAGCATCTAAAATAGTTGATGATATATTTACAAAATTAGAGATGACCTGAAGTGAAAAAAGCAGCATCTGCGCCTTTTGAGGTGGGTGGTCGAACAACCCAAATGAATCTTTGCTGGCTCAGTTCCAAACCCCACGCCATCTCTGTCATTTGCTCGTAGGTCAAAGTTCCCCCGCTGCCTAATGACACAAATATCACAGACTCACTGGGTTGCTTGTCCAGCCAGTTAAACAAGTCGCCGTCCCTTAAACCTGTTGGACCGGCTGATTTGGCCGATCTCGTCAAAGGTCCAATAGGATAAACCGGCACCTTAACCACTCCACCCAAGAGGCTCTCATCTTTGAATGCATCCAATGTTTTGGGCTGCAAATCCTTCCAGATATTGAGCAAAATTCCATCACTCCTTGGTATTTCAACCCCCATCCGTACGTATTCCAAATACTGTTGGTCGGCCCGGTTCAGCATCGGGTCACACACTTCTTCAGGCTGAACCAGACTGCAACCCGGGATCCTCAGCGGTTCAGTCTGATCCACGTACTCTCCTTCCACTTCCTTATCGAGAATTGGCACGTAGACAGTCAACGCTAAGAACCATGCATTGCAAGCAATGTAAACGTACTTGGGAACCCCAAGCTCGTCGCCAATGGGGAGAGATTCAGTGCCAAAGAGGTCCACGATAAGGATGGTGGGACGAGGAGAGTCCTCGGCCAGAATTGCCGACCGAAAAGCAGGTCGTATTTCTCGCATCATGACTGAGAGTTTCATGACGATACCGGCGTCGGGGTCAAGGAGGCCGGAAATGTCCGGCAGTGGGAGTTCAATGATGTCACAGAATTTCGGGCTCGTGGCTGCCTTGAGGAGCTCGGATTCAGCCTTGGAAGTATTGGACTGGACGGCGAAGATGGTGACGGTGACGTTGTGGTGGTTGACAAGTCGTTTTGCGAGCTCAATGACAGGGATAAGGTGGCCCATGCCAGGGCTGCAGAGGATGGCAGCATGTGGCTTTGAGATCATGGTGATCGTATATGTCACTGAAAGAGGTGGCAGATATGTGTCCACAAACCAATAGAGCAATGGCTTAGTTCTGGACTTTTGCTTCCTGAGGGAAAGTGCGTAGCTGGGCTTTAAGTAGTGGAAGGGACTTACAATTTCGGGTATCAATTTATTTAAATTTATTTTATAAATCCACAATATATCAGTATCAGATATTGTAATTAAATTAAACTAATAAACGTGTGAAGTACGTTGCTTACTTTGAGTTATTGTCATGCTGATTTGAATTAGCTGTGCCAAAATGGAATAATGAAGATGATGAATCAATAGAACTAAATTTATTTATTTATTTATTTATTTGGGTAGGGGGAATTAGATGATAATCTAATTAAAAAGGATAATTGATCGCAATCTTGATATAATATTCATGTGAATTATTAAAAGGGAGCAAAGTGTCAAATAAATTGCAAAACTTGGAACTCGGCAGATGGCGAGAATTTTTCTGCAGGACGTTCTGAGTCAAATTTGGTGACGGCAAGGAAAGCGACTAGTCTCTAGAGAATATGGCAGTGCTCTTTTTATGGAAATTATGAAAAAGTAATCATTCCGAAGAAAACCACACACGTCAACAATACAACAGTAAGTGATGTTAGGTCAATGGGTTTGAATGGTAGCTTTTAGAATGAAATTATGTCAATAGTACATCACCATCTACACTAGCATCAGAGGCAGAGCCACTCCTAGGCTCTGGAGGAGTGGCTTTTATCTCTCCTCTATTATATTATTACGGGCTTGTCTAATATAAATTTTTATATTTTTTATTTTCTAAACATATACCTATCACTTTATAAATTTATGTGTAAATTGTTTTCTTGTTTAACAATCGTTTGGAGTCAAAGCCATCTGTGACAATGCATAAGCTGACAAAATTAAATATGATTCTAAGAATCAAATCTCATCAATTGCAAGAGATTGTTCAGGTGGCGTGGTGGACTTCACTTGCAAAAAGGAGAATGAGTTACGTATAAAAAGATGGTGTGCTTTCTTGTTTCAAATACTATTGTGCATATATTTGAGATAAATCATCAAATGTTTCATATTTACTTTGTAATCTATTAAACACTTTAATCATGCATATTGCATTTATTTGCATGTTTGATGACTCATACTGTTGAGGGCACCAAGACCGTAGTGGCAATTTTTCTCCAACGAGCTTGAAGCAATCGTGACTTATATTGCGTTCAACATAAGGAGTGTCGAAAGATCATTCAGTGACAGAAGTTGGGTTACAAAGAAGTTGATAAACATTATTTAGAAAGTGTGTCTAGGATAAGTGTATGAGTACTTCTTGTAATTATTGTTTTATAGTGGATTTGTGTTGGATTGAGGAGTCTCGTGGATTTTCCTCATAGGTGGGTTTTTACTAAGTAAAATAATTCTCTGTGTGTTCCTTTATTTTATGTTTAACACATTTTAGGATTGATAAGTCATATCAATCCTACTATCGAAGTTTATTTTTTGTTCATTGATTATAATTTTAAATTTGTCTATTCACCCCCCTCTAGGCATTTTTAGTCATCATACAAATAATTTCATAAGGTTAGAAAAAAAATATGTTAGCATTAACCATATAGATATATATTGTGTGGTGTGCGCACCAATAAGACCACATGAGTTTTTATTGGGCTTGGCAAAAGAGTGCTTCAGTATGGGCTCTAGACTTCATGATTTCAAGGCCTCCAATAGCTACAGAGATCCACTGGTCAGTGCGACTTTGGTCATAGGAGCAGAATGCCTATTCAGCTTCCTAAGGCCATTTGGAATTTTGGAATTGCTTTTTTTGGTCAATCTGCTTCACTTTAAAGTTAAGAATTTAAGGTGTTTGGTAAAAATAAAATATCTCGATTATTTTAAAAGCAATTTTGACTTTTAAAAGCGCTCTAAGTTGTTTTCAAAGTTGCTTTCAAAAGAAGTAGAGATGAACTTTTAATGAATTTTTTTAATTCCCAAATACCATCATTCATTTTTAAAAATGACACAACATTCACTTTCACATCCAACTCCACCACTTGTACCAACACATTCACTACCTCCACCACCACCACCACATCCTTCTCCTCCTCATCCTCCGCCACCACCACCACAACCACCACCTCCACCTCCACCACCACCTCCACCACCACAACCACCTCCTCCTCCAAAATCTCCACATCCACTACCACCTCTACAACCACCACCATACTGCCACTACCACCACCTCCACAATCGCCATCCCCACCACCGCCACCACCACCACTACCACAACCACCAACTCCACCTTCATCACCGCCACTACCTCCACTCTATCACTACCACTACCACCACATGATTAGTACATAACACTTTTAATATCATGTCTATTTTAGTCATTATTCACAGTTACAACAATTTTATATTAAAATTTATCAAAAGGTTTTGACACTGTTTTTTGTACTAACAGCACTTTAAAAATATTGTTTACTAAATAAGGAGCTGCTTTACTTTATAACTAATTATTTTCAAAGCACAACATAAACAACTTTTTTTAAAAGTGACAGTAATTCTAAATTGGGAAGAAGATCCAAGCTTTTTTTTTTGGTCTGAAAGGTCCAAGCTCATTGAAGATACTTCAGGTGAAAATATTTAAAAGATTCTCTAGGCTCTCTTTTGGGTTCACATATCATCCAAAAAATCATCAGCCATGTAATATGTAAAAGATTCTCTAGGCTCCTTTTGGGACGATCAAATTCGCAGAGTGAAACACTTTTGAGTTGCTTTTGCGTGGTTCAAAGTATTTACTCACATCACAGGGCTGGATCATTTATAGCAGACTTGTGCTCAGCTTGGATTAGCATTATAGTATACATTCACTTTAAGGATTTTGCTAGAGAGTCACCCACATGTAAATAGCCGGCTCTCATTATGGGTCGCAGATGCATAAATGGTTGGAAACCGCTCACTCCCACATGAGCGACTGACCCGAACACGGCTATTTGATAAAGGCTGGCATAAACTGACCCGCAAGAAATTAGAAACTCTCCTCTTTATCATGCCAATTATCTTATCTACAATGTCAGTGACCAACCCAAAAAGTGTTGTCCTGCTATTCCTCTAACTGGGTTTTCTTTATATGAATAATTTTTTTTTATTTTTGTCAATATTTATATGAATAAAACTCGCTGGGTGCAAAAGATGGAAAAGAACAGATTCATATCGATTATTGAACTGCAGGGCTGCTTGAGGGAGCAATGCAGTCAAAAGCAGATCCACCAATAATTGGGAAGCAAAGTTATTGAATTGGTTGGTACACTGAGACATCAAGCGTGGCTTAGGTCACATGGGATTCATAAGATACACATATCACATGGCAAAGGGCCCGCTAGGAGGTTTCGTTCTAAGATGCTTTTTTGACCCACACAGACACAACTCACAACAAGGCAACAAGCTACGGGGAAGCTCAGTATGACTTGCATCTGAATAGATAAGAAATCAAAACCTTCAGGCACAAGGACATGGCCCTACAGAAGAAAATCACATTCAAACTTATTGCAGATCTCACCAGCCCCCACTGTCCTCCCAATTTATGGTTCATTGTTTCTCTGAAAGACTGAAAGAAACACCTAGCTTTTAAAACCCTCAGTTAGAAATATCCAAAAGAAGCTTAATTAGAAACACCTAGCTTTTAAAAGCCCTGGTTAAAAATATCTGAAACGAGCTTAATTAAAAACACCGAACTCCCGGTTCGAGTTATGAAGATCTAATAAGAACTTTAGACATGGAATGAAAGATCGATGTCATGAATTGCTAATACAGTACTTAAAGGTAAAAAGAAAGAGACTATTTTCTGACAAGATAGATCTAAAAATAACTACCTTCAACAAATTTGAGAATGTGATTCTCCAATAGTGTCTACAAATGAGTATGTGCTCCAGAGAAGATGCATTCTATGTGCTTCAAGCTGGAGAGACTATCCCACTGATGACAACTTAATTAGGGGCCTATGACCAATGAAGAACTGAAGAAGATATTTCACACATAACTGAGTGAAGATGGCACCCCGAAATTTTAACTTGCTTTGGTCTTTCCTCTCCACATGAAAGATTTCAGAATTTAAGGCCTTCTGTGAAGTGTGCCCAAAACATTGCTCTTTAACCAACAAATTCGATAGGATTTGATTCTGTAACAACCCCAGGAGAGAGTAAACTGTACATTTAACGAAATACATGATGCACCAAATAAGATTTTGAAGTCTCCCAATTGTAGCAGAAATCAAAGTAGACACCAAGCAATGCTACTCAGCTGCAAAGATAACCAATTACCACTGAGAAATGCACAGTGAAATCCAGATAACATCTTAAGATCTTCCCTCCTGGTTATACACATTCTCAAGCTAAACCTTCCTGTGGAAGCTTAAACATGGTTCTTCCCATTTCCAAGTGTAAGCTCCAGATCATCCACCCCTACCTCATGTATTCTCTCACCCTCCCAAGCTTTCAGTGTGCCGCTCTCAAACTCAAATTCTGAACCTCGTCCCCTCTCTGTAGTGTTCCCCCACGCCATTCCCCCATGCCCATTAATAGTGTTCTGAAGAACACTCTGCTCAGCCACTGGTTTCATAAGATTAAATGTGGGTGAAGGTGGAGCTACTGATGGTGCCCCTGTCTGGAAACTGACCCAACGACCGGAGTCCACAGTGGAAGCATCAGACTCATCACATTCTGGTATTGTGGCAGGTGTAAGATGGTGGCGACGTGTAGGGCTTGAAGGGGCAGAAGCTGCGAAAAGAGGGTGGCGCAAGGAGTTTAGACAGCCATTAGTAAGGGAGTCCCAGTCAGGTTTTCGCTTTGAACCTCTAGAGGTTGGAGAAGAAAGAGGTGGAGTTACAGGCGCACTATTGGATATTCTAAGAGGAGGAAGATTTGCAGGAATGGAAGCTATGTTACGCAGGAACGGAAGAAGGTAAGAGGAGGGGTTTCCATCGAAACGAGTTGGGCTTGGGAAGGAAGAGGAGGATGGACTGGCATGGTAGGATGGTACAGGACTTGGGAAAGCTGAGGATTGTGGGCTTTGTTGAATAGAGGAACATGCACTCATATTTGTTGGAGTGCCTGCAATTTCCATTGGAGATGGCTTGCATCCCTGTATCCAAAATAGACATTCAATAATTAAACAAGTACAATATGAATGAAGAAATGGATTAACAGAAAGCTAAATAATAACAAAAAGTCTGCTTTGAAAATCAGGGTCTTTTGTTCAAATAAAAATTGGATTTCAACATATTAGCATATGAATCAGGGCAAATTGATGACCTGCTGGATACAGATCTCACCCACAATTCAAAAACAAAATTACATGACCAAATCACAACCTTTTCATCCTTAACTATCAACAAATCAGAACAAATGCATATCCCTTTTTTTTAAGTAACAAAATCTAGTGAGAGACGAAAGGGGAAAAGACCGTTTCATTATAGTCCAGATCCTAGCTCAAAGCAATACCAGAACAGAGAAACAGATATGCAACATGCCTGTGCTATTATTCAATTACAGAGAAAACAAAAATCAAAGGGGGGGTTTTGCATTTAGTGGAACAGATTAATTTGCGAAAAAATATAAAATCTTTCAAACAATTAAAAATTGCTCAACTTCTTCTCCAATGATGATCCAAGATCAAAACCCAACAGGGAGATTAGCAAGAAGGCGAGGATTTACAGATTCAACATGATGTGCATGCAGATCTATGAACACGAAAAGCAAAACCCAATCTAAAAAAGAGCTGATTCAGCTGAATCGGAATAACAAGGACAAGAATCCAAACCTTGCGGTATGTGGTGCCATCTTCTTCAACGACCCAGCCAGCTTCAGCACAGAGAGCTTTCAAGACCTCGTTGTTGTCGCAGTGCTTAGGAAGCTTGTAGCTGCCCTGAGCTCTGAGACCAGAGTATATCTTTGCAGCAATGGCTCTTCTCCTCCTCTCCCTCCTCTTGTTGTTCTCCCTCTCTTTCCATGTTGGTAACCTCCCCGACGACCCACCCCCTGTCATTTTAGCTTTTCCGGGTCAGGTCACCCACCTGCTTACCCTTTGAGCTTTCTCTCTCTGGACTCTCAGTTTTCTTGTGAGAGAGAGAGAGAGAGAGAGAGAGATGGTGTGGTGTGTTGTGTTGTGTTGCAGTGGGAAGAGAAGAGAAGAGAAGAGAAGGGCACTATTTTTCTGCCTCTCTCACGAGGAAAGTGCTTTCTTTATTCGAAGGGAGTATTATTGTATGAAGAGGAGAAATGCAACTCCCCTTCTTTTTTTCTTTTTTTCTTTTTTTTCTTTTTTTCTTTGCGCGATCTGTTCTCTTCCCTCCCTATTCACACATATCATGCAAGTTGCAATCTATCTGCCCATGAGATTTCTGAGACACAAATAAGGGCAATTAGGTTTTACCACCTTTCTTAGAGTTTAGACATGAAAATGGGGATTAATTTCTCCTATAATATAAAACTACTTGTGAGGCTTAACAATTTAAGCTCGAACATTGGTATTTATGTTCACTCAAAATACATGGTGTGTCAATGGAAGAGATGAAAATCTTTGAGCTCGATTGAAATAAGCCCAAACGTAAGCAGGAAAAAAAAAAGGGGTAAGAATGTAAGTGATAAACTCAAATGCCGTAAGTTTGTAGATTTTCACGAGTGACCTATAATTTTTTTTTTTTTTTAATAAATATCAATGAGTGTTGGGGGTTTTGACTTAGGACATCTTTCAACATTGGGGAGAGAAGTATCACTAAACTAAGAGCTAATTGGTGTATTCAAATTTACTTAAGACATTCGATTTGTGGATGACTACAAGTATTCAAAACTAATCTAAATATTTGATTATGTGAATTTTTAAGTTTTTCTGGATACTATTTGTCTCCTTGTGCAAAATATGAATTGACATATATCATATACAAAAATAATTTCTCAAAAACACAAAAAGGAGAGTTTATACACATATGTTAAACTCCGATTTGCAAGAAAGTATGAGTTCATGAATGAAGTAAATATTTTCCTATAAAATCATAAAAAAGGGGGAGTCATGTTAAGATCCAGCAAATCACAGCCACACAAAAATAAGACCAGTCAAAATGTTTGTGTTCGTTCGGGGCTAGAAAAACACTGTATTCCTTCCTACTGTATCAGAAAACACTGTAGGTCCATTTCTAAAACCGGGCAAGTGATCATGCCCGACTCCATTGGTTTTAATGATATTAGCAAACTGAGGTAGATTAGTTAGGTACTACTAGGGTTTCTATTCTCCAACTGTTTTGTGCACCTCTATTTTTTCTTTTTCTTTTATTTAATTCCTTGAGATCTTATGCATAATAAAAAGCGTCTACTAATACTAACTGAAAATGCCATATTAAGTATATTATCGACACCTTTCAAATTCACTCCTCAAATATTATCATCACCTCTCTTTGCTAATTCTCAATTTTCTCAAATTTGGATAGGAAAAAAGTGATATTATATTATTAGAATGGAGGACCAAATACATAAAGTAGACACACGTTAAGGGGATTAGGTGAACACACAAGGGTGGCCTTCGCCCCTCTATTTTCCTAATAATTTTATAATTTTAGCTCCATCCATGGAAAAACATTTTTACTCTTTCAAGGGTTAATTAATTTAACCAAGTAGTCGACTCTCCTTGCATGAAGCGATAAGAAGAAATTATAACTCCTAATAGAGCACTCCTTCCATTACCAAACAAACTAATGATTACAACCCTCAAACAGTACATCGCTATAAAATCAAACCAAGGCCTAAAAATTACAACAATACCAATTAGAATGGATATGTGCTACTGCGCGCACAGGATTATATTTTTCACTAATTGATTGATTAGAAGATGCTCTCTCTCTCTCTCTCTCGCTCCGGTATTTGGGGTTGCTCTGACGTGATGTTCAGTTTGAACGGTACAGATACGGACAAACAAAGAGCTCAGAATTCAGAACAAAAAAAGTGTAGGGCCCACGCCTCTTAATAGCCTCCAAATCATGTTGGACTGGATGGTACTTTTGCAGTGTCAGTCGGCTCCACACGTGCGACACAAAACCCCACTACCACCCCATCCGTCTACAGGGACCACTACGACCTTTAACGTGTCCACCATTGGCTCTACACGTGAATGTGGCTCCCACCACCTATTTTTCTTTATTTTTATTTTTTTGGTAATTTTTCCTCCAATATTTGATTGACGTGAATCTTTTAATAATTGCTATGTTCAAAATATTCTCAAATTACTACATGTTCTTTAAAATGTCTCAATATACCATCTATATTATCATTAAGTATCTCATGTAAGTAATTTTGTCATATTTGAGAGAAGTTCAGTTAGTTGATGTGGCCCCCACTTCTTTTCAACCTTTTAACAACGAAGAGGAAGGGTTAGTCAGGTTGAGAAAATGAGGAATTTGATATGGCAAACCCAAGATTCAAATAGAATGCCAAAATGTGAAGATTTTAGACCTGAAATTAATATGGCAAACACAACACAACCCACCCCCTTCCCAGATAACCCAACACACACACTCAATCAATATTCACACAAAGAAAAATCAGCATTCCTCCCCATTCAAATATTCGAGCCCTTCTTTTAGAGATTCCCAAATATGAAATTCTCTCAACCTAATATTCTTCTCCCAGATTCCCTTTTTTTATCAACCTGACTAACAATTCCTTCCTCTTGTTAAGGGATTGAAAAGAAGGGGGGCCACATCAGCTAATGGAGCTTCTTTTACATATGACGGAATCGCTTACGTGAGACACTTAATGAAAGTATAGATGGTATATTAAGACATTTCAAAGAATATGTGGTCATCGGAGACTATTTTGAAAGTACAATGGGCATATCCATAAATAAACCTTTAATAAATTTATGGTACTACATATTTTTAAGTTACACATGTGTATATATATTTTTTGTCCAACACATGTGTGTGTATATATATATATATATGGATGGATGTAATAAGTAAAGCTTAGCAAAAATTCTCAAGGCTTTCCTAATCTAATTATAAATTTATATAAGAATTTAGGTGGTGTTGGGGTAAATGCCCTAGAGTCAAGCTTCATATAAGTATGGGGTTAAGTCCATTTTGACAACCGCTTTAAGGAAGATGTGAAATTAGAACAAAGATCTCAAGTATGGACTTAGTGTTGATTGTTTGAATTTAAGTGGATTGAATTGACCACTAATTTGAAATAAAGGGGTGCACGTACATGTGTGTGAACCATTTTCGATCGATGTTTAACTAAAAGTTTGACATATAAAAAAGAGAGAATTTAAGGATGATGTAGAATTGTAATCTTAGAGAATGATACAAATTAACTCAACATGGTAACCATTAAAAAAAATTATAGTCATATATCAATCTTAGGTTTAACGTCCACCTACTATACATATGATTCACAAATTAGAATTCTCATTCTCCTACACTCTTTGACCTTCGTGTATTCCATTGATTTGTCATTGAAGCATTTCTACTCGTTTGATCATGCTAACTAAGTTAGAAACATTTACTTGAGAATCAATTTCAGACAATCAACAATTATACTTTTCACAGGAGAAAATGTTGAATATATATTTTTGATTGTCTACAAATTAGAAGAATCATAAACTAAAAGAAGCAAAATAGACAGCAGCACTGAATGGCCATTCAACGAATGGCCAATTGTTGTTGCTCAACTATTTGGAAATACGTGCAACAATTGAAGATGTCACGAAATGCATTAAGAACAACAACTAAGCTTTTAATATGCATTTAACTCTTAAATCTCAATTAATTACAAGGAGCACGTGCGGATCCAGCTAAGGTTTCTGCGAGGGAAAGGGACCGACCGACCGCCAAGCTAAGCTGGCCAAGTCAGGTCGTGAGGCGTGAAGGCAACGGGACTTGGCACACGTGCGGGGGACAGAGAGCCGTGCGGTGCCGTTTTGGCGGGGACCAATGCCCGTGTATCTTCGTTTTCCTAGAAAGTGAGTAATCTTATTGGTCTTCTTCATTGGTCCAAGAGACCACGTGGGGGTCCATTAAGCCCAACCATTTCCCAATTAATTATAATTAAACACTTTTATAATCCAGTCTTAATTATTCCAAAGTGCAATTCTGCTTTCATAATTATAACCATAATTTTTCCCTAACTTCAATGCACAAGGTGACGTGTACTCTGTCATCATGATTCATACGTTCGTATGCATATAACTTTTAAAATAAAAAAAAATAAAAAATTTGTAATGGTTTCAAATTAATCACACATTGAAACAAAAATCTCAATTAATCAATTATTTTTATTGACAGTTTTGCTTTTTTTTTTCTTTAACAAAATAATAATTTCTTTAAATTATTGTTCCAAGAACATTGTTCATGCATTGCCTATATACAGTGCAAAGCTTAATCATTTTGATGTGGTCTTTGCTAATCCGACAATGACTTCGGACAAGAGCCCCACGTGCTCTTTGCCTTTAGTATTATTGCAAACCACCCAATGTTTTTATTTTTCTAAAATAACAATTACGTGCAGCATAATGTGATAGAGTCCCTATTATTAATAGAATATTGCCTTCATTATTTTTTTTTTGTTACAATTAAATAAAAAAGGGAAACAGAAGAAAGTCTGGGCAAGATTAGTTACCCGGCACCCGAGTTCATGTGTTCAAATCTCCGTGAGTCTAGCGCTTGTGTCAAAAAGACAGAAGAAAATCTTGATTAAGTTTCAATTCGATTTTGGCCCAAATGTGATATAACAGTCTGAAATTTTAGAGGACGGCCCATCTTTAATGGGGCAATAGATATCCATCTAAACAGGCCCGAAATCATGGTTACACGTAGCAGCATTCCTTTCCCAAAAAAAGGGTCAGAAGTTTACCCAAAATAAAAGACAAAAAAAGAGACGCAGCCGTTTGTGCAGGTTCCACGTCAGTCTTGGATCATCGTATCCAACGGACGAAATCGAACCCCGCCTTGTGCATGAAAGTCAATAAACAATAACAATTGGAGACGCGCATGTTTTGAAAACGACCATAAGTAAAGATATAATCAAATCAAATCCGATAAATCCGATTGTAAATAACTCGATACCATGACGACAATCTTTGAATATTCGTTTGGCAATTTGGTGACGAGACCGTGGGAAGTCAGATTGTGTTGTGTCTCAGATCCGCCATAGATGCAGAGGACTTGTCCTTCCCGGTTTCTTTGGGCTGGTGGGTTCTTAACTCTTTCTTTGGTTCTGGTTTATGGGCCTTAAACGGGGCTTCACATACCCATCTACTTCTTCTCGATCGAAACCTGGTTTTTTCACAAGTTTGCAAGCCATGAGGTGAGTTACAGTCACCATCGTTTCTTTGATTCTTCCCATGTTGTCGTTCCTTAGTTTCTGGAAGTGTTTTTTTTCCCTTTTCTGGGATTCATGGGTCATGCATATGTGTCTGTTTTGTCAGTGGCTCAATGTGTTTGTTTGTATAAAAAATTATTTTGGTAGAAAATTTGCTTGTGCTATTGAGTTCTTGATGTCTGAAGCAATTGCCTTTCCCTTTTTACTTTTAAGTGTCAATTTTTATTGATAGTTTTAAAAAGTTTGAAATTTTCTCGTGTATATGACTTGGCATCTTTTTCTATCTTCTTTTTACTATAATTGATTCATTCTCATGGCTATGTTGCTTTGAATTGATTGGTTGTGGAATGTGTTTTGCTGAGTTTTCAGATTGAGAGTTCATTAATTGATTGGTCCCTCTCCCTATTCAAAGCAGCTGACTTGGTGTACCCTTTTAGGAAAACCTTCAAAGCAATCAAAATATCTCTAGCAATAATGTTTTTCCTCACAATGTGGCTAAGGTCCTATCTGTGGTGTTACTAATTTCTCAAACTGTACATTGTTTCAAAGTTACATGTCCAAATATAAACCATTGAAGGGATTGTCAACACATGATACTCTATATGGATGATTACTTAATATGATTGTTTCGGAAAACCATCCTGCATATTTCTGATCCACTTTGAAATTTGGATTGAATAGAATTTCTGATGTATGTGCTTGTATGGCTGATGAAGGTTTACTCAAGAATTATGCTTTCCATGTAGCTGCTTTCTATATCCTTTCTTCATATGTATCCCTTTCTTTCACAGAACGAGAAAGATATTTGGGATTTCTCTGTCCCTCATTCTTATCAACTTTGCTGCTATAATGGAGCGTGCCGATGAAAATCTCCTCCCCTCAGTTTACAAAGAAGTGAGTGAGGCTTTCAATGCTGGACCATCTGACCTGGGCTATCTCACTTTCATTAGGAACTTTGTGCAGGGAATGGCATCACCCCTTGCAGGTGTACTAGTTATTAATTATGATCGCCCTACAGTTCTGGCAATGGGGACTTTTTGCTGGGCCTTGTCAACCGCTGCAGTTGGTGCAAGCCGGCTTTTCGCTCAAGTGGCGTTCTGGAGAGCAGTGAATGGTTTTGGATTGGCAATTGTTATACCAGCACTTCAGTCTTTTATTGCTGATAGCTATAAGGATGGAGTGAGAGGGGCTGGATTTGGGATGGTGAGCCTTGTTGGTTCCTTGGGTGGCATTGGAGGTGGTGTTCTGGCCACACTTATGGCTGGTGAACAATACTGGAATGTACCAGGATGGCGCTGTGCTTTCATTCTGATGGCATCACTAAGTTCACTAATTGGGTTCCTTGTTCTCTTGTTTGTGGTTGACCCAAGAAAAACAGTTAATTTCACTCATGGTACCGACCATAGTTCTGATAGGTACGGGCAATTATTTCATCATACATTTTAAATTTGTTGTCTATTATATCAGCTTTCAAATTCTTTAACAAGTTATAGATGTGGTGACTTTGGTTTGTGATTGGAGAAAGAGTTCATCAATATATGGTGATTTGGTTACCTTATGCTGCAGGGAAGATTTGATAATTAAGGGCCCTACAAGTGCAGCATCAGTTTGGCTCGAGTCTTGGACGGCCATGAAGGCAGTTGTTAAAGTGCAAACGTTCCAAATAATTGTTTTGCAGGGTATTGTTGGTTCGCTACCATGGACTGCCATGGTGTTCTTCACTATGTGGTTTGAATTGATCGGTAAGCACTACCGCAAATTCCATACTTCAATGAAACAATTGCTGATTATCCTTTCTGCCCTCCTTTTTGTTTTCTGAGCTTCGAATTTTCAAACTTCTACTTTCATGACATATGATGTCTTCTAATTCAATTTTGCAGGTTTTGATCACAACAGCACAGCAGCCCTCCTTAGTCTTTTTGCGGTTGGCTGTGCTATGGGTTCTCTTCTTGGAGGACTAATAGCAGATCGAATGTCACGAATCTACCCTCATTCAGGCCGCATCATGTGTGCTCAGTTCAGCGCCTTCATGGGCATCCCCTTTTCATGGTTCTTACTTAAAGTCATCCCACAGTCAGTAAGCAGCTATTACACCTTTGCTGTCACCCTCTTGCTGATGGGTCTCACTATCAGCTGGAATGCTACTGCTGCAAATGGTCCTATGTTTGCTGAGGTTGTCCCCATCAAACACCGAACCATGATTTATGCCTTTGATCGTGCTTTCGAAGGATCGTTCTCTTCTTTTGCAGCTCCCTTGGTCGGAATTCTTTCAGAGAAGATGTTTGGTTACGATGCAAAATCAGTGGATCCGATTAACGGGTCTACCCGGGAGGCCTTTGCATTATCTCAAGGGCTTCTTACAATGATGGCTGTTCCATTTGGCTTGTGTTGCTTGTTTTATACGCCGTTGTATTTGTTTTTCAGGAAGGACCGTGAAAATGCTAGAATGGCCAGTGTGAAAGAGGAAGAGATGAGGTGAGAAGTCATTCTTAGTTTGAAGGAGCAATCAATGATATGAAAAGTGAGAAGTATTATGTGGCTTCTCCAAGCCTACGGCATTTCTGGAGATTCTGGTCTTCCAAGTCTTCTCCTAGTCTTGCCTTCAGCTGCAATACGGTGACTAGTTAGAGAAGCCACGCTTTAATTTCGATACTAAAAGATATCTGATACCAAAGCTAATTTTGTTTGCACGCTAGATTTTGTGATTCTTTAATGGTTAGGCCACTTTCGGGAGTGATTATGTTCAATGGAACCAATGTCTTACATATTTGGAATGGTTTAGCATGCCATGAATAGTTCATGACACATCTGAAAGGCTCATCAGGAAAGAATCAAACGTACTTTTGTAAGAGAGAGAGAGAGAGAGAGAGAGAGAGAGAGAGAGAGGCATTGTGTCCAACCTATCCTTATTACACATCAAGATACAAAGCATCCCAAAAGTTACAGTGACATACATTTTAAAGCGCCCAACTCCATTGATTTAATTAAAAGGAAAAAAAAAGGGGGAAAAAAGAACAAAGAAAATGCAATCTGCGAACAAATATTACAACCCCACTTGCATTTCAAGCATTGATAATATGTCAATTGACACTTTGGTGCTACCAAACAATAGCTATATGCACCTTGGGAAGAGGGTTTGCCCCACATACCCACCAGCCATAGCCCTTCTTACATTAGACTCGAACATCTTGGGATTATCTCTCAACACTGCAGCTGCATCGTGATTTAGGGGATCTTCATAATTTGGTTCCTGCAAACAAAATTAAAGAGAAAAATAAGCAACATTCAGATACCAAATAGTAACAAATCACAGAGGACTATCAAGATAGTACCGTGAAAAGATGATACAATCCATAGATGACAGTGTTTATATTAAGGACAGGTTTCCAATCTTCTCGTAGGATGTTGAGGCAGACATTCCCTTCCAAGTCAATATTAGGATGGTAGACCTGTCAGTGGGTTGTACGATGTAGAGGCAATGGATCATATAAGCGATAAAATAAAAGAGAAGACATGATTTAAGTTAAACAAGAAACGGTGAAACATATATGATGCACAAGTCTACCTTGGTCTTACACTTGACTTTTGGTGCCTCGTGTGGATAGATAGGGGCAACTTGGAAAGTAAACGAAAATGTACCACCTCTGTAACAACAAATGGAAGAGAACTTAGAAAACTAATCATTATGCTAATTTTACATGAGGTTTAAAAAAAAAAAATTCTGCTAAGAAACAACAATATGATAACCCTCAACACCATTGCTTGTGTTCGTGTTGACTTCATTACATAGAAAACAATGGCTGCAGTGTCTTGCAATTGAAAATCCTCGCACACAAGTATATTTGTAGACATATTTGTGTGAGTGATATGCGGTGTATGTGTGTTTGGAAAACAAAAAGTTAACCCAGCTTCTCAGACAAAGGATACGTGTCTAAAATTAGTATGTGCAGTTGTGACAAAAGCTTTGTTTGAAGAAACTTCTGCACACAAAGAGTAGAAAAAATCCTTACGAGTAAAAGCCTTCATCTGGACGAATTGTAACCTCAAAGTTCATCAGCTCATCCTTGCCATTAGGAAAAGAAATGTTACAAGATTTTGGTAGATTCAGCTCAGATATATCTGCATCAGATGCCACAAGAAGTAATTTTTAAAAAATGAATGGATGGTCAAATTTAGTGAAACAATAAAACTGCACGCATAGTCCAAAAAAACCAGTAAAAATAATTCAGCAAGAGAAGCAGTATAAAACCTGCCTCCTTAACCAAATTATAGCATTTTTGGATAATGACTTATTGTAGCACCAACATTTAAATATGCAATCAAGAATGCTAAAAATTTCAATTGGATAATGACTCTGTACTCAGCATAAACTTATCTCAACTTGATATATCAACTTGATGTACAAAAAGATACACATTAAGCAGTCCAGGGGGTTAATCCATTTTCTAAAAACTGTTATTTTCTAAATTTTCTTCAAAGCACCACCAACCTGAGAACCCTTTATATAATTCTTATTGCGTAACCGAGGACCAAGAAGGATGTTCTATATCATCATTCAAAAACCACTCAACCCAAAAAGCAATACAACTGTCAATATTATGGAAACCATCTAACTGGACTGATCCATATTGCTTTAAACAATCAACAAACTCTTTCTGGAATCAGAAATGAAGGGCATGCAAAAGCTAGAAGAATATTGAAAAGTAAGAGCTTCAAATAAATCAAAGGATATGATCATTAGAGAGAAGGAAAACCTTTATGAAGACGTAATTCCCCAGCAGATTGCTTCTTAACATGCGATGCTCCATTGGCATTTTCAGCAAGTTCTCTCTGCTTCTCCTTTACTTTGAATAGCCTAATCATATCTCCTGAAAATAAAAAAATAAACAATTATCCTAAATGGCCTAAAGGGGTGTTATAGTTTTGTGCTAATAACAACAATCACACTGGTAGCTTGAAAACAAAAAAAGATCGTGAGACAAAGAATCTGTGACATCGAAAAACAATGACATAGAATCTCCACACACAAGTAGACTAAAGTAAGGGGTGAATCAATCTAAACAGAACTATAGAAGATATGCCAAGCAGGCCAATTTTTTCTTGTGGAACATGAAGTAAAAAATAACCAAATGAAAATCAAAATTTAGTACACACCAACCAAAAAACAAGAAGTCAAGAAACCTCAATATTCACTGGTGAACGGTCCTTTAATTCATCTTCTTTGCTTTTCTTTTTGTTTTTCGTTTCTTTTTTCTTTTGAGGCCCTATCAGGCTAAATGGCAATACAATTGTCCATTCACTGACAGCTTTATACTCAAAATCATGAAATTAAAGATGATATTCTCCAACAAATTACAATCTCATCTCTAATCACCATAACAATGATCTCAAACAGTAACAAAATCCTCACAATAGTAATGCCTTTTCAAATTAAGACAAGTCCATCACATAAAAAGAAGAAATAAAGTATGAAGTCATATTAACAAGAAAAGGAGAAGTGAAGCCAATAACAAATTTCATAAACAGTTACAGGGAGACAAAAAAAATCAAATCTTGCTCAAAAAGCTAAAACCCAATAAACCCTCCAAGTTTACAAACACAATTATCCAATCAGATGCCAAAACCCAAGTGGTACAATAATAAATCATACAAAAGTAACAAAAAACAAAATACGGGTTAGGGCAGAAAAAAGTTCAGTCCTTTAAGCACCTGAATGGAATTCCTGGAAAATCTAACAAGGCAAAGGAAAGAAATAGACTTGGAGACAGATACGTATACATTTATATGTATATATTATTATTACGATGTGTAGATGCTGACCTGGTTGAGAAGAAGCTTGCAAAGGAGAGGGTGTGGTGGATGAGTAGGAAAGTGAGGAAAGAGAGACGGATTTGGAAATAGAACGACCTGTCGTTTCGGGGTTTTGGAGAACTTAGCCAATTAAGCGTCTCTGGGGTTTATGCCTTGATTTATTGGGATAGAGATGCGTCGGTGTGGGGACAAACTGTTCAGTCGTGCTGCTTTATTTGTACGCTATTTATTTTTACAAATTTATAAATAAACCCAATACTAGATATGTATTTATAAAACCCAAGCACTATTTAAACATAAGCACCCTAAAATCAACCCCAAAATCAACTTTTTGGGTGTCTTTATAAATGGGTTTTGAGTGTGTGTAATGATGAGTTTTGGGTGTGTTTATATGTTTAAATAGTGCTTGAGTTTTTTTATAATTTCAACCCTCATTTTGGGTGTTTTAGTGAAACTCCCATTTATTTTCTCTGAGAGATAAGGAAGCAAGTTTCAAACTCGGCAATGCTTACTTGTCGTGTTTAGAATTAGACTTCTTTTTTGTTGTTGTTTTTAGTTTTTTTTAAAGGAAAATTGTTGGCCCAAACTTGTTGAAGCTAGGGATGAAGGCCCAATTGGTAAAATTAGTCTTCCAAAAATCATGCTTGAAATAAACTACTCAAAATTACATAATTAAAAAAATGTATGAACGTTCTGGGTTTGTAGCTTCAATGATAAAATGTAACTTTTACACTAGGTGAAGATATTGACATTTTCTTACCAGGGAAGTTACTTTCGTGGTAGAATGATGAATTATCTCTCTTTATTAAGTTCTTTCGTATTAGTTTTCACAATACATCGAATGCAAAGTAATTATTCGTAACCATTTGAGCTATCCGCCTTTTACGTACTAGTTTTCACTATACTAATACACTTTTCTTTTATATCTAATCACCATTGTTTATGATATAATCAATCCCGTTTCCTTCAAACCTGTACTTGTATATATAAATGGTTTCCAAAATATTCAAAAATATTATTTTGTAGGTAGTGAAGTAAAATTCGCACGTGTGTGCATTCCACACTGGAAATGAACCCAACACGCGCAGATCAACGAACGAAGTCCTTGCGCCAAAACCCGTCTTCAACGGTCAGTGCCCACTCTGCAAAACCCTAACCACCACAGAGCTCAGAGAACAGAGACCAACAATGCCGAGCCTCTCCGTCTTCGTCACCCTAATCTCACTCCTCCCCTTTCTCTGCCACTCATTCTCTCCCGAAGCCCCAACCAATAGGCGCCTCCTAGTCCTTCTCGACGACCTCTCTCTCCAATCCTCTCACTCCATCTTCTTCCACTCTCTCATCTCCCGCGGCTTCGATCTCGACTTCAAGCTCGCCGACGACCCCACCCTCTCGCTCCAGCGCTATAGCCAGTACTTGTACGACGGCCTCGTTCTCTTCTCTCCTACCGCCCACCGTAAGTTCATCAATCAGAAACTCCTAAGAATGACACATTTTGGTTAATTCCTTTATATGCAATGAAATCTGATTTTCTTTGTTTGGGTTTTAAGAGTTTGGAGGAGCTGTGGATTTTCAGGCTGTGCTTGATTTCGTTGACTCTGGGCACGACTTGATCTTGGCAGCTGGTGCCTCTGCATCTGATTTGGTTCGCAGTATTGCAAGGCAATGCGGGGTCGATTTCGATGAGGTTTGCTGTATTGTTCATAATTTGGTCAATTTAGAAGAATGGAAAGTAGAAAGTAATGTCATTGATGAATATGGTTTTGATTTGGTGCAGGATCCATCAGCTGTGGTTATCGACCACACCAATTACGCCGTGTTGGGGACCCAAGGGGACCATACATTGATTGCCAGCGATGACTTTATTCAATCTGATGTGATTCTGGGAAAGAATAAGATCGAGGTCAGTTTAGTTTCATGAACATATTTTCTTACTAGATAATTTGTTGCTACATATGCCCACATTGCTTAAATCTAACGTGGTAAATGTGTTGCTGGTTATAAACTCCTTGCTCTCTGATTTCAGTACTTTGCATTGTGTTTTAGATTATTATTCAATATCATTACGCAAAAATGGTATCGATCACTTCAATGGTCATATTTTAAAATGTCTTATATATTATCATTCTATGCGACAGGCCCCTGTACTTTTCAAAGGGATTGCACATTCGTTAAGTGCTTCTAATAGCTTGGTAAGCTCCAATCTGCATTTGAAGTTCTGAACTCTTTTGCTTATGACCTCTTCAGTGGGTTTTAAATGGCGTTGAGATAACGGATTATTTCTTTCTGTGGTCTATGGTATAATCATAGGTTTTAAAAGTTCTTTCAGCATCTCCTTCAGCATATTCTGCCAGCCCAAATGCCAAATTGTCCTATCCTCCATCACTCACTGGATCTGCTATTTCATTAGTTTCTGTTCTGCAAGTAAGTTCTTTCTGTGTTCGGGAAACAATGTTTGTCTATTATATGAACCTCCACCTAAGCTTGCTTCCATCTCTGAAACACAATGTGAAAGTCTTTTGTGAGCAATTGGGACATTTTCTTCATGTTCCTTTTCACACCGTCACCTGCCACATTGGTTGAACTTGATGGAGTCATTTTGAAATCTTGAATTGCAGGCTAGAAACAATGCTCGGATTTTGATCTCAGGCTCTGTAGATATGTTTAGCAACCAGTATGTATCTAATTGTTTATCTGAATTCATTTATCACTGTGGTTTCTCTGTCCTTTAATTGTTTTTCATTTATAGGATTTACTTCTGATTTCTGCTTGTGATTCAGATTGTTCAAATCAGCTGTGCAGAAGGCTGGGAGCTCAAAGAAGTGAGTAAAATCTTTAAATTGCTGCTTTTCATTACTTATCCCATTATCTTTTGGTTATATGCTGCTTTCATACTTATTACCTACATATAGTTGAACACACAGCAAACCTACTTGCATTTATATTCTTTTTTCAAGAAAGACAGAATCTATGTAATCTTAAGTGCTGAAGACTCCGGGAAGCTTCCATTGAATACTTTTGTTATCTCTCTTTCATTCTCATGGACTCATATGTAACCTGTCCTTTTGTTTGTGCTGAAAATGGTTTGATACTAATTCCAAAGTGGCTTGATCAAGGCAAAAAAATTCACATTATCCTGAAACTTTTGATGACAGATATGAAAAGTCTGGTAATGAACAGTTTGTGACTGAACTTAGCAAATGGATCTTCCATGAAAGGGGACATCTAAAGGTGAGGTTCATTATATATCGTGAACTGTTACATTGAGATATACAAGTTAAATGAGGCTTTGAATTTGTGATATTACAGTTATCAATGCATTTACTTCCAATTTATACTTGATATGTTTAGGTATTTGTTTATCATTTATCCTTGTGCATTGTCTTTGCTGTGTTAATTCATGACCTTTATTTTCAGGCTGTCAATGTTAGACACCACAAAGTTGGAGAAACTGATGAACCTGCAGTCTATAGAATTAATGATGATCTGGTAATGCCTCAACACAGCTATCATCTATATACATATATGTATGTATATTTGCTGAATTTCTAAACAGAGGGAATGCACTGGAATCATTTAGTCTTTTGTATTTGCAGGTTTATTCCATTGAGATATACGAGTGGTCTGGAAAGAGCTGGGAACCATATGTGGCTGGTGATGTTCAAGTGCAGTTCTTCATGATGAGCCCTTATGTGCTAAAAACTCTGGCAACTGATCAGATGGTATTCTTATCCCAAGACCATGTTTTGACTTGATTTACCAAATCTAGAACATCTTTGTTCACGTGCATATTTGATTTTTCAGGGACTGTACCGTACGTCATTCAAGGTCCCTGATGTTTATGGGGTTTTCCAGTTTAAGGTTGAGTATAACAGGCTTGGGTACACTAGCTTATCCCTTTCCAAACAGGTCAGCTTTTGGTTTAGACACCTTTCATTAACAAAGCAGTTTGATTGTTGTTATGGCTTTATAAATTTTATGATCTGTTTTTCCACTACTAGCTTGATCATATTGTAGTATGAGAGCTCTAGTTTCCATTACTAATTGTTTACCCCAAAAAAAAAAAAGAGTAAATCATTGACTCTAAATTTATGAGCTCCCATGAAAGAAGGATCAAATAGTTGGGCAGTTAAATGGCAATTGTCTGATATAATAAGATAATATGATGTAAAAAACATGACAGTTCGAAACTGTCCATTGTTTGTTGTGGGGGTAGTTATGGTGCTCAACTGCTAATTAGCGAAACCTTATAAGATTTTAAAACTAGTCTATTCTTGTTATAACAAGATTGTTCTTCTCATGTTACTTCTATGGAAAATTCAAATTTCAGATCCCTGTACGGCCTTTCCGGCATAATGAATATGAACGATTTATAACCACAGCTTTCCCGTATTATGGAGCTTCGTTTACTACAGTACTCTCTCTCTCTCTCTCTCTCTCCTCTTGTGATCTTATCTGTCGATAAATCTGCACTTACCTCTCGATAAATGTTTGTTTGGTTTCACTTTTTGCAGATGGCTGGGTTTTTTATCTTCAGCATTGTCTTCATGTACAAGAAGTAAAATGCCGATGCACGAGAAAACTTTGCATTGGCCATGCCTCTAAATCACTTGCCTTAGTTTTCTTGTTAACATTGTTTTGAGAGACTTCTGATAGCTAATGGCATAATACTGACCTTGTAACTACAAATTGGCGTTATCCCAAAAATGTTGTTTGCATTGCAGTTGCTGCCTGGCCTGCCCACAGAGGTGGTGTTGGCCGGCCACTTGGTCGTTCGGTGCAAAAGCCAAAAATAGACAAGCATCCACAAATTTAGCAGGTGCCGACTCAAATCTGACTTTTTAGTCCTTTGTTTTTCTTGATAACCATTATCCTGCACTTCGAAAGGTCATTCTAAAGGAAGTGGTTGCTTGCTCGTGTTGTTTGTGGGATGGTATGAGAGAGGGGGGAGGGGGATTTGAACGTGGACATTTTTCCAAATTTATAAATGAATTATCTTGGTATTTTAATTTCATTATGAAAAATGCCCCTGTTAAAAAAGGAAAAAATCTTGGTATTTTAATAACCACAGATTTTTTCCTTTTTCCCAAATTCATTTTAAATGTCCCTGTTAAAAAAGGAAAAAATCTTGGTATTTTAATTTCATTATGTGAATGAATTATCAATCATGGGGTCGGATGCATGCATGCAGGAAAGAAATGGGAAAGTGACCTCTCACTCACTGTAACATGGGACCAAATTTGAGTCTTCTTGGAGATCGAGATTCACACTTGTAAACATTTTCGGCTTGACTTGAGGGAACACAATAATATTTCTTACACAAATTGAAGATGAAGACTGGAACATCATTTAGTTAATGGTAATTGGAGCATTTCCATGTCTCTTAACAAATAGAGTCAATTTTGTTAGTGAGTTGTCTCCTCATCTCTTGGAAAACCTTGGCTCTTTGACGCATCCATGTCACAACATAAACACATTTTGTTTCTTGTGCTACAAAAAAGACGCGTTCATATTTTGATTTGATTTGATGCATGGTTGATCAGTGAAAAAACATTTGAATAAGAATTAAGGCCCAAAAGACACTGAACCTGTAAAACGAAATGCACGTGATGCCCTGGCCGTTCAGCCGCAAACCATTTTCAATTTTTTTGCCAATTATTTTTTCCAAAAAAAAAAAAGATTCCAAAGAGTCTCTTATTAATCAGATAATAATTATAATAAATAAATAAAAGGTATCTGTGTTGTTTTGGTACGTGGTGGGATTGCACAAACAAAACCACATGTACATAGAAAGTTTGTATATGAATCATTAAAATGCCAATTGTCACAGAGCCTTGCAATTCCACCCAACCCAAAACCCTATCCTTGCCACCTAGGCCTCCTCCCCCAACTTGATTGGTTGGCCTCTGTATTGCTCTTACCACTTCCCCCCTACCACCCTTCTTACACTTTTTCTCTCTAGACTGCCACTCTTTCTTTCTCTCTTTGCAATTCCAAAACGGGAATGTGAGCTTTGCATAATTGGAAGGACCTATGATTACTCTCAAAACTGTCTTCACCCTCCACACCAATATAACACTGTAAATCCATCCTCCCATCCCCACCATTGCGGAAATTTCAGAGCAAAGCAACCATCTTTGAGCAAATTGGATTGAACCCAAAATAAAAAAATTCCAGAAATATGAGCTGCTTGAATCTCACATGGGTTCAAATCCAAACCTGCTCAATGTTCAACCAAGCAGGCAGATCCAGATCCCAAACTTTCAGCCTCGTCCACCCACTCAAGACCAACATGCCCGTTTCATTTGCACCCCCAAAACGACGTCGGTCCACCTCCCCTTTCTCCGTCTCTGCAATTCTCACCAAGCAACAGACCCTCAAAGATGAAGAATCAGCAAAACCCAGTTTTAATTTCAAGTCCTACATGCTCCAAACTGCCGACTTGGTCAACCAAGCCTTAGACGCCGCCGTTCCACTCCGAGACCCGGCCATGATCCACGAGGCCATGCGCTACTCTCTGTTGGCCGGAGGCAAGCGGGTCCGGCCGGTCCTCTGCCTCGCCGCCTGCGAGCTCGTCGGCGGGTCCCATTCGCAGGCCATGCCCGCTGCGTGCGCCGTCGAGATGATCCACACCATGTCGTTGATCCACGACGACTTGCCGTGTATGGACAACGACGACCTCCGCCGCGGAAAACCCACAAACCACAAGGTTTTCGGGGAGGACGTCGCCGTTTTGGCCGGCGACGCCCTCTTGGCTTTCGCTTTCGAGCACATCGCCGTGAACACAGTCGGCGTCTCGCCTGAGAGAATCATCAGAGCAGTTGAGGAACTGGCGAAGTCAATCGGGGCTGAAGGGCTCGTGGCGGGTCAAGTGGTGGATTTAAACTCAGAGGGCTTGGCCGATGTGGGGCTGGAGCAGCTCGAATATATCCACCTCCACAAAACCGCAGCTTTGCTCGAGTGTTCGGTGGTTCTGGGCTCCATTTTGGGAGGCGGGTCGGATTCAGAAACCGAAAAGCTCCGGACTTTTGCGAGGTACATTGGGTTGCTGTTTCAGGTCGTCGACGACATTCTTGATGTGACCAAGTCTTCACAGGAATTGGGCAAAACGGCAGGGAAGGACTTGTTGGCTGATAAGGTCACGTACCCCAAGCTATTGGGGATTGAGAAATCTAGGGAGTTTGCTGAGAAGCTCATTAAAGACGCCAAGGAACAGCTCTCTGGTTTCGATCTTGAAAGGCTGCGCCTTTAATTGCTCTGGCTAATTACATTGCTCACAGGGGAAACTAAAGAACCCTTTTGTTGTAATTTTAGAGTCCTTTGTTTTTCAGAATTAAAATCTCTGAAATTTGGTCAATTTATAAAAAAAAAAGAGTAGAGCTTAGCATTTAATTCATGTTGTGTTGGAGAAAAAGGATGAGTGTAGCAGGTGAGATTTGTTACAGTTAGCATATCATGCTTCCACCGGGTTGGGTCAAATTATACTTTTTTTTATATACTTCTTTTGCATGAATCTGTGTACTTTTTTTATCTGTGTTCAATCTGAAATTGATATTTGGGCATCTTCTTGGTACAAGGTAAGTTGCAATGAGAAGCCGATGGACGGCATCATCTTGGTTCAACAAATTAAATTGCAATGATTGCTGCAGACGCTGGTGTAGTGTTTCCGTCTTTCAGTACAAGGTTGCTTGCTACTCTGCTGTTTCTGAATTTTGCAATTTCAATTGTACCCGCTTTTGGTAGAGTTTGCAGATTTCAACGTTGGGGCTCCATTGTTATGATTCTTGGGCCAGTCCACGCTGATGGTGTATCCATAAACCATAAAATTTCCATTATTTTCTATGGGTCTTTTTATTTGTCCAACCAGGAGTTGCCCAAGGTGCTTAAGCAGGTTCATCACCTTGATTGAGTACACTGAATGTTTTCTTTTTGGGTCAAATGTACACTGAATGTTTGAGGACAATGGATTCTAAATAAGAATGGAATACATGGAAAGAATTAGAGGATTAGATATAGGAAGAATCTGAATTTGGTATGGTATGTAATTGGTATCATTCATTGTTTTGGAGAAGCAACATTCTATAAGAACATCCATCCTTTCTTTCTTTTCTTTTTTTATTCTTTTTTTTTTTAGCCAACTTACTTTAAGTCTAAGCCATGCAATGAATCACAATTGGTGCCCATAACTCACTATCCACAGTTTGTTGAAATAAGAATCGAATGTCAACTTTCAAATTTGATCAAGTTGAAGGATTAAAATGGATTAGTCATGCAAATGACTCACTAGTGTAGTGGTTTGAAACAATTGTTCTTTCCATGAAAAGTCTTAGGCTTGAGTCCTAGTATCCATGTAGTGTGTGTGAATTTAGTATATTATTGTCCATCTCAAGAAGAAAGGTCCTTTAAAAAAAATGGATTAGTCATGAAGAAAACTATTTCCTCAAATCCCCATAAAATGGTAGAATTCAAAGGGATAAGTTTCTAATTCATCTTTTACCTTTAACTTTGACAAAATTTAGAAGTTGAGCTCTACTCCGTCTTCAATGTGCCTTGAATATAGTAAGCTATCTTATAGAATCAAATCCTAGGCCCCAACCATGACCTATAATTTTGTGTGGAGAAGGCATTTTGATTAGACTAGATTAGTAAAGCATTTTCCTGCCTTTGATGCAGTGTGTGATTGGATTATTGCCCAATTCAATTCTAATAATTCAGCCATATTTTTATAGGATACATGGTTTAATTTTTTGCTTAAGAATTTATGGTTAAATGAAATGATTCAATAATTTTAGACAATCCAGTTCGATGTCTATAATGAGACACACCTAACACACCAAACATGACATGACATATGCCACCATACCACACATAACATAACCTACAATACTTTCTAGAAATAATTGATGGGGAGGGAGGGAGGAACTATTTCCACAGCCTATAATGCTGGATAATATTGACTTTGGTTCCTAACATACCTAAGATTAAGACATGCTTTGGTTGTCTCTTCAGAAAGTAATACGACCTTCATGACTTATGAACTTGCAGACCAGAGAAGTCATGGTCAAAGTCATCAAGAGTCGACATGCCTTGTCCCCATACATGTATTTAATTTGATATATCTCTCACTTTTATTTTATCCCAAGACACGTCTTTATTCATAAAATCTTCAACTCCTCCTTCCTACTCAGCTTTTTTTCTATGCTAATTTCTACAAATTCCATCACACAGACTACCTAAGGCTACCTCCAACAACGTTAATGTCTGCCACTCTCATTGTCATTCCCACATATACACTTCCATTAAGCCATAACTCACAAACTTTGTTTCAACAAATATCCAACAAATTTTAACTAGTTTTCTTTCTTTTCTAGAACTCAAAAAAAGGAAAAAAAAAACTTTTCTCTATACGTACTATTTCATTAGTGAGATGGAAACGCCCCGAGTTTAATTGAATCTTTATTTATTTTTATGGTATTACTGGATCAATAGAACCCATTGGTGTTGAAAGAGAAGTCAGGAAGGATTGTTTGGTGAAATGGCATTTGTTAGACATATAGACTTTAGAAAATAATTTGACCCTCTCAGCCTCTCAATATGGGAATTTTCAATTAAATTCCAGTAACCATTGCATCGCAAGTGAGCTACTTGATTGACAAGCCAAGGAAAAAAATAATAAAAAAAGTGTACACAAATATCGGTCTTACTTTTCGGCCTTTGCTTTTAAGCTCCTCTCTTTTGCTTTTATTTGTTTTCAGGTATTAGTCTTAGTGTATGTTTTGTTCCTTAAAGACAACATTAGCTATAAGCGGAGTCGAATCTTGTACTGTAGGTTGGGAAGCTAGTATTCTTCGTTATTGACGACATGTGCGCTCACCGCTTTCCCATTTCCTCTCACTTTCCTCTCCCTTTCCATCTCTGTAATTTATCTCATTAAATCACCTTAAACCCTTCATTTCCAAACCAAATATCGTCTCTCATCTCCATTTCTTTAGTTTATTGGTGGTTGTGTAAGTGTTCGTCTTTATCATATCTTTTGTATTGCTCAGGATCATTGACTTCTGGGTTGTGTCAAGACTTGGCCTTTGGCTGGTTGTGTTGGGTTTTGCTTGGATTCTGGGAATCTTGCTCTTTGTGGACGATTGTAGTGAGAGTAAAGTTCCATCTTATCTTCGACTTCAAGCTGAGTTGCAGGTAATCTGATCTTATTAAGCTAAGTGCTACAGTTAGCAAAATCATAAAGTTTCACATTTTGATTACAGAAATTTCATGTGGGTTTTACATTACCAAGTGAAATATAGCTCTTGGGTGCTTAGGATCTAACCAAAGTCCAAGTCTTTGGGTCATTTTTGGTTCTTCAACCTACTCATCGACTGGATTTGACTGGATTTCGTAACTTTCCCAGTATTTCTTTGCATTAAGAGGACTTGGTTAGCTGCATTTCCAAGGCTTTGCTAGATTTAAGATCTTTTGAGTTTCTTCCAAATTCATTCAAGATAAGAAAGAGGTAAAGGAATTATCTTTTTTTGTTAGTTAGCCATAGTTTGTTTTTCGGGAAATATCTGGACGCAAATGATGGGAGCAAAATCCAGTAAAAACAAGGGTGTTGATGGCCAGGCACAATCATCATCACCACCACCACCACCACCACCACAATCCCTTGAAATCAATACCAATTCCCAGGACACAGCCGATTTGAGCTCGTACGAGGCAGCCTGTAAACATGACCCGGCCTTACAATCATTTGATGCCACTCTCCGACAGCGCACTAGCCGTGTCATCACCTCCCTTTCCACTGGACTCGAAGTTCGGTCCCTATCTCTTGACTCACTCAAAGAGGTTACTGATTGCTTGCTTGAAATGAACCAGGAAGTGGTCAAAGTCATTCTAGAATGCAAGAAGGATATATGGAACAGTAAAGAAATGTTCTCTCTTGTGGAGGAATACTTTGAGAACAGTCTTCAAACAATGGACTTCTGTACTGCCCTTGAGCAATGTCTCAAGCGCGCGCTGAATAACCAGCTGATAATTCAAGCTGCAGTTAGACAGTTTCAGGAAGAAGTAGAAGCTGGAGCTGAAGGGAAGAGGTGTGAGAGGACCTTACAAGAATTGAGGGCATTTAAGGCAGCTGGGGACCCTTTCACAGACGAATTCTTTATACTGTTTCAGTCAGTTTATAAGCAACAGGCATCGATGTTTGAGAAACTGCAACTTCATAAGAGAAAACTTGATAAGAAGTTGAAATCAGTCAAAGCTTGGAGGAGAGTGTCAAATGTTATTTTTGTTGCCGGTTTCGTCTCTGTATTGGTTTTCTCTGTGGTGGCAGCTGCTATTGCTGCACCACCACTTGTAACAGCCTTGGCAGGAGCATTGGCTGTTCCAATAGGTTCAATTGGAAAGTGGTGTAATTTGCTCTGGAATCGTTATGAGAGGACACTGAAAGGGCAGAGGGAAATAATCAGCTCAATGCAGATTGGGACTTATGTTACAATGAAGGACCTGGACAACATCCGGGTGCTTGTTGACAAATGGGAAATTCAGATTGAGTCACTGTTGCAGACTGCTGGTTTTGCTCTTAGAGAAGAGGACACTGTGAAGCTAGTGATAGATGAGATCAAGAAAAAGCTGGAAATGTTTGTGGAAACCATTGATAATTTAAGCCAACATGCTGATAAGTGTAGCCGGAATATAAGGAAGGCGAGGACAGTGATTTTGCAGAGAATAATTAGGCATCCCAACAAATGAGTAGCCTTTTGGTATGTTTTTCTGATCAGTGTTCTCTGGCTGGTTGCCTATTAGTGAAACATAAGCACCCAGCTAAAGCAACTCTTCACCTTGGATCAATGTCTTTGATTTGGCCTTTGTTAGAAGGAAAAAAAGATAGATTTAATTGTTTCTACTGGTCGAAAGAGTTCATTGTTAAGCAGGATTATACTAAATGTGTTTACATTTTCAGAGTATGCTTCAATCAAAAGGATTACTTACTTTTGACTTTGACTGTTTCATCTTGTTTCTTATTGCAAAATGTTCTAGAATTTTTTGCTTTCTTTGCTGCTTAATGCTGTTATAGAGAAACATGATTGTATGATAATGAAGTGAACTGCCGCATTCCAGTAGGTTGTTGGTCATACATTGGAGGGCGAGTCTAGGAAAAGTGTTGTGTATTTCTGTAAAAGAAAGAGCATTCCAGTGGATGGAAATTAGTCAGGAAGGTGTCCTATTCCAATAGTGAATTGCTGATCTATAGTCATTGCGAGGAGGATGCAATAGATATAGATTTTGGTGTAAAGTTCGCCTTTTACCTAAATGTTTCATTTTGATCTTTGTGTTTGTAATTTGAACAAAATTAACCCTGTAGTTGTGAAATGGTTTAAATTTGGTCTTTCCGACCATATATCCATTTAATGCCATTAATCTAAAAATGGACATGTACCCAGCACATGAATGAAGGATAAATCAATGTTTTTTTCATGTTTTTTTTTTTGGGGGTTGAAACAGAAAGTAGTGGGAAACAATGGGCACGTCATTTTTTCTTCTTCATTTTATATGGGCAAGGGCCTCTTCATTTTTGCTGATGCAGTGGCAAAAAATAAAGGGCGCTTTTGTTTCCATAGTCATGCATTGTAGGTGGTTTTTGCATCCCCTGAATCTGTTGGATGGGTATAGCAGACCTTTTCTTGCTGATGCTATTCTGTTTCTTTGATGATTTGATGTTGTTTGCTAGCTGTTGATGGTGGAAGTTATGCTGTTCTTTATTTGATTGTTGCTAAAGGATCTCTTTTGAGACTAATTATATAGTTTGTGTGTCAGTGCATTGCGCTCCCCTCTCACAAGAGTGGTGGCTTCACTATGTAGTTGATCCCTCCACATTCTTGTTTTGTGAGAGGGTGGTAGCATGTGCCTGGCACGCGAAAATTTCCTTTCATTTATATGGAATCTCAGCAAGTGTTAGATCTTTTGAGTTTTCTGACCTCCTCATTCTCCATTTCGGAACTAGAACTATTTGGACTTTGAAGCTCTCTTTCTTCACTCTCTGTTTAAGAATATTTGTCCACATCGGTGTCTACATATTTTGATATATTTCTTTTACTTGCTTCTCTATGATATAGAGATTGTTCATCTTCAGTCTGATATTTATCGGCCTAATGGATCCAACGGCTGAAGACATACAAAGTATGAAGTGTGGAATATGAAAGGGCTCAGTCAAGAGGCCGAGAAAGGCATGCATTCTTGATAGGAAGAAAATTGTTTCATGATTTTAGCTTCGGTTGTTTTTTATCTGGTTTGTTGTATGAAATTTTTGGGGATACTCAACTGTTACATGGTGAAATGATGTAAAAACATGAAAACGTGAATGTATTTCTTTAATTACTATCTTGGAAACATCTTGAGATGATGATTTGTTGGGTTGGGAGTGTGCAGAAAATGAGGGATTGGTAGGCATGCACTAGATATATGCTTATGAGTCTATCGCAGCAATATTGAAATTAAGAACTCTTCTTTTACTACGTTACATTTTTTGAGCCCTAAAACTGGAGCCTTGATCCTGATCAAAGGCCAAAGTCACAATGTCATCATGCTGTATGATTGTACCAGGTCAAGATGGTACTTGATTCTCATCAAAACGGTGATTGATACTGCTCACTCATGAGCAAGATTTACTAAGTTGAGTGGATCAGCTTTACCATGAGTATGAAACGAGCTGTAAACTTACGAATGTCTTGAGTTAGAATTCTCTCCATTGTTAAGTTTATTTGTTATGTGTCGTGGTGGTTTGTGGTTTGAGAGTGATTGCCTGTATCCAAACTTTATTATTATTAAGTCTTGTACTGTATGAAAGATTAAGTTACCCAAAAAATTGTAACATTGTTTTTATTGAAAAACTTGCAAAAAAAGAAGGAAAAAATAAGAGAGAGAGAGAGAGAGAGAGAGAGAGAGAGAGAGAGAGAGAATTGTTTACTGAAAAAATTTCCGCATTTTTTTGTTGTCGAGAAAATGACTAGTATATTCTTGACCCATTTTCACAATTTTGCTACAATAGAAATCACTTCTCATCTGACTAACAGCTTTACAAAAAAGCGCGAGGACTGAACGCATAGCTTCTATGCGCGGTTTCTATAACCTCCATGGATTTCTCAAACACCTCGCAGCTTTCACGGGCATCCATGATCATCAATGTCCAAAGAGTTCCATCAAATCCATCCATTCACTCAACCGAATCAAACAAAACGAACCCAGTAAGCCAATTACCAGAAAGAGCACCAAGAAGCACTTCAAATCCAGTAAAAAGCAAGAAGATGCAGACCCAAAGATTTACATGAGAGAAACCATTGGAAACATATACAAAATTCTCAAATATTCAACATGGGATTCTGCTCAGGACCAATTACAGAGGCTGCCCATAAGATGGGACTCTTACACAGTGAGCCAGGTGCTCAAAACCCATCCCCCAATGGAAAAAGCCTGGCTTTTTTTCAACTGGGTTGCTGGGATTCGAGGGTTTAAGCACGACCACTTCACGTACACAACAATGCTGGACATTTTTGGAGAGGCGGGGAGGGTTTCGTCCATGACCCATGTTTTCAAGCAAATGCAAGAGAAGGACATAAGGATTGATGCTGTTACTTACACTTCGCTGATGCATTGGCTTTCTAGTGCTGGGGATGTTGATGGGGCTGTGAAGGTTTGGGAGGAGATGAGAGCTCAGGGCTGTGTTCCTACTGTTGTTTCTTACACTGCTTATATGAAGGTCCTGTTTAATGATAACAGAGTGAAGGAGGCCACTGATGTTTACAAGGAAATGCTTCAATCTGGGTGCTCTCCAACTTGTCATACCTACACTGTCTTAATGGAATACCTCATTGGTTCAGGTGAGCCCAACTCAACTTTGCATACCCAGTGCCATCCGTTTGTTTGTTGTAATGTCTGAATGGGCCATTGTTAAATTGTTTGATGTTGGGCATGTTTTATATGTTAGTTGAAGCAAATATACACTGCAAGTTACCACTTTTGTTCATTGGGTTGCACTGATTTCTCTTCCCACTGGCTGTTCTTTATCAACAGAACCTAAGACTTTTTGTTTTTGGTTGTGTCCTCTCAATGATTTTTGCTATAATTTGAAGTTGTTTTGATTTGACTGTCGGTAATCTTTGTGGTTGCTTTCCTTTTCCCTCCCAGTGTTGCAGATGATGTGTAAGCAACGTGCAAACATATTTCTTTGCTTAATCGTATTAAGGAAAGATATCATGTTTCATTAACTTGCATATTAATATTAATGGTTCTGAAATGGACTCGTCTTGTATAATTTCTATGCATAATGCACTTTTGGTGGGATCTTGGGCAAACTGATTCATTTTTACCATGTTCCTCTCCTGCCTCCAAAACTTAAGATAATCAAATTACTCTATTTGTGTTGGGTTTCAGGCAAATGCAAAGAGGCACTTGAGATTTTTGGCAAAATGCAAGATGCTGGAGTACAACCTGATAAAGCGGCTTGCAATATTTTAATTGAGAATTTGTGCAAAGTGGGAGAGACATGGACAATGAACCAAGTCCTTTGGTTTATGAAAGAACATCGCCTTGCTCTTCGTTACCCTGTATTTCTAGAGGCATTCAGAACTTTTAAAATTGCTGGGGTGAGTGATTCCCTCCTCAGGCAAGTTCATCCTCACTTTTCCATTGAATCTGGGAATCAGGAGACAGGTGAGCTTAGGGCAACTGCTGCTGATGCTCCTTCAACAATGGATGAATGGCTTGTAATGATTCTCTTAAAAAGGAAAATCTTGTTGCCATAGACCACTTACTCGCTGGAAATGAAGATAAGAATATAAAATTGAATTCTGCAATCATCTCAACCATCATTGAGGTAAATTGTGGACTTTGCAGACCAGATGGTGCTTTGCTGGCTTTTGAATATAGTGTGAAAATGGGTATCATCGTTGAGAGAAATGCCTATCTTTCTTTAATAGGAGCTTTGATCAGATCAAATTCATTTCCAAAGGTGGTAGAGATTGTTGTGGAGATGATTAGGGCTGGGTATTCTCCTGGAACATACCTAAGTGCACTTCTAATATATAGGCTTGGGCGTGCTAGAAGGACCAATTGTGCTGCAAAAGTCTTTAATTTATTGCCTGATGATCACAAGTGCACTACAACTTACACTGCCTTGATGGGTGTCTACTTCTCTGCTGGTAGTGCTGATAGAGGACTTAAAATTTTTGATATGATGCGAGGGGAAGGGTTTCTTCCTTTCTTGGGAACATACAATGTTCTCTTAGCCGGTCTCCAAAAACTTGGTAGAGTTCATGAAGGTGAAATGTATAGGAAGGAAAAGAAGAGTCTGCAGAGTGATGGTCAGTCTCAGAATGCTGTCCCCATTGATCAGAAGATCTGTGACTTTCTATTTGCTGGGGATGTGGTATCTTGATGCTATTTGGCACCCATGAGATTCCCCACATTGATGGTGCTGCAAATGCAATGCATTGCTGCTTAAGATAATATGTTCTAGATAGGGAAGCACTTCTCCTGTCAACCTGATGACTCTGTATATGATGGTGGCAAGATGCCGTAAATCGAAAATCCAGACTCTGGAAGAGCCATCACCACATGGGCTTCATTTATCCGAATGCTTAGAAAGAAAGCTTTGCAACAGGATGCAAGGAAATTTTCGGAAAGAGCAGACTCAGTATTCAGTTTATTGTAACCAAGTTCAATACATTTGCGTGGAAGTTCTGCTGATTAGCTCAGATGCCAAGCTGAAGGTTATGCTGTTGATGTTGACGTGGGCTAGGGTTTATAGTTATTTAGACGTGATGCGGTTCACACACTCTGAGTTCCCTTGATGGGTACTTAACTTATAGGTAGGTGAAGAGTTAAGGCGTTGTAAACATGCTCAAATAAATAATTTATCATTGCTGACACCATTAATGATATGTACAATGGACCAAGCTTATAAGACCTTTGTACAAAAACTCCTCCCAATTCACTGTCCTGTAATATTTTCAGTTGTGCATCCGACATTTTTGCCATGCTATGCTTTAAAGGTTTTCTAGATTGATCTATATGTTTACTGCTTACACAGACAGACACGATAGAAGCTGCATTGTCTCTCACTCCCTGTGTGGTATGGGTGTGTAAAGAATATCAGTAGGGTGGAATGAAGGCAAAGCCAAAAAAGAAAAAGACAGAAATGAGATTTAGAACAAGAGGTCAATCATGCCAAGTGACCCATAAAACCAGCATTGCTTGCTGGCTTTGGTTGCTTAAACTTTGGCAAAACCTGCGAGAATAAACATGCATTGTCGGGAATATATGCTATCCTTAGACTATTTAGAAAAATGCATGGTCTCTCAATCATTGCTTTTCCTAGTTGATAAGGCAATGCTCAATTATTACTAATCTTAGGAGGCTCATGAGGTTCCTTGCATACTTTTATGTACAACTTACATGGTTAAGTGCAAATGAGAGAAAAGAATAAAGCATTTGTGTACTCAAAGATTGGATTCTTTTAAAATAATGTGGTGTAGTTGTTTGCCTTGCCTCAAGTTTTTTAGCATTTGTCAACCACACCAGTCTATTTCATGACTGCAATTTCATGACTACAATTCATTCGGTAAAAGGGTGCGTGTTATATTCTTCATAAATATCAGATTGAGATCCACATATGAAATATATGACAAGGAATTTAGATTTTTTGTTATAATCCAAGTACTACGAACGAAGCATAATTAAAAGAGTGATAACCAGTAAAAGCCTATTGGTTTTAGCATTCGAGGAGCCTTTTTGTTATAATCCAAGTACTAGTGTTTCTTCTATCCTCTAGTTACGTGGAAGGTTTATAGACATGGATATACATGGAGCTTGACCATTACCAAGATGAAGGGCATCCTCCTAGTTAGTCATCCCATTTGGTGGCTGTGACTGGAACCGACTCCAGTTTCGTCCAATAGTGTCTCACTCTTGGGAAGGGGATATTTGTCCCGAATATGTTGGACAGTTGTTCAATTTAATCAGTTTAGTTCATCAAACGATTCGAGTCGTAGCACCAACGATTTGACTAAAGAGGAATCTCATTATCATACCAAAACATGGTACATTTTAGGGTAAAAAATTTTTTTGACCAATGAGAATGAGGGATATTGGTGTACCAAGTGGAGGAGAAAATGGCAATTCAATGTGAGGTTTGCTCGAGAAAGGATAACAAACTAAAGCACAGAGCATCAAATCCTCTAAAATTATTATCGAATAAAAGCTGCAAAAATGTACAACTATGTTTCTTCTAGTACTCAGACTTTCATTTGGGTCCATATCAAGCCAAGAATCTCATTATCCATCCAAACTTATTTGAATTGTCCTAGATCAAACCGGATTGAAGAGAGAGTTCTATGCTGCTCATGACTCATATGCAGCTCAGAATTGGTGGATAGCTTTGTGTCACCGTAAATTTATAAATAAATCAAAACCCTAATTTCGTACTGAAAATAACAAACAAATTTTTTTGTTGGGAAAAAATTAGGTCTGACATTAATTTAGGTATTGACAATAATTAACAGCTGTTAGGTCTAGTGGGCAAACAGGATTACGAACTTTGATGAAGCTAATCAAACTTTATTTATTTTTTTGAATAAACTAACCAAATATTTTAGCAGTATTTATTTTTTTGAATAAACTAACCAAATATTTTAGCAGCATTTTATTTGGTCACACACGCAATTGCATGGTTTGAGTGAGTGATGATGATAAGGATGTAAAGATTAAAATAAACAGCTTTTTTATGCAACTCGTGGTTAAATAATACGCAATTGCGTAATTTAATTTGTATTGACCAAATACAAATACGTCATTGTTTTTCTTGGATTATTAGGCACATGTATTATTTAGTAGTGTAATTGAGATTAATTATCAAAATTAATTAAAATGATTTCATAAATCGTGCAGAATATATAATGCACCGTACGCCTAGTCATTTTAACGAGGATTTGGATGGACGCATTGCAGTTTAATATGCAAACATTCGAGCTTTGACCATGGAAATTGGAATGGTTTATTTGGATGCAGCCTTGCGCATGTTGATAATGTGATTAATGTGCAAACAAAAAAACAAAAAAAAGTTAAAAAATTTACAACAAACCAAAGGAAAGGAATTTGAGAATGCTACCTTTGTTTGGAGCAGAAAATTTCGGATCTTCCAATAAGTAATTTTGTATTAAATGTTGAGAAGCCGGACACTATCTTCAATTGACACCAATGGTGGAGGAGGAGGTACCTGTAAGAAGACACTTTGACGCCTAAGTCAGTAGAAGTTCAAAAAATTGCATGAGTAAGCCACTTATCCATGCATCCTTTCTTTTTCCTCTCTCAAGATGTTGGGTTAATTGGCCTTTTATAGGCCTTGCAGTCTTGGGCTCCGAGTCTCATATTCCTCATTTATCTCCATGTTCCAAGATAGTGGATAACAGGTTGCTTGATTGTCTCCACTCTCCCCAGTTTAGGATGCATGGATAAGTGGCTTACTACTTGAGGAGTAATTTTCGCTCCCACACCATTTGTAGATAAAACCAAGCGAGCAAAAAACGATATGGTCAAACTTAACTTAGGGATTTGAATTGACTGAGTTATATTTACCGAACCCAACGATAAAGGGTAAGATTCCACAATTTGAAATGCATTATTTTGTGTGACGATATTACCACATATTTTTCATCATCATTCACCTCCAAGCAAAGGAATGGCCCAACAATAACAATTACATTTGAGGAAAAAAAAAAGATTTAGGATCATCCAAAAAGTAGAATAATAAAGTAAAAATGAATGTAAGGTTGTTGGGATTTAAAATCAGCATCTTTAATCAACCAAATAATACGACTTATCGCATTACTAATCACCAATTTAATCCTAGTACACCTTTTAAACTAATCCAACCTTATCAATCATAGTATCCCTTTGGACCACAACAACCACCTCAACTTCCTCAACTTAAATTCATTGCCAAAAACCTCTGTCTCTATCTCTCACGTTTTTGTTTTTTTTTTTTTTTAAATGAAGGCTATGACATCCCCAAAAAAAAAAAAAAAGATATGAACAAAAGGCTTGGTCCTTAAACGCCTATTTGGCGCCACGTTAGCGTGAACGTTTTGTAAATACTCTTTGTACCTGTTCTAATATCTCCAGAACATATGAGCTGTGCCATCCAACTTTCTCGGGCAGAGGAAAGGAGTAGTTCACAATCGCATGCGGCCGACCCTATTATTAGCTCATGCCGCTCAAGGATAACGATAGGTCTATACTCGCCACGTGTCGATCACGTTACTCCAGCACGCGAAGTCCACCTGAACATAAGTCAACATCAAGCAGCTAACTCAATTTCATCTAATCATACAGTAGGCAGTTGAAATTGTTACGTTGTGGTGAGCTTGACCGCACACGTGGACGGTGATGGGGTCACCAACTTAAATGATCTTTTCTCTCGTGAAACCGGCCCCGCGTCCCCGCGTACGAGAAATTGAAAATGCGAGAACTAATAAAACGAATATGCCCCGAACGTAAGGCATACGTTCATTTGTAGATCGTTGAGAACCGTGCAACGCGGAATTTCTCCCCTCGTTCTGTTTGTAAATATCGCGAGGGTTTTCAAAATATCGTGGTCATCCTGTTAATTGGGACACCTATATAAAGGAACAGAGGCCTCCATTGTTGATGCGCTCGAAACCAGTACAAAGCTTTCAAGCTCTCTCTCTCTCTCTCTCTCTCCTAATCAAACAGAAAGCCTCGGCGATTCTCGCTCTTTGATTTATATGATGGCGTTCAAGAAAACCCTAGCCCAGCGCCTGTTCAACATCTCCAAGATCTCGCCCCAAACCCTCCGAAACTGCCGGATTTCTTCGTCGGCGGTTCATACCCGACCGGCTCCCAAGCCACGGGAAACAAGCATAGCACCCGACCCGGGAGACAATGTCATTTTCCGCCGCTTCCTCCACAAGAGGTCGTCGGCGGCGACATCCCAGAGGCCGGAAATGTGGTCCTTGTCGACTGGAGAAAACCTGATGCAGAAGCTCAGGGTCATGGCCATTGGCTCTGACCGAATCCGATTGGACTGTTTGGCTCCGCCGGAGCGCGAGCAGGAGAGGTCGCCGGCGGTGGGGTCAGGATTGACGGCGGAGGAAACCAGGAAGTTGCTGAGGGTGGCCCAGTTGGAGGCTGTGAAATCGAAGCTTCGAGAAGTCCAGAAAAGCTGGGTATCGTATCCGGAGTTTGTTCGGATATGCAAGGAGGGTTGTTCGGATCCGGATCTGGGTCTCGGGTTCGCCAAGTCGTTAGACGAAAACGGGTCCGTTATCGTGTTGGGAAACGCCGTTTGCTTGAGGCCTGAGCAGGTTAATTTCTGATTCATTAATCTTAATTTGATTTCGTTATTTGCTTAATTTCAAATTACCATTTTCTTGTTCTTGTTGGTTTTATATTTTTTTGGTGTTTCAGATAATTATTGATGGTCTTGGTCTGTTGGCCGAGAGGGTAGAAATAAAATTACGAGATTTTCCCATTTTAGTGATTGTTTGATTCTTTTCTTTTCCTTTTCTGTGATTTAGGAAATTCCGAAAACTGATATTATTTTATGATTATTTTGTTTGTTTTCTTCAACAGGCCAAACCTAAAACGTGAAAAGGGTTCCACGTTTCAGTTTCTACCGTGGCAGATTTTAATGTTCATGGGATTTAAATTCCTTTTCATACACTGTTTGAGGAGACTACAGTCAATTAAAAAACAAAGAAAAAAAGCAGAAGACATTTTTATTTACAGAAAATTACTTTTCTTTTTTCTTTTTTTTAGGGGGTGGTGGGCGTTGGTGTTTGAAGGAACTAGAAGGGCAAAAAAAAGGAAGTAAATTTAATACCTAAAGATTAGGATAATTAATTACTTGCCAAGTAAAGAGTAATGAATATACCAGATGAGGAAATGGAAGAAATGAGGAGAGAGGGGGTGGATGTTTTCAGTCAAATGAAGTAAAAATTTGCTTTTTCTCTTTTAGGGTGGTGGTATAGTGTTTTTGCTGAGATATAGTTCTTGGATTTGTTTTAGTTGCTAACGTGCACCTTCTATGGCATCTCTATCTTTTGCTCAGCTTGCATAACTCATTACTTGTATTTTCTCTGTTTCTTCAACAAAAATTAAGTCTTTTCTTTTGTTGTTTTAAAAAGAATTGGCAGGTAGCAGAGCAAAAGCTTTTGTGTTATCTTCTTGATTATAGTTTTAAGCTATTTTTTCAGTCCAAGTTGTTTTTCCTTGTATAGTTTGAGCATAGAAGTCCAAAGATTGATGGAAGATGTTAGCTTGTTAGGCTGAGCATGCTTTACCCAAACGTTTCAAACTGTTTGATTACTGCAGGTAGCTAAAGCCATCCAGGAACTAATTCCAATTCCAGGAGCTGCAGCAGTCAACCCAAACGACCCAAGAATCAGGGAATTGGAGGACATGGAGAGGCAGAAGTTTGAAATCGACAGGAAAGCCGAATCCCTGGTTCGGAGGGAGCTCTGGTGTGGGCTTGCATATCTTGTTGTCCAAACAGCCGGGTTCATGAGGCTTACCTTCTGGGAACTCTCGTGGGACGTCATGGAACCTATTTGCTTCTACGTTACTTCAATGTACTTCATGGCTGGCTATGCATTTTTCCTCAGGACCTCGAAAGAGCCCTCTTTCGAGGGATTTTTCCAGAGCAGGTTTCACGCGAAGCAGAAGCGCCTCATGAAGCTTCAGAACTTCGATGAGGGAAGGTACAATGAGCTCAGAAAAGCTTGTTATCCTTACTCGTCATCGTCTTCTTCGGAACTGCCCGCATCAACTGCTTTTGATGAGCCAAAGAGTGTTGTGCAGTTTGGTTCAATACATAGTTAAAATTACAGAGGCAACAGAAGAAGCAAACAAAAACGAAAATAACAATATGATTGAAAATGAAATCCCAATTTTGTTTTAACCCCCCCTTCCCCCCACCCCCAAGATTTAACTTTAGAATTTAGTCTCCGGCTTTCTGTAAACAATCATGTGGAGAGTGTAGGTTTGTAGTTTTATGATATCAATTTACCCCCCAAAAAAAAAATCACTCTGATTCACAACTAGTCTATGTTCATCAATGAAATTGTTGTAAAAAACTTTTACTTCATTTGTCTTTCCCTGCGAGGTTGAAGACGAAAAGATAAAGAGCTAGAAATCACCTGACAACTTAACATAAATAAAAGTGTAAAAAAAAAAAAGCCGAAGTGTCACTTTTTCTGTGGTGAATTTGCAAGCACTTGGATTTTTATAATAAAAATGTTATTGGTAAAAAAAAAAATTACTTTATATATTAGGCTTCCGAAAAAAGATCCAATGTATATGAATAAACTATGTATCATGTAGTTTCCAAGTTAGTGGCCTCTGAGATTACCTGAGTCATTGTGAGAGGTCATTCAAATGAATCGGCTGCATGTGCTTCTAATAAATGGGTTCAACAAAAAAACAGAAACAAAATTCCAATTTTGGAGTCTCACTTTGCGCAATTTCAGCACACCAATAAAGATTATCTGTCACCCCAATTCAAGGCTTCAAACCATTAAATGTATCACAATCACATAGTTCCCTTTTCAATTTATTCTAAATTGAATATTCACCGTCTAATATGATATCAGAGCGAATTTTTTATTGTCATGTCGAGTGATGTTACATGTTTCTATGTCATCTAGTAGGAATTGTTCATGTATTAGACGTAAAAAACGTAGACTTTCTACCCTCAATGCCAATTGCTTTTAGATGGGATAATGACATTCGAATAATCTTTCTTCTCCTAATGACATGAACGAATGAGTTGGAGGGCAGTTTGTGCACCACATCAACAAAAGTTAATTGGTTTTGAAATCCCCCAAAATTTGGGTACTTGGTTCATACATGACCATGGCAGGTTTCAATTGGACAGGCCAAGTCTTCAATCTCTTTTCACACCCACTTTGGCCTCGTTATTAGGTCTTTGATATGGGATGGCATCACATGCGAATGCATTGTCTGGCGTGCCCATCCAGTCCCCAGGACACGTGTCAGGTCAAGGTTCATGAAGAAGAAAAATGAAATGAGCAGACCGCCAAGAAACCTCCAAGAAGCTGGGGCTCTATTGATCATGCTGTTAGTGGTCGGTATGGTAGGTGACAAAGTTTTGGACACATTAACTTTGTTGATGTAACATGCATCCGAAACCACCTCAATCCTCAATCCTGTCCAATTCTTGGCCTTGTACCAATTTTAATATCGTGATGCATTGCCTGCCACCGACCTAATGTTGCCTTGCCTGCCTGCCATATGAAAATGAAAATGAACATTTGAAATAATATGATTCTTCAGTTTATTCCCTTCTGTTTGATTTTAAAATGGGATGGGGATTTTGGGATAATGGAATAGAATCGTGGTTATCTTTACATGATCTATCCACAGTGGTCGTGACATAGGCAAGGGGCTGGGTGTGTAAGTTATGTTAGGTCTTCTTTTTCCAATCAGTCCCTTAGTTTATGATGGTAATGATTTAAAATATTTGGTTCATTATACGTGACGTTTTATTCTTCTTTAAAGACACAATTTTATACGTGTACCTAAGTTTTTATATTTGTATTTTTGTTGAGTTGTTTTTTGTATATGTAAGTCAGACTACGATTTTGCATAATGTAGCCAAAGAGCAATTTGTCTGTCATTTCCTATACGATTGTGATCCTTTTGTTTTTATTATTCTTTTTCTTCACATTATACACATTGAAATTATGTTGAGCCAACCCTGAGGCTAAGAGAGAAGTAAGAAATTGTGGTTGTGGTTGTTGTTGGGGCCAACCAAAGTTTCCGCGCGATGCACAATTAATGGTGATGTATCCTTAAATCATTGAGTCAATTTCGTACCAAGTTGACAATAATTTTCGTAGGGGTCTCTCTTTTGTATCATTCTTTGTTTGGCAGTTGTGAGAGGTTGTGCCGGCCCAGCTCTGCACTGCTTTTCGGTGCTTGTTTTGTGTGTGCGAGAATGGTCTTCCGTGCCCACACTCCTCTTCTGATAATTACTGTGGCTTTGTTTTTCGCCCCCTTTCGTGGGTTTGGCCTGTTGGCGGGCGTGAATTGACTCTTAGACAAGATACCTTTCAAAGTGCCAAAAATTGAAATACCTCATCAAGAATCAAGATGACCAAGAGTTGTATGGATGCCCAGTCCAACCTAGTCACATTTAGGCCCATCATTCACCGAAGATGTTTTGTAGAAGGTCTAAGAGCAAACCCTTAACATATTGACGTGGGTTAAGCCAATTAGCCGAGTGTTCATTATTTTACAACCCGATTTTGATCCTCTTCTTCTGTATATTATAGCAAGAGCATCCACAATTAGTGGCGGAGCCACATTGGGGTCGCACGACCTCTTGGAAGCCATGAAAATAGGCTTAGAAGTCCATTGGAGCTGCTGATGCGACCTCTTGGAGCTGCACAACAAGTGGTCGACGAAATGTCTGAAAGAACGATGGGTTGCGAGCTGAATAAGAAGGCTAGCGCACGCCAGTTTTGTTTTTAAACGACACTGGCCAAAACGACGTCGTTTTGAGCAAGGTTTGAAAAAATAATAAAAAGACCAGCGTATCCTCTCCAGCCACTGCTTTTCCACAACACAACTTGACGGAATATGTCCTTAAGCCAAAGTTCAAATGTATTTTACATATTCTTGGTCACACAAAAGACTTTGCTCTTCAGCCTGTGAGCACTGGCGGAATCTGTCCTTATTTCCATTTTCAACATTTAAGTTTGTCTTTGTCCTTTTACTTTTTTTTTTTTTATATTACTCCATTTATTTAAGTTTACAATGTAAATAAGGAAGTACCCCCCATTTGGATTCAAATAAAAATACTAGAAAATCAAATTCCCACCAAATCAAAATATGAAAATTCGGTTTTAGTGCAAAATACGATTTAGTCTAAAAATAATAGCTCATTAAGTCAATATATATTTCATACTAAAATCCCATAAAATCAAGTTTTTTTATTTGATGTGTAAGGAATAAAAGCCGTCACAAATTATCTTGAGAAAATGGTTATTCTGAAAAACCGCTTTTCATACTTAGTCAATATTGCACCTCCGCTAAAAAATTTATGGGTCCGCCAGTGTCTATGAGACACTATTGAAGTCAAAGCAAAATGACAAATTGCTATCTATTGGACTCTGAACCATCACAAAGCATTATTGCCCCCAGTAATAACAAAGTTTACATTTTAATATCTATCCGAAGTAACTTCTGCCACTCTTGCGCCTTAGCCTGTGCATGTCATTCTAATATTTTAATTTTTTTTTTAAATTAAAGCAGTTTGATTAAGGAATTTAGGGTAACTACATAATCTCCTCACTCCTTTCTCCTCTCTCCTCTCTCCTCCCTCCCTTTTCTATGTGATCTCGAATAAAATGATGTCTCAAGTTTATGTGTTTAGTGCGTAAGTGAAGTATGAGATTCTTAGAGATGTTTATCGCACTAATTTTCAGTAACAATGTGAGTTTTTATTTTCATTTTTTTGCACATGTAGAATATATATGTTGATTCCATCCTAAATTTTTTTTTGGGACTTTTACACTAAGACCCCTTGTGTTTCGATTCTGGCTCCGCCACTGTCCACAGTGATCATATATAAAAAGGGGTGTATATCAGATTTACACCCATCACGTCCTGAAAGTGCTGCAATGGTGGTATGTATATGGCTGCACATTTAAATTTTCCACCGGATATGCACAATTACATTTTTTCACATCTTTTCTTTGGAAAAATAAAATAAACCTAACACACACAAAATTAATTTTAAAATTTTAACACGAAAAAAAAAGCACAAAAAACTCAATATACGTCTTTGGATTTACATGTTTCTCATTGAAGCAAAAATCGCATTTACATCTCCCATATATGTAAAAAATATATATAAATGATTTTACATCCCTGAATTTACATTTCCCTACCGTGAATGCTCTAACTAACAATACTTTAGTTGAAGAAGAAAAAATAAACCTTAAAAGTCCTGATCAAGTCCGAAGTCCAAACTGAACTTGAATAAAAATTGATTTAGAATTTGATCAAATGCTTGCATAATTCACACGTAAAGAGAAGTAGCTAGGGTATTGCATTAATACCCGTTAAAGGCCGAATAGCATGGTAAGCTTTGAGACGATTTGTTATGATCCAACCACACGTTTGCTACATGAACGCGATATGCTCTCATGATTATCATTCATTTACAAAAGCTTATACAACAAATATGACTCAACTTACCACAAAGCCCACGGAAAAACAGAATTAGGGCAATTTCTCTTGCTCAAAATCGATGACAAATTGTTGGATGGGTCCATATGGAATTTCAAGACATGCCTCTTATGAGGTACCAAATCCCTAACGTCCTCGTCAAAAAAATAACTTAAACTTGTGTAGTGCTGCCTCTTATGAGGTACCAAATCCCCAACGTCCTCGTCAAAAAAATAACCTAAACTTGTGTAGTGCTACAATGCAATCAATTGAAATTTATGGTATAAAAGCAATATTCTACTTAATCTAATTTAAACTATGCATAGGGGAATTTGAACTCGGTGCAGAATGCGGAGCACATCTATTCTAACAAACTTGACTAAACCCATGTCTATTAATCCTATAATCAATCCAAACCAAAGCTATCAATTGTATTAATGGGACCAAAAACAAAACAAAAGGCGAAAAAGAAATGCATTCAATTACAACTACATTTGCTTTTGATTGACTCAGATATTCCTTTGTAGATGCCAAAGCAGCCAAACCATTGAACCAATATTATTGTAATAAGTTGATAGAACGACGTAGGACATCATCCGTCTTGGACTGGAGACTGGTAAATTAAGATCCTTTCACTACTTTACAAAACAAAATAATCACACAACACCAATCTAAAGTATTTTCTCTCTCCGGCCTTATTTATTTTTCTAAACAATTGTCGTCTGCTCGCAAGACTTTAACAAAGTGAAAACTGAGAGCCGCTAAATCAAATCAAATGGTTATTTGAGACTTCATGACGCATTATTCTAGCATCGATGCTTTCCGATACGAGAGTAGAATCCTTTCTTACCATTTATAAACTGAACCATTTTAGACACAATTGCAGCAAAGATTCATCTAACAACCTGGCAAATGATATGATCATATATATAACCTCAGCATTCTATTTAGTTACACATCCTACTTGCATATCACAAACAATCAAAATACCAAAAAGTAATATTAAGAGGCCACTACTCTTATGAATTTCCATCAAAAGATTTTACTGATCAATCATGAGAAACATAATCATATCAGGTATCAAAAAAGAAAAAGGAAAATCTAATGAGAGAACTCTCATCTTTTACTTTTACCTCCATTGTAAATGTATACATTATTTTTTATTTTTTTTGATTTATCAAAAGAAATGTATACATAATTAACTCAACTTTATAGACCCTTTTACAGAAAATCTAAAAAGGCAAGCCCCAACCCCACCCCACCAAAACTATCATACACTCTAACCCACACTATCAAAGCTCCTTGCCCTCCTTGTCCTTCCCTCCCAACCCAGAAGAACAAGACCGGCCACCAGCCACAGATTTAATCTCGCCGCCGCGGGTCCTTCCCTTTTTATCAAAACCCAGATGAATTCTGACGTAAAAATTCAAAAAGGCCAAGAGAATCACCCCATTCAACACCGAATTGAACACCCATACCCCGATCCCATTGCACCCGCCTCTCATGAAATGTAGCATCAGAACACCGACGTGGCACGCGACGTTGCAGCCCAGCAGCGCAATCTGGCAGTTCACGACCACCGGGAAGCAGGCGCTCGGCAGACCCACCGCCGTCCAGAACCTGTAGCCGTACACCACCGAGTACACGAGCGTCGTCAACAGTATCGCCAGAACCTGGATCGACTGAGAGAACTCCAGCCACAGGAACGATATCACGGTCAAGATCGAGTGGTTGAAGAGCTGGAAAGGGACGAGCTTACGACGTCGTAGGATCGTGAAGAATGTGCGGAGCATGTGGGGGAATCTGGAGAGGTAGTACATGTACGACCAGAAGAAGACCCGACCCGACGGGCGGGTCCCCAGCGGGAAGCATAGGAGCCACTGGAAAGGAGTTTTGGAGCGGCGCCAGAACCACCGGGTCTCCCGGATTTCGGCGGCGGAGGAAAGGGTGATGCCGGCGAAGATGGTGAAGGAGATTAGGGCCATGGCGAGGCTGTGGACGGCGGGTATGGGCCCGAGGGGGACGGGTCGACCCGACCGGTTTACGACGAGGAGGGAGAAGTGGAGGAAGAGGGAGAGGGTGAGGTAGACGGCGATGGCGGTGAAGAGGAAGGACCACGTAGAACCCCAGGAGTGGGCGTGGCTCCAGCGGAAGCCGACGATGGATGGGTGCTCCGAGAGCCAGAATGTTAGTGTCTGGATCACGGGTTGACCCGACATTGGTTCTGCCGGGTTGGGGACGGAGCAGACGGTGGAGGTGACGTGTCACGTCGTTTTTTGGGACTGGAAACGACGGGAAACGGCCCTTCACGCTATGGCGGGTGGGTCTGGAGGCTCTGTCTCACATGGAGTCATTCATTCATTCGTTCACTCACATTTTTCTGGTTTTTTATTTATTTTTTATTTTGGAAATTTTGGGTGGGGAATTTTAGGGGTTGTTTTAGTTTCTTGAGAGAGAGAGAGAGAAACGAGAGGCAGTAGTGTAGGGTTATTAAATTAAGGGATGGAAATGAATCAAATGACTGGCGGGCATGAAGCCAAGATGTAGTGTTGGAAATATTGCAGTTTTGGAAGACACGTGGACGGGTTTGGTTGGACGTGTGTAGACGTGTTGTGGTGGGTACAGGGCTCCAACGTGTGCGAAGGACTAAACTAAATCTTCATTTCGGTGATACACTCAATCAGTCGTCCACACGCGCAAGTAATTTCTAACCATAGAGGTTTATGTGTCTTACAGTAAGCATGATATACATCAACACCTACAAATCAGTTATGCATTCACGCACAACTTACCCTAGCATAGCATATTTCTTTCCATAGAAGTTTATGCGTCCTATAGTAAGCATGATACACATCAACAACTACAAATCAGTTATGCATTCACGCACAATTTACCCTAGCATAGCACATTTCTTCGGTGATGTACGAGGAAATAGATACACATATTTTTCTTTTGATTAATAAATGAGGGGGGACTCGAATTTTAAACCCCCAAGTAAAAATGATAAGGAGTATGTGTACATGTATTTATAATTGGGAAGATATTTTTGAGATTGGTGTTGGGGGGGTTATGGGGACCATTTTTACTTTTATGGTTCATATATTTATGAGAGAGAGTAGTCGTCAGGGGTGATTTTATTGATTGATGTTCATCACCGCCGTGATTTTGATTTTTGATTTTTTCCTTTTGTCTTTCTTGGTTCAACGGACATGTCAAAAGTTCGGGCAACTAAAGCATCTATTAAAAGCATACTAGTTTATGGGACACGTTTTGGTCATCACTACTGCATAGACCCCATCCAGCAGAAGAAAAGTCATCCACCACATTTTGTTGGTGTGGCAGCATTCGGAAAAATGATCCGATTAGACACTGAAAGATGTGCACATATTATATATGATGTTACTAACTTTTTTATCCTCAAGGTCATACGAGAAGTGCTATATCAGCCGCTTATGTCTGTTATATGCGGTACTTACAATGCATCAACAGATAGAATTCGCAAAAATCGCTTATATCCATTATATGCGATACTTACAATGCAGGAACGGATAAAATTCGTGGAAGCAATGTTACGTTGCTTGGATTGCACAATTTTGTGGGTGGAGAAGTTAATGCGTGCCTTTTTTCCGTTTCTTAATTTGTTGGATTTATATGACAAATTGGCAGGTGGAGTGGAGGATATGTATGGATTTGGGGAGTTGGAAAGAAGAGCATCTTTGCTGAAGATACCCCGCATGGAGAGCAGTAGATAGATACTTTAAATAAATAAATTGCATATTGCCTACTTTCCTAAGTTGCAATCAATTTGTTTGTCACTCAAAAGTTTGAACGTGACGAATGGCATGGGGTCCTCTACTCTCTTGTAATAAGTGACGTGGTCGTAATCAGATAATGGCTCTAAGGCCATATCCATGCTTTCATGAATTAAGAAAATGTATATGATCGTTGATATTTTGTAGTCTGGCTAATGTAAAAAGAAGAAGAAGGTGCTTCAAAGGCATTATTATTTGGTAAATTACATACATTTCGGTTGAGGTTGTGATTTATAGTCTGATAACATAATGATTTTTCTGTTTGCATGTAAAACTGAATCAAATCGCTCCGAGTGGTTTGGTTCGGCTATTACTCATCCCTTCTTATATGCATCATAGTAACTTATTCTATGATTTAATACTATTGATCAAGACCGTTAATCAAATACAATTATATCAAAAATGTTACATTCTAGAAAGAGAAAAAAAACCAATATTCTTTGAATGCACTGCTCAGGGATACTCTCTGCAGCCGTGACTGATCATTCTGGGGCATCATGTGGAGGCAATGAAGGTGAAAAGGAGATGCCAAAATTGTAGCAAGTTCCATCACGTTTAACATTGCACAAGATGTGGATTCCTTGATGTGGAAATTTGGGTCAACCCACCCACCCATATTAATATTGCATTTGTTTGTCTATGCAATTTTCTTTTTGATGTCTGAAAGTAACTGTAAAATGACACTTAACTATTGCAACTTTGCAATGCATCTTTTCTAGAATGAGATCCCTCAATTTACGTGTTTTTGAGAGCTAAAAATGGCCTATGGCCCATAGCTGGAGATGACCTTATATTTTGATCATACACAACTTCATTAATAGTCCCACTCTTACCAGTGTGATGTCGTATACGACAAATGCACAGAAGAACCACTCCTCAATCTAAGTTAGGCAAAAGATCAATACTAACAAAATGTTGCTTTCATGCCAAACCATATACTTTGAGTAAGTACCACTCAAATTCCTGATGAAAACTGCCAGTAAATAAAAAATGGTAAAGTTGATCAGATTGTGACAGCCACAAATTTGGTTTGTATAAAGATGTCAAGTTGGATTCAAAAAGTAAGGAAAAAGGTAGGTCTTGGGTCTTGGACTAACCAAATTTCAAACGTCCATAATGGCTGCGTCTTGCTAATTGATAGTTGGTATTTGGGACGACAGATTTTGATTCAGTCAGTCGGTTTTCTTTAGTAGTTTCAGGCTTTCAGCTTCTGTTAAAATGAGACAAAGTTCTTTCGGCTGCAAGAGGTGCTAAGGTTAGGCCTGCTCAGTTAAAGAGGTGGAAGGAGGGGACTCATTGGGTTAGCACTGTTGCATGTTGACGATCAAAATTTGGCCCCAAACCAAACTGGTCTAGTGTCGGCCCAAAAAAGAAGAGAGAGGCCTTTTTTTCTTTTTGAGGTATTAAGAGCATTTTTTATGGATATATTAAATTCAACCTGTCATTTTTAGCATGTAGAAAATATAGTTGAAACTTGCTCCAGTCGAAATGTTAAATTCTAAGTGGAATAACATTCTCCATTTGTGATTTTTTTTTTATCATTTTCAATTATTGTGCCTAAAAAGTAATAAACAAATCAACACTAATATAATAGTATAATATTTTAATTTAACATGGCGGGTGTCTTGTTGAGTTTTCAAATTTTTGGAATTGGAGAAGTCATTTTTTCAATGTCTAAATGGAACCACTTCCAAGTATTTATTTTCTAAAAAAAATATTTCAATTTCAATTTAAAAAGTTCAACCTGCTTCTAATAAAAACACTTCCAATACTAATGTTTATGAACTGAACAAAAAAAGAAGAAGCAATATTTAATTGTCCTTCTATTTTTCCACAAGAATTTTTTTATTTATTATTTTTTCCTGTAAGAAATATTATTTTATTTTTATTTTTTTCACAATCAAAATTAAAAAGGAAAATTCGAACACAGAACCTCGGATACAAGGTGTAAACTACAAACCCCTTGCAAGATTTATTATTTTGTTGATTTGGACATTGGTCTCAACTGCTAACGGGCCGGGCTTGTAAAACCCTTTAGAAATACCGGTAGCCCCGTCGAGGACAAAATATCATAGGAAACCCAATCACCATCAAACACCATAAAGCGTCCGATTCCGGCCCGAAAACGCAATAGAACCGTCGGATGAAATCCGCAGTTTGGTGGGAAATAGAATAGACGCACGTAAGTTTAATAGGGGCAGGGCAGCCCGCCAGCGTGGAAGACGAGATAAAGGCAAAATTGGAAAAAGACCTGGAATCTTCTTCTTGCCACAATAGAGAGTTTCTCGGTTGCCTCCTCCTAATATTAGAACTAGACTTTTCCTTTCCAGTAAACACTTCATCTTTTGCCTCTCTCTCTCTCTCTCTCTCTCTCGTAACGAGACCCAATCAAATTTTACACACGAAAAGGTAAATTTTAGTTTTTTTTCTTTCTGTAATTTATATTCGACCAGTTGTTTTATTACCTTTATTTGATTATTATTCTTCCCTTTTCTTGTTTGGGTTTGAATGATTTCTAGGGTTTTTATTTGTTTCTTTGTTTGTTGGATTTTATATACTGAATAAATTTGCTCAACTTTTCTGATCTGTGTGGTCCTTTTGCTTAAGTTTTTGTTCTTTTCTCTGATCTGACCGGTTATAATTTAGTGAGTCTGTTTGGGTTCTGAATATTTTTATGATCTTATATTTCTCCAGATTTTGTATGTTTATTTTATGTGAATTGTTTCTGGGAGATCTAATCTTGCTCAGGGATTCAGTTTAGGGTTTTCATCGATTTCATTCTAAATGATAAATATTTTGTGTTTTTCCCTTTTTTTTTCTTCTTGGAAATTGAATAGTTCATATGTTTGTGCTTAATTTATTTATTGGTTTGTGATAGTTTGAGCATCTCTCTGAACAATCTGAATATGCTCTGTATCTGTATGTATTTTATGTGCTCCATCTGTATCTGAATCTGTTTTCTTGTAATAATAATAATCGATTTCTATGATTAATGAAAAAAAAAAGTAATATTTCCATAAACTACAGGTATTTGCTGTTCGAAGTTTTGTGGGTACTGAGATGGCAAGTGGTTTTGGGGAATCAACAAGCGTGCCACCCCAAAGCCCGTCTTGCTCGGGCAATAATGCCAATGAAGTGGGCGATTTTGAATGCAATATCTGCTTTGACTTAGCCCAAGACCCAATCATAACCCTTTGTGGTCACCTCTTCTGCTGGCCTTGCCTGTACAGATGGCTCCACCATCACTCGCATTCCCAAGAATGCCCGGTTTGCAAGGCCCTCGTACAAGAGGAGAAGTTGGTTCCTCTTTATGGTAGGGGCAAGACGCAAACTGATCCAAGATCAAAGTCATATCCAGGCATCAATATTCCAAATCGCCCAGCTGGGCAGAGGCCTCAAACTGCCCCTCCTCCGGAGACCAATCAGTTTACCAATTATGGCTTTGGATTCATGGGGGGATTTGTACCAATGGCAACTGCGAGGATTGGTAACTTCACATTGGCCACTGCATTTGGTGGTCTGATACCGTCATTGCTTAACATTCATTATCATGGGTTCCCGGATGCTACTGTGTATGGAACAACTTCTGGTTTCCCTTATGGGTTCAGTTCATTTCACGGGGGCCATGCTCACGGATTCCCTCAGCCGGCAAGTCAAAGGCAGCAGGTTGACAATGTTTTGAAGAATCTTTTTTTGTTAATTGGTGTCTTTGTGATCCTTGCGCTGATTTGTTGGTAAAATGATTTGCCGTTTTAAACTTTGAAGCCAATGTGTTTGTTCAGTGTTGCTGCTCTTATATGTGTAAATACATTAGCTTAATTTCTACCCGAGAAGGTTGACCTGTTAGTACTTATGGTCAATTCTGTTAGCTGTTATAAACATCTGCAACAGACATAAAAATATCATAATAAATGGCTTGTAGTTGCTCTCTCTCTCTCTCTCTCTCTCTCTCTCTCTCTGTGTTGTGAATATGATTGTTGTGGGTTCTTTTACTTCAAAATTAGATATGTCCTATGTATATACACTGACATGAATGCGGGAACGTTTTACTTCCTTCGCGTATTTGTTAATTTCTTGTGGTATTTTACCATGTGCAACAGCCATAAAATTTCATAATAAATGGTTGCAGTCTCTCTCTCTCTCTCTGGTGAGCTTGATTGTTGTGTGATTTTGACTTGTTTTGGGATTTTAGGACTTCAAAGTTAGCTGTAGAGTGAGAGTGAGGCCTGCTAGGTAGGAACTGGAAAAACATTGTTGGATGGTCCATAGGTCCATTTTGTTTTTGAGTGTTGATTTGATTTTGCTGAAGCCATGACCGTTGTCAGTTGAATTAATATTTTTCAGACAAGTACTGATTACTCACCTCTACTTAGTCCTACTATTGGCCTTTACCTGTTGCCATATGGTTGATGAGATTTGTCTGTTTTGTTGATACTGGTGGGCGATAGAGATTTCTTATGTTTTGGCGGTTGTTAGTGTTCCTGCTTCTGAACTCAAACATTCTTATGGAATGATGCTGCTCCTGTACATTTCAGTCCATTTCCAATTCCAGTTTCAAAGGATCTCCCAGTAAAGAAGATGGTAAAATTTAGGGTTGTTTCTATAGCATAAGATCAAAATTCTATTGTTCATGTTCTCTCTTCCTTTGGTTTTACCCCTCTTCTACAAAGAAAACTAGCATAACGGGGACGTTACTTTGCTCGATATCTCATGGAAGAAATAAAAGAGAAAATAGAATCAGATTCTTGTGGTACACTCCCGGCCTGACTTTGTGAAGTTGTGTCCTTAGGTAGTGGAACAAGCAGTGTTGTTTATATTCCTTTGCGTTTTAAACTGATTTGAATGATGTGAGAGCCACACTTTGCTTGGCCACACAAAGGGAAAGTATCAAGCATCTCTAATAATCTCCATTTTCTACTTTGAAATGATGTGAGAGCCGCTTAGTGTCATTTTCAATTCAATTGGGTTAGTAGGTGAAATGGTTTCTTTCTTTTTACTGTATTTCGGATGGATGACGGGGAAAGAAAGCTGGTTAATCTTCCGTTAACTAAAAAGAAAAATATGTTTAACTAGCTCTTGATTTATTGGTACTGCTCAGTCTCTCAATGCTGGAAGAGGTGCAATGCAGGTAGAGAAAGCATATACGTTTGGCCAAAAAAAAAACAAAAGCAAGCATATGTTAATGTTGGGCGTTGTAGTACGGATATTGTGTGCGTAAGACATACATGTGATGTTGTTTTGCAATGATGAATGGGTTATGAAAATAACGACGGGACAGGATGATAATTCATATCTCCATTATAACTTCTTTGATTTGATCTTACTGGCAGTGGCACCACAGAGCAAATTATATAATGTTCCTTTCCTTGGCTCTTTGAGGTTTGCTACCCAACCTTTGTTGTTGGGGGACCCTACTAGCCCCAAGGGTAAGGGTCGTGCTTTGTGCGACTTCACCACCAAGATTAAGGTTTGGGTAAATACCCTAACATCATTATGCCTCACTTAAGAATATTTCAACTAAGTAACCAATCACTTTAATGCCTTACTTATTTACAAGCCCACACTACTAGGCTCGGCCCTTTCCTTAGCTCTTTAGTTGTTGAAAATTGTGATAAGTTATGCTGCTTCCACTAAATTTTTGATAACCTTATAAGTTTGATGTTGCCCTAGAATTTTTAACCAAATAAAAAAGTTTGGAATTGATTGGTTTGATTGAAAATTGAAAACTAAAACCAATATCTTTCTTTCTATATTTTTTTAAATAATCAGGCTATATATCTCATTTGTGTTGTGACTTTTTCCCTTGAAATAAGTGAAAGCCCCTCTGTCAAACGAACACACAAGTGAAAAGCACAAAAAGCAATTTCAACTAAGTACGTACGAACCAATCATTGAGAGAAGGTAACTACGAAAAAGAGACGTGGATCCAATTGTTGCCATCGATCTGCCAAACAAACCGCGTCAGTGAGTTGGTCTAATACCATGAGTGTATGACCATCTACAAGATTAATCTAACTAATGAATATTTGATTGCTTAGTCCACTTTATTAAATGAATGTTTATGGTCTTTTGATATAATATAAAGAGAGCAGATGAAGATCGAATTCGGATATCAGAATCAGAGGACGAAAACACGGTCTCGGAACAACTAGCTAACTCATATTTGTCATCTTCCTTTGAGTTTTAGGCATGTTTCCACAAGTTGACCAACCTAGGTCATACTTGTTCTGCCAAACCATTTGAGCTGAAACAAGTTATTTTGTTAAACAAGAGTGGAAATCTCACTAACCATGATCTCTAGTTTTGAAAAACACACAGATTTTCTTCCCTTCATAATCTCATATGAATAAATAGGGGAGTTTCACTAAAACACCCAAAATGGGAGTTGAAATTATAAAAAAACCCAAGCACTATTTAAACATATAAACACACCCAAAACCCATCATTACACACACTCAAAATCCATTTATAAACACAACCAAAAAGTTGACTTTGGGGTTGATTTTGGGTGTGTTTCTATGTTTAAATAGTACTTGAGTTTTTTTTATAAATACATGTTTAGGATTGGTTTATTTATAAATTTGTAAATAAGTAATTGAGGGCTTGTTTGGCTATACCATTGAAAACCAATTTTCAAATCAGTGTCCGCCAGAACACAAACTTGCTACCAGACGAATTTTTCTATCATTGTTTTTCACGGTGGTGTAATTGAACAACGAAAGCTGTTTTAAAATGCCAAAGGGCAGAGACAGAGCAAGTAAAACTCAGCCGTCCATTTGTGCAGGCCTTGAGATGATGGGGGAGGGCCCCATGGGGAAGTAATTGGGCCCATGTAGACGGCTTGGATCTCACTGGGCTTTTGTCTTTTAGGTTAAAAGACAATCAAAATCCATTTGTCTTAACGTAGTTTCTGACCCAATATGTACAAAAACGCGTTTTCAAGTCCTGGACAACTAGCAACATTAGCATTGCTGCAAGCTTTTTCAGACAACGGGGGGTTGCCAATTGGCCATTGGACTGACTTTCTGGTAACCCTTTATGCCTTCCCCCGCCGTGGCCCCACCTTTTGTGGCCCTGGGCCCCACCGTTTGTGTCGGTGACACTACTCCACAGTCACCCTGACTGGAGACACATGCCCTAGCTAGGAAACAAATCATCTGTAAAATAAAACTCTATGGAAAAGTCGAGAAGCAAAATGTGAACCCTAGAAGTTAAACTTCCATTTTGTTCAATAGAAGATGTTCTCTCGTTTCAAATTACATTGTTATTCTAAGATAAAGATTTAATTTTCATCTCGTTCATGTTAAAATTGGACTTTGATTTTGGTTAATTAGACCATTCAAGAAGGCTGTGGTATAGGTCAAGTGATTAAGAGTAGTTATTCATGTATCGAATGTCCTGTGTTTGCGACGAGGTTGGTTTAGTTAGTAAGGTCCATGCAATGTATATAGCCCATCGTATTCAAGTCCCGTTGCTAGTAGTTTTCATTAGTGCGCAATCTGTAATTTCTTATATAAATTCATACCGGTGGCAGTTGGGTGTCATGCGTAAGTTCTTGGCTCGAGGTTGTGGATCTGGCGCTGGTGGTGAAAGTAGTCAATCTTCCCTAAACTTTTCTTTAGCAAAAAAATGAAAAAATAATGTGTTTAATTCCTTTTTTTTTTTCAGTATCTCTTTATTAAGGAAAAAAAAAAAGACTATGACATTGGAAACCCTAATAATTTGAAAGTGCTTTGTGAGTTTCTCATGCGGCTGTCGCACATGGCTCGTGGTTTGTATAAAAATGGGAAAAGCTCAAATAATGGAAGGAGCTTCTCCATGCTTTCTGTTAAAGGGAAAATGACTTATAATTGCAGGGCATGTGATCAGCACATGCCATTAATGATACAGTCGCTCCTGTATTTTGAATGGAATAATTTAGTTTAATTTGGCATGTAATGTAACACTTTTTTTTTTCTTTCATAGTATTGTGTTTTGCTGTTACCGACAAACCAATAACAGAGAAATATATTTAGGTTAGATCTTGCTGTTTTCTTGAGTCTATTAGCATAAGAGCAAGACGACTTTTTGCATTAAAAAAATATTAATTTGGAAAGTGTAATAATGCCGATGACTTAAGCGAATTAATCCCGGATTTTTATACTAGCTAATCTCTATTATGCAGAATGATTATAAAATACTACGGTAATACGGTCATGTGATACATCTTGTAATAATTCACCTCAAATTATATGGCTAAAACTTTCCGCACAGCGTGTAAACATAATTTCAAAAAGACTTAATCAAAATGGTTTTCATATTAATTAACAAGGTTGGATGCTAAAGTTGATGAAGAAAGTCAAATGAGAAATGTTCAAAAAGATCGGGAACAACTTAATCATTCATTTGCTTTTAGCTAATTAGTAATAATGAATTAAAAGGGAAAGAGATCCGAACAAAATTAAAAAGTGAATGAAGGATTACAAGGACGCAAAACACTTTCTACTATTTTCTAATTTGGCTGTCCAAATCCATTTTCAGAAAACAACCAACCGGGCAGCCGAGTTTTCCCTTTCAATGAAGATCATCAGTCCAGGTGTCACTTTTGGGTCCTACTCAAAGGGCCAGGTGGCAAATCTCTTTCTGTACTGTAGTTAATTATCCTGACAAGTTAAAAGCTAAAAAAAATATCAGGTCGTACAATATAATGAGGTGGCTGAGAATATGAACACATTTTTTCCAAGTGCCCCCATCATTGAGACAGACATGAATTGCTTATGTGGGGCTTCGCATCAAGTGTTTTCCCTCCAATACCCGGACAAAGACAAAGAGCATAAGAAATTATACAGCTCAAAATTCAAATAGTGCTCTCTATCTCCCCCTTTTGCTTTAGTAATTCTAGGTCAGAATTTAATTTATTTAACACTTAATGATGATTAGGGGATCAAGAGGGATTCGAGGACCTTTTTGCTGTTATGACTTGTAAATACAGGGGTAACGCGACCACCAACGTTCGAATCTAGTGCTTATTAGGCCCGTTTGTGAGCTTGATTGAATAAAATTTATAATTCTAGTCAAATGTTTAGTAACTTAAAAACAATAATCTTATTATTGCCGAATGTAGTAGGATTATGAATCCCATAAAAAAGATTGGGTTAAGTAGGATTGAATTATGTCTAATCATGCGTAGTACCAAACATATCATTGGATTAACTAGCGTTATCCTCTCCAATTCATGCGTAGTACCAAACATATCATTGGATTAACTACCTCATAATCCCGAAAACACTACTTATAAGTAATAAAGGGAATTTTGTCAATAGATATAGTACTTTTTTTTTCCTTAATTTAACCCAAAAAATAGTTTTGTCAATGTACGTAAGGATAAGTATTGGGATGGTTAATGAAGTTCTGTATAATAATAATATTATTTTGTGATAAAAATGTTACTGATATAGAAAAATAAAACTACTAAGCTGGTGTTGTGTATTTCTTAATGAATGTATTAACAGCAATAACTGATACCAAATTAAGCATGAAGCATGATGAGTGATACAACGAGAATCCAATTAAGGATAAGGATATCAAAAAAGAAAAAAAGAAAACAAAAACAAGGCCTTTTCTTGTTGGGGAGTTGATATATAACGTTGCATAGAAGCACAGACGACGTCGCTGCCTGAAATGGATATGTCACCTAGCTAGGGTTATCAACAAGATCAAAGTTTTTCTCAATTCATACAAGAATAATAATCTGAAAATTTGGCTTAAAAACTAGTCCAGCTCAGGGTTGTGATGTCATTGTTTTCAAGTTTCGACCAATAAATAAATTAATTAGGTTTCAATTATTTGGTAAAAAACCACATACAAGGAAGAAAAGATAATCCCATTGTTTTCTTGGTGGAGAAATAAATATAGAGTCTTTGCCAAATTTTCTCTCTGACTCCATTTTATTTGTCATGTTCTTTGTCTTTTGAATACGACCCTTGACTTGCCTTTCCCAGCAGCTCAGTTTTGAAACCAACGTTGGTTCTAAGCCACGCAGAAATAGCACAACTGTCTTCTCTTCTCTCCATCCAAACACTCTAAACACAAACACACACAACTCTCTCTCTCTCTGCTCTCCTCCTCATCAAAAACCAAACCTCTCTCTCCAAAACCTCATAAGTTTTCTTAACATGCTCGCTTTCCTAATCAACTTGATTTTACTCTTTGCTAGTAGCACCAATGCGGCCACCGCGGCTTCTTCTGGGCGACTCAAGGAAGCGCTCGCCACCTCGACACCTCAAAGATTCAAGGAAGCGCCCAAGTTCTACAACTCCGCCACCTGCCCCGCCCTCAACACCCACGAGCACTCCTCCACCGTCTGCTCCGACGTAGCGGTGCACGTGGCAATGACCCTCGACGCCGCATACCTCCGCGGCTCAATGGCCGCCATTCTCTCTGTCCTCCAGCACTCCTCCTGCCCGGAGAACATCATCTTCCACTTCGTCTCCTCCTCCTCCTCGTCCAATTCACAAGCTCTAACTCAAACCATCGCCACCTCATTCCCCTACCTGAAATTTCGAGTTTACCCCTTCAACGACTCGGCCGTCTTGGGGCTCATTTCCACCTCGATCCGCTCCGCGCTAGACTGCCCGCTCAACTACGCCCGCAACTACCTGGCCAATCTCCTCCCGACATGTGTACACCGAGTCGTCTACCTCGACTCGGACCTCATCCTCGTCGACGACATATCCAAGCTAGCGTCGACCCCACTGGAGCCCACCCAAGTCCTCGCCGCACCGGAATACTGCAACGCAAACTTCACCTCCTACTTTACTCCGTCGTTTTGGGCCAACCCGACCCTCTCCCTCACGTTCGAGAACCGCCGGGCCTGCTACTTCAACACCGGCGTCATGGTCATCGATCTGGACAAGTGGCGGGAGGGCGGGTACACGGATCGGATTGTGGAGTGGATGGAGCTCCAGAAGCGGATGCGGATCTACGAGCTCGGGTCGCTGCCGCCGTTCCTCCTGGTCTTTGCCGGAAACATCGCCGCCGTAGACCACCAGTGGAACCAGCACGGCCTAGGTGGGGACAACTTTCGCGGGTTGTGCCGGGATTTGCACCCGGGTCCAGTGAGCCTGCTCCATTGGAGCGGCAAGGGGAAGCCGTGGGTGAGGCTCGACGCCAACCGGCCATGCCCGTTGGATGCTCTGTGGGCCCCGTATGATCTGTTACAGACACCCTTCGCTCTGGAGGCTTAGTTGGGATCATCATCAAATTCAATTAATTAACGCTATAATAAGAAAGAAAAAAGAAAAAAAATTTCCTTTGTTTTTGTTTTTGGACTCTGGGAAGTTTTAGGTGGTGAGTAAAAATTCATCGATCCGTCGGAGTTTCTTGTACATTATACGGAGGCATTAACATATTTTAATTTTACAACCATATATTTCCTTTTATATTTTTCCTGCTCGCAGCTCGAATTCAATACAATTTGTAGTTTTCCTTTTTTTGGGGTTTGATGTATAATAATGCTGATTTTGAATTCATTCCTTCTCGTCATGTGCTTAATAGCAATTCATGCACTTAAATTCTGCGTTCGAATCTCCCGTCCTTAATATCGCATGTATATTTAAAAAATAAAAATAAAATTAGGAGTAAAAAGTAAAACTAGCATGCAATTACGGAGTGGAAAAGTAGCGGAAAAAAAGAGATTGTGTTGGACAAATTGTAATATATGGATTACCACGTAGCAGTCCATTTCCAAACTTTAGCATGCAAACAGACATAAAACTAGATTACGATCTTCTTCTTGCTTGCTTTATTTTCTGGTGCTCTTTTGCCTTTAAGCACTGGTTTGAATTTCTTCTCGCTTTCTCTGCTTTAACTATCAGAAGTCGTATTGAAGCTTTAGATTTGATTGGTCAGTCAGTGTGTGGCTGATTAGTCTCAGGTCAGATGCCTCACATGAAATGCAGGTGCAAAAATAATTAATACGTTAAGTGCAATTATATTTCTTTGATGCTTTTTTTTGTTTTTTTTGAGACAGTGGTGGGAAGTTTGAGTGAATTGAAAGCGCCATATGCAGCCAATCTGTTGGAGGAGAAGTACAGCTAAACTAGAAACAAAATGTTAGTCAATTTTTTATTGTTGTTATGTCATGTTTGAGATGGGGATGGTGTGTCGTCATGCTTACAACTAATAAATATTGCATTTTACATGTCTATGTCATTTATTTATTTTGGTAAATACCACGAGGTGTCCAACATCCGAAGAGTCGGATTAATCCCCAGTCGGAGTTCGGCTTGCCCTTGACCACAAAATGCTTCCAACGAGTTTCGAATCTATGTCATTAATTTCATTTGTAAAACTAGAAACAAATGAACCCTTGAAGTCAGGTATCTCATTGCAAGTACGTACCCTCTAATCGTCATTGAAGAAGGAAGGGTAGGTTACTTGGTTGGTGGCTTTCTCATTTATTTGCAGAAAAACTAGCATAACCCTCACGGCTTTTGCTAGAAAAAAAATGCTGATATAATGTCGCATTAAATTGACTCTTCTCCTCCCTCATTTGAAGAACATGGCGTGAAGTTGACTACATTGACCTATAATATGTTTTCCACCCTTTACCATAAGCTAAACCTAGAAGATATCTAGAGATTGCTAGAATATTCTAGTCTGAACAAATTCAAACCAGTTTGAACCTGCAAAATTCCTGCACATCTTGTCGCTGCTTTAATGCACTTTATTTATTTATTATTTTTGACTGTTTTAAATGCTAAAATACAAATATGGGTGACATGCATACTTACTGTTCATAACGCCAGGTCAGGTTCATACTGTGGAAGTGAACCAGTATATGTATATAAAGTAAAGGAGATTTACTTTTCTCCTCTTGTTTTTGTTCGTCCTTGCAACATTATTGATTCAAAACTACTTACTTTTGAAGAAGAAAAGAAGGTTTTGGAGATAGAATTTTGTCAGTGACTCTGCCACTTTTTTGGATATTTGGAAGGAGGTCAACTTGGTTTCAGTTTGAGACACCCAAATAATTATAACTCTTTCTAAGCGAAAGATAAAGTGATTCGAACTTGAGATTTCTTTTAATATAGGAATGAGAAATAACACTGCTAAATTAATAAACTCAGACTTACGTAATAGTAGAAGTAGAATATTATTACATCATTCTCACGTGAGTGAATCAAGCAAACGATGTGATGATGAAGACGTGGGCATGTTCTTGATTCAGGGAGCAATCTAAGGCCCCTGTGAAGGAGAAATTAAATTAGCCTGGAAGGAGAACCAAGTGTGCCTCCAGTTTCTCCGGCTGCGGGATTTTAGGCTTTCATATCTCTTCTTGGAGATGCAGCCATGCACGGGACTAACTTTATTGGGATTAACTAATAATGTTTAATTATTCAGTTTGAATCATATTGTTATATATAATTAAACTAATTAACTATACATTAATTAAATGTTGTAGATTCTCAAGTTTAGTCGGCTTATCAAAGGCTTTTTTTAAAATCTCTCTGCATATAAAACCACAACCTAACGTGGGAAGTTTATGCGAATTACAATGTCAATTATTGTCAGGTGCAGATAGTGAAAGACTATAGATTGAGTAGATATTAATCAACATTGGATGGTTTGACAGAACATGGATGAATTTTTAAGCTTCTATATATGCATTTGAACACATGAAACATAGACTACATAACTACCCGTCACATGAAGCACCAAAATTATTAATTTTTGTTGTTGCCATCGTTATGAAGGGGGAAGAGGGAAACTCACACTACGGGTACTATGGGGGCTTGAAGTTCTTGAACTCAGGACCACGTGGGAGCACACCAAAGACCTAATCTTATATCCAATCATTCATGGAGGAGTTCATATATAATTTGAATATACTCTTGGATTGTTATGTCTACCATGTAGCTAATAAGACCTTTTTTATTTTTCCTTCATTGATAATCTAACTTATAAGCAACCCAAAACCATCTGATCAGCCCCTTTGAGAACATAACATGACTTAGTCCTTAAGATGACATTCATGTAAACGAGAGATACTAAAATAAATTGATGGAAATTGAGAGGTTAGGTTAAAGATTATAGGAAAGCTTATAGAGAAGGGCTAAGAAGAATGGGGTTGAGGGTTGTGGGTTGTGGGTTGAAAACGAAATCAAGATTAAGATTTGAGCCCAATTGGACACATTGGCAAGGTTCATCATGGGGCCGAACCCACTTACAGGTCGGGGTCAACCCATGATCCACCTTGTTAGGGTCAGCTCACGATCCACTGGATGGTCCATACAAAAGCTGAATGGGCTTAATGATGATTATGACCCTCAGAAGCTACGAGGATGAGCGTGTTCTGATTTCGCCTCGCTGCAAAAGGAACTAATGTAACACCGTGGATTAGCTGAACCAAATTGGCCCATTCTCTTCATAAGCAATTAAACAAATACTAGTTGAGTATGATTCACAAGCAGTGGTAAATGACTGAAAGAATGGTGAGGAAAATTCATTGGCATCAGATGGGCATCTCATTGATGATATTAAGAGGAATCTGCAACAATTTGATGATGTTACTGTTTCTTTCAGCCCAAGAGGGTGCAATCAAGTAGCTCATATTCTCGTAAAGCATGCACTTAATTGTAATTATATTGCAACTTGGATTGAAGAGGTTCCTCCTATGGCTGGAGCCAATTGTATCAGATGATATCGTTGTATTCTCTTAATTGTTATCAATGAACACCCAAACAAAAGACCAAACCAAACCAACCCATTTTGGTGTAGATATGCTTGGAGGGTAGGCTGGGCTAACGCCCCAAAATTTCCAAAACAAAAACCTAAGTATCTTTAGTAGCCCGGCCCAAATTAAAACAAATAAAAGAAACCTTACATGTCTTTTGCCCAACTGAGTCTTCGTATCTCTCCTTTCTCTATCTCTTCTTCCATTCTTCTAATTAGCCTCTTCAAAAGCGCTTCCGCTCTTGTGAGAGATTTTTTCAAAAAAAATAAATTTATTTTATTTTAGAATTAAAAAAGATTATTGGTGCGTTCCATAAAAATATGATTCATTATCTTATTTTTCTTTTAATTTTAATTTTTTAAATATGAAAAAATGTGAATTTATTATATTATCCTCATTTAATTAATAATTTGAATTCTTAATGTTTGCATTGACCAATAGCATTTTCTGGTATTTTGAATGTTTTACCATTCTCTACCTTTATCTTTATGTATAGAGATTCTCTCTATTCTCTTATTCCCTCCTCTTGGGTTTCTCCTAAATACACGTATGCATCTTTAATTTTAGTTTTAATTTGAAATTGAATATTCTAGAGTTTAAATTAGGGCCTTGATTTTAAGAATTTTGTTGAATTTGATGGTTTTGTGGGTTACATTTTAGAAATATAGTGTTATTTTGTACACGTGTATTTTTATTTTTTATATTTATTAATAAAATTCACTCGTATCATCGAATTTAGTATAGTTTTACGGTAAAGCTCCAACGTGCGTAATGGGTCTAATCACCAAGCGCATGATAAGAGGTTCAATTGTCTTTCCAATACATACAAGATTACACCAGAGAAATTAATGTACATCTGCCTAATCAAATTCCAACTATCCGAATGGACAAAACCAAAATCGGATATAAAGTTGATCTTTTCCGGATAATAGGATATAAAGTTGAACCAGCACAAACACAGACTTCCATTGGTAGCACCCACCAAACATTTTAGAACTACTATTGCTTTCCCTTTGTCAAATCTCTTATAAGATCACCTCGGAAAAAGAAGAAAAAAAGGTGAAGAAAATGGATTTTCCACGGGAAAGAAACAGAGCAATCATCAATCTAAGACCACAGCCACATATATATAATCTTGTACTATTAATCCACGCCTTGACATTGACTAATGGCTCTCGGTACTTCTCACTATACCTAACTCATGAGTTCATAAAAATAAAAAAAAAAAAAAAAGAATCTAAAAACAGTTGAAATACAAATTATGATCATTCGACTCGAACAGGACCAGCAAAGCCGAGCATTAATATTAGCAAAAGGAGATGCACAAGGTCAACATTGGGGTCCCTAGATTTTGATTTTGCAGCAGCATACATGCATCCTTGCAATGCGCATTCAAGAAACCACAGCTTTGTTTGCTTCCTTGTAGTATGTGTAGTTTTCTCCACCTCTCGTGGTCCTCTTCCTCAAATATTTGTAATATACGTACTGCAATATTATCTGTTGTTATGTTTGTTAAGGCGTCACAGTAAAGCCTTGGGTCATATTATTGATGACAACCTCACACAAAGTGATCGGTAAACCTAGTAAGAAAAAGGATACAAATAAGTCGAGTCCCACGCAAACTACCGCATCGAGCAACCATGGCATGTTGGCTTTGATGCTGTCCCATTCTGTGGTTCTTACAACTATGCTGCAATATTCAAACAAGTTAATAAGAAGCCTGAGAAAATTGGATCAAGCTAGACAAGCATTCGACAGCACAAATAGATCGAAAGACGGTGAAGTATAGAGATTTTTGTAACCTTCCGACATAAGTGACGTTTGCGACGAGTGCAAAGACGAACATTAGAGGATTCAAACCCTGCATGTATAAAAGTAAAGGTTATAAAATTCTGTTACAAGTCCAGATTATTATACACTAAATATATTATATGATTTGAAAGCAAAGCAAGGGATAAAATCATTACCTCCACAGTTCCTCTTTTAATCTGGCCAATGAAAATCACACAGTAACTAAGTTAGAAACCTCCAAACGAAATCGTAAACAGGGAATTATAAATTAAACTTTGAAAGTGACAGAGATATGACTGATTAAAATATACTAATATGTTATTTCTTCCTATCTGATGATTTGACGGCTACGAATCAAAGAAGATTTTATCTAACAATGGTATAAATTATCCTAAATTATAATAAGAGGATATAAACAAAACAAGTAGGTACATACATTTAACCAAATCTGAGGGAGTCGACCGCCCATGTATATAGCAGCCATTAGCCACCCCAACCATTGCCCAAAGGCACTATGCTCCATTGAGTGTTCCTGCATATATGGGGTACCCTAGTATTAACCCTAATTAGTACTTTAATTAATATACATATATGTGATTAATTAGTCACCAATCAAACCTGCAAGAGTTTCCTCCCGGTAATTCCTATGTATACTTGTGTCAAAGCCTTTGTTTGTGATGGCAGGTTAAGCGATGTCGCCAGAAATGTTCCATAACCAGCTACCTGGAATTGCACGGTGAAAATTATAAAAGGACTTAGTAAAGGAAACACTTTTGATTAGTTATTAATTACATATGATTTTGAAAATAAATAGTATATATATTACAAGAATCCTTATTCTCTTAACTTTTCGTTACTAAATGATATGACACACAATATGACAGTTCTCTATTCATTATAAAATTAGCGGGATATGACAAAGTAAAAGGTTGAATTCTCCATTCATTATAAAATTAACGGTATATGACAAAGAAAGAGGTAGAATTTAAGGGTGGACTGATGTTGCACATATTCCAAACCTTAATTAGAACAATTGTTAAAGTAGATAGTGATCAAGGTTTGGTAGTTGTTATGGCTTACCGATCTTGGGATTGGCCTAGGCTGGGTAACAGATGTCTTGGATGTAACTGGAGCTGACTCGTCCTCAGAAGATGAGTCACTATATAGTGCCATTGTAGAAGGACCACTTTTAGCTGCCCTCATGTAGGTCCGAAACGGTGGCGTACCACTGCCCGCCAACGATCTTGCTGACCTGTGAAAATTAACGAGAACTCGTTTTATCATCATGACCAAGTTAAGATGATTTGTCATAAGAAATTAATATGAAAATTACATCTTGCTATAATGGTACCCCAAAAAAAAAAAAAAACTACGTAGCAGTTTGTAGGAGAAGGAGTACGTACGTATAGTAGAACTCTTTTCGTGGAGTGGGTTTGGGTGAAGCACTTGGTATTGGAATGCCTGAATCAGCCAACTTTGGATTCAATGGTCTCTTATTCTCTTCATCAACCTATACAAGTTGGGGTAAAACATACATTAAATTGATCACTAATTAGCCTCACGTATTATCTAGCAATAGTTTACTCTTAATTACACATATAATAACAATTAATTATTCTCTAAATAATTCATAGATCGAAGAAAATGAAAGTTTGTACCTCTTGGGTAGCTGTGACTTTTCCACATTTACACCATGTATAGATGTAGTCATAGTACACGCTCTGCAACACTAATACAATAGTGCTTGTTGTGTAGAGCTGTTTATATAAACAACAAGGACCAAAAAAGTGTTGCATATGATAAATTAATCATAAAATTAAAGTAACCAAAGTGATTAATTAATCACAAAATTAAATTGATTAATTAATGACCCTACCTTCATGCCTAGTCACTCCCCTAATTGACGGGCAGATTATGGACAGAGTTACCAAACAAAACAAATATAGGTCCCATTGTCCACACGTTATAGTATAAATGGATATTTGTTAATGTTATTTTCTAAAAAGGAGAAATATTAACCACGTCATCCACTCATATTATAACGCATGAACAAATTATAACATGTAACCGTACTAAACTATAGTTACTCCTGTAGTAGGAGTAGATTTAAAGTGTCATATATTGTAGTGCTATCATTTCTTGTAACAGGATGCAATATTACAAAGAGAACTAGCTAGTGTTTAATAATTTAATCCATTTTGGTGCAACATAGAAACATAACCCAAAATTAGAAAGGTGCAATTACCAGAGCTGTGTACAACTGGGTGGGCAACTGCATCCAAAAATGGCATAAGATTAGAACACTGAGAAAGTTGGCCCTAAAAAAAGAAAAATTCTGACAATATATAAAGATGGAGACCAGCCATGATCATAGAAATATAAAGATAGTGGTTTAACCAGAGCCAACCACACACTCTGATGGTTCTCTGGACCACCGGGCTAACGAACAAAGAAACTATGGCAGTATGGCTTAACTCACCGTTGCTGGTTCCAGAAGACAACCCATCAGATTAAACACATCCCTACATGAACCCAAAAGACACAGAACAACAAGAAAGATAAATAAATAAAAAAGTTACTAAAGGAGAGATTCGAAATTGGGTTATCTTTCAACAACGAGAAGAGAAATACTACTAAAGGAAGAGCTAGTTGGTAAGGGAAACGAACCCGGCAACCCAAGTGAGAAGGAAAGCAAGAGAGACTCCATGGCTGGACTTGGTGTGAAAGTTGGTGATGATTTGAGGGATTTCAGCGACTCCCCAACAGACTAAGCTGACCAGCCCGAAAGCAAAGGAGATGTCATCGTTGAGATTGCAAAGGCAATCCTTGAAATATTTCTCCACCCAACGATCACAGGGTTTGTTCTCTGCTACACAGTAAGAGAGTGGCATTCTCTCTCTCTACCTCTACCTGGCTGTTGAGTTTTGTTCGTGGTCTTTCAGCTTCTGAAGGTGGTTGTTAGGAAGAGCGCAGAGAGAGAGAGAGAGGGAGAGAGTAGAGAAGTAAAATGACACAAAAACACAGAAGTACTGAATCATATAGGCCTAGAGTATGTCTCTATTCTTGTCTTTTCTTGGGTCGACTTGTAAATATTGTAAACGGGCCAAAGCTAAACATGTGGTACGCCTAGTATCTCTCAGAAGTTTCTGTGTCTGTTTGTTCAAGGAAAAAAGAAAACGTATTTATCTACACGTGGAGGGCAATGTGTGGGAAGCATATTCTTCACCATGATGCTTTTTTCATCTCCTAGCAACAATTAATATTAATAAATAAGAAGAAAGTATACTGAAAAAGTTCACACTGAGAAAGTGTTTCTAGATGATCCCAAGCGCTTCCCTTCTTTTTAAGTGCATGCTTCAAATGGACAAGAACATTTAGTAATATTGCTTTCTGAAAACCGTCTTCATATGTAAATCAATGACTTTTTCCTTGTGTTTCTAACTAACAATAATCTAAAAGTTTCAATAACAAGAATAATATTAGGGATTTAATTAGGGAAGTCATATATTCAACTCCTTAATTTTGTTTCTCTATGGAGCAATTATAATTTTTTTCCCCAAAGAAATTAAGAATCTTTGAGTCACGCTATCTTCATACAATCTCATGAGTCGAGTTATTTTTAATAAAAAGAAGAAATCAAACTTAGGATCTCGAGTGAATATAGATAAATACTATTAACCAATTAATTTACAAGTCTCTTACATTATCTTTAGTAATTTGGATTAAGCTCAATGGATGACCAACTTGATCAATGCGAATCTTTTTCATGCATATGCCTTCCCTCATGCTTGCATTGCTAGCTATGTAGCCGACATGATTTTGGGGTTCAGCATAACTCAATACTAATAAAGTTTAATAATGCAGATGGGGACAAAGATGTCATGAACATGTCAACATTCTTAAATAAAGGATCACTTGATATTTATATTTTGTTTTCTCTTTTTCGTTTCACCGCTTACGGGTCTCTACTAATATATATTTTTAGGTTTTTAGGTTTCATAGTTTTTAAATTTTGACCCAATTTATATTTTAGTCTTTCAATTTCCAAAATTATTTTAATGGTCCTTTAACTTTATTTTCATTAGAACAAATGGTTATACCATCAATTTTGTTATTTTTTATGTTAATACATGGACAAAAACGAAATAGATTAAGTGCACATGGCTAGCATTTGGGTAAAACAACAATGAAAATGATTGTTTTATTTCTACCTTCTTTTCTTTTCCTTCATCTCTCTCTCTCTTCTTTTTTTATTTCCCCTCTTGCATGGAAACATCTGATTACAAATTGGGTGCTATTGCATGATCCAAGATTCATATATTATTTGTTTTCTTCTTTAATCTAATATGCTTTAAAGATGAAGTCATGCAATAGGAATCTAATATTCATGCTCGGGTTTTATTTATTAAGCCAAGCTGTGATCTTGTCGTTGCACCCATTCGTATCGTGGTATCAAATAAAGATCTTGAATTTCCTACTCCTCTTCCTTGCAAGTTGCAGCTACTTTACAATTACGATATATATAGTTTATGGTATAAAAGGAAATAAATTAACTTATATTGTTATTATATCACGTAACGCGTATAAAAGCAGATGATTGGACGATGGCTTTGCGAGATGGAAGCATATTATTCAAGTACTGGTCTAGTCACACATTAAATCGATGGTTTAATTTTTTGTTTAAAATATTTGTTTTCTCTCTCTCTCTCTCTCTCACTTTCCCGTGTTTTTCATACATTGAAAAGTTAATGGATCTAATATGAGTTTATAAGGAATTTAACTACTTTCTCCATTGTCAATTAATTTCGAGATGAAACCTCAACTTTCTTCTTAATATACATAAGTCATATAATCATAAATTTTTATATCCTAAATTACCATTTAAAGATTATTTTTTCGAAGAATCAATCCAACTATTCGACATCGTTTAATCATTTACATGTATCAAACAAATCAACGATTTTCATGACAAGCCGTCGCGTCTGTTTAATTGACTGCAGCAGCAACACATTACACATGCATGCATTTGAATTTTGAAGCAGCTAGGGCGGCCACGAAATAACAAGCATTGTGAACCAAACCCACCATGAAGACCAAATTCAAATGCATATATATAATACAGAAAAAAACAAACCAACAGCAGCAAGGTTTTCTAAAATCGCCAGTAATTCACCCGAACCTGGCTTCCATACTCATCCAGGTTCATCCATGCTTCACCTAAGAGCAAACATCTAAAATTAATCTGGTTCGTACGATAAATTTTATGACGTGGAGATGGAGGGGCACGGATGTTAATTCTGACAAGTCCGGGTCCCTTTGCAGTGTGTCACCAATGGCAATAAAGTTGGAAACAGCTTTTCCTTTTATTTTTCATCATTTGGTTTTCCATTTCATAAACAAAATAGTAGTCTTCCGAATCCGCACAGAGAAGAAGATAACAAAAGGAAGGCAAAAAGAAAAGAAAAAGGAAAACAGCTGTGGAGGAGAAGATGAGAATAACAACCGTTTAAAATTTGATCCCTTTACACGAAAGCAAAACGACAAAACACACGGAGACGGTTCGCTGCAACTTGGCTATTAAGCATATCGCACACGTGTGTCAATGTCACTTCGTCCTTATCTTCATTTCCCCACTATGTTTTTTTTCTTTTGTTGGTCAGAATCGATAACGTTTGAGGTTTTTTTTTAAAGGAGGCGTGTCTGAAATTTTAAGGTAAAATGAATTGAACCATATAATTATATATGGAGAGAGCGAACAAGTTGAAAAGGATGTATGTAGTAGGGCGTTTTTACTTGGGCAACTTGGGTTTGATTTTGTAGGAAATGGTCTCTTGTAGCATTGCGGCAACTGGTGCTGCTTGAATACGACAGGTATGAATTAATTAAATTAATTCGAGGTTAAGACGGCAAAGGGTTTCGCTGTGTATGATTAAGAAATATGACATTGTGTTCAGTCTACATCAAGTAATTAGCATAAACCCATGCTCATGCATAAACTCGTGTATTAAATTGCAAACTTCGAAATGGGTAAGGGCCATGGGAACTGATTCTTCAAGGTTAATTTGGGTAAGGCCCATGGGCTGGACATCCAGAGCCTTGCAGAAGGCCAGGCCATGATCTTCGAGTCCACAAACGCATCAAAAACCCACATGTACATTTGTTTTTTGGGCATTCATTAAGACAACCGATTGACAATGAAAGAGATATTGTTCAGCTAGCTTCCGTTATTGGAGGCATATATGGCTCAAATATATGGCAATGGATTGACAATGAAGGTAATCTTTTCTGTCTCAATGTTGATGGACTTGTCTTAGATTGGCTCATGGGTTGAATTGATTGTGAAATTCTAACAAATTTAGGCCAATACTAGTTTTCTGACTATTGAAATCATCTGAAGGTCAAAACAGACCCCAATTAAGTCTCTGTTTACACAAAATAATTTTGGTGTAATGTCATAAGCTCGACCAGTCTTGTGGTATTATTCTTTCCTTGTTTCGTTTGGCCTACAAAATTGTTAGGTCCAAAACATCATTTTCATTAGCACCATTTTCTCAATTTACCATAATTAATCACATCACAACTGCCAGACCCACCCACCTCACACACATTCTATCAATTTCTTCCTTGGAATCCATAATCGGAGAGATACTTGATTTTCTTATTTTTATATTATTTACCAAAAACAGTCTTACCTGCTACAATGATAGAGGACTAACTCAGAGAATTTTGGAGACACAAGAAAATAGTTCAAACAAAGAGATCGAGGAGTTAGAGAGAAGTGGGCTGTGGAGCATAGCCTAAACAAACTTTTTATCTAATTGTGTGTTAGTGCCAGTTAGTCTGACAATGATCCCTTATACTCAAATTCGAGTCTAACTCCCCTTAAATTAAATTAATTTAAAGTATAATATTTTTTTTTGTCTAATTAACCTCTAATCAAATTTTGTACTCACACAAATAAATTAATATATATATATATATTGTTTTGTGTTGAATTGGGTCCAAAATCTTAAACTAAGTCAAGTTTCTTATTTTGTGGTAATACGATATAGTCTTCGTAAGAGAAACTTGCATGCTCTGATTTCATTGCTCCTATTGCACGTGAGCAGGGAGACAGAAAAAAAGGGACCAATGAAGCCGGGGTAGGGAAGTATTTTTCTTACATAAAGCTACACATGAGTCTAGGATCAAACTTAGCTTTGCTTTGAGTAAAGCTACAACAAGTATTGATCATATACAAATATCACAAATTTATGTTTATACTATGTGGAACATAACAACTTTAAGGTACCTTATGTCGACTTTAAGGTCAAAAGCTATACATCCAATTGAAAACTCCATCAACCTTACTAACACTGAAATTAAGGCCAAGAGTGAAGAATTTTACCAACATAAAACATTTTTTGTTTTGTTTGTTTTTGGTATAACTTGAGTCGCCAGTTTCATAGGCCCCATGGAAATTAAAGCGTATGGGAACCATCCAAATGTCAGTGACCAATCAATTCTTGTTGGGACCTTAGGAAGTTTCCATGCACCTTCCTCCCTTAAGTCCTCTCCACCTAAAAAGTCTCTGTAAGCGTATTCCTGTCCTCACCGCCCTGCAATTTCACTGCAGCTCCCAAAACTTCAAAAGCTTCAATTATGCTCAAATAAATCAAACCTCTCATTTTTCTTTTTTCTGCCTATATAAGACGTGACACACTTGAACAGAAAACACCAACTCTCTAGCTCTAATAATTTCTCTCCACCAATGGCAACAGCAACTGACAGTAGGGCAATCTCCAAACCCTCCAGATGGTTCTCTAACAAAAGTCTCAAGCTCAGCTTCCCCGGTCGAAGATCATCCAAATCTAGCCCTAAATCTCCTCTGTCCCCGACCAGTGCTCCAGTTGGGCCAATCAGTCCACGATGGACAAGCAGGGAAGATGAGCTTAGAGAAGTTTTTCGCTATTTCGATGGAGATGGCGATGGCAAAATATCAGCCTCCGAGCTCAGAGCCTATTTTGGGTCCATAGGTGAGTACATGTCGCATGAGGAGGCTGAGGCTGTGATCAAAGACCTTGATGCAGATGGAGACAGCCTGTTAGACTTTGAAGACTTTCTGCAGCTGATGGGCAGAGGAGGAGGAGACGACGAGGACTTGAAGAAGGCCTTCGAGATGTTTGAATTGGAGAAGGGGGTCATAACCCCCAGAAGCTTGCAGAGGATGCTGCATAGGCTTGGTGACAGCAAGTCATATCATGAGTGTGTCACCATGATTCAAGTTTTTGATACTGATGGCAATGGGGTGGTTGATTTTAATGAGTTTCATCGAATGATGGCTTAACTTAATTAAGTTCATGGTTGATGATTTAATAATGTCTAGTTAGTCGTAAATATGTATGTGCATGGATGTGTTGTGTGGTTCTATCATGGTCCTTCTTTATGGAGTTGGAACATTTCTATATTCATGTTGCAATACTTAAACTTAAATTTGCCATTTTTTCAGTGGTAAGAGTTTGAGTTGAGCACAAACATAATGAGAGCTCAAGAGAAACTGTAAACCTGAATCGCGAAGAAACATACACACATTTAAGACACTATACATACGTAAACAAAATCACTAATTGAGAGTATGGATCTAGCCTTTATAATCTAAAACCCATTAAAAAGTCTATTAGATCCACACTTTGATAGACACGTTAATCCATATTCCTAGAAAAACCACATAGGACAAATTCCAAGGTAGGAAAGATGACTAGTTAATATCATATTTAGTTTCAATATATTAAATCTGAAATTCATTAATAAACTTAAATTGGCTCATAAATTTCTTACATGAGCAGGACGAAGGTAGTTGTAAAGTTTTCAATGATACTTGCAGACAAAGCGTGATGTGGGTTTGCTTTGTTTTCAAGGAAGCTTGAGCTTTTGTTGCAACATTGATATATGTATATATTGCAAATTTAGAAGGAGCATATATTCAGATTTGAAGAGCCCCATGATGCCATCTGTAAAATGCTTAAAGCTGAAGCAAAGTTATGAGGATCTGAGGAAAAGAAAATTGAGATATAAGCTTTATAGACCAGAAAACAACCTTTAGTTTTCTTTTTGTGACATAATTGTTGAAGCTAGCTACCAGGAAAGTAGAGTCAATCCGTGACAATCATAAGCATCACAGTGCACTCAAAACTGTGTGAAATTAAAATTTAAAACCTCCACAGTAAACAAATTTCTTCTTCCTCTAAATCATGTCCAATTTCGTTTCCATATATATTATCTTCCTCTCTTCTTCTTAAGTTCAAAGTGGAAGGTGGAGATGCATGCCACAGCACAATTTGAATTAGGTTTATGGCTTAGAAAATTCAATAAGATTAGTCGTGTCAAAAATCAAGTGGAGGAACTAAATGCTACATATCCTTATTCTACGATATTAATTATTAGAGAAGTATTATATTATTTAGTCTTAATTATTGGTTACTTAAGAAAATAACACGTAGTCATCCCTATGACATCTTGGTTGTATGTGTGTATAAGAAATCATTATTCCTATAATTTAGACTTTTATTTATACTATTAAAAAAGGGAAAAAGGAAGAGAAGATAATACGTAAAGGTCTCAATTTAAAGTAAACCTACTAGATGATGACCAGTCTATGAACCTTTGCAAATGGTATCCAACATACGTGAGGCACAATTGATGTCAAAATGACTTCATAGGTCGGTTCGAAGTTTTGAAGCAGCCCAAGGGATAAGAACCAAGCCCTAGAAATTTGTCAGATTGTTTGATTCTTATGTTGTTAGATTACGAATCAAGATGCTTGATTGAGTTTAGTTTTCTTTCGGTTACAAATTAGGATTATTTAAGGACGAAAGTATGAATTTCACAAAAGTGAGCTATAATTCTTTTTATGGTCTATTATGTGTTGATGAATGGCTAACTTTGTCTTCGGAGTTGTGGAGCTAAAGTCCACCCTAGTCTAAGTGTACTTTCGTCTTTGAATTTATTTTTATTCGAATGTATAGGTCAAATTCACACTTAGATAAAAATAAACATTATTGAAGTCTAAGAACTTATTTGGGAGTGACTTTAGGAAGGCTAGAATTATTTATGGAGAGAAACATTTACCAAGTGCTTCTCCGTATAATCACTTTAATTGATTTTAAGTGATTCTGGGGAGAAGCACTTCTCATGTGCTTCTTCATAAAATCACTTTGGGCCAGTTTGAAGTTCTTGTCTTGTGAAAATAATTGCTATCAGATTTTGTGAGAGAAAACAACTGTGAAAGAAAACTATTTGGCGTTTTGTTAAAAGTGATGTTGGTACAATAATCAGTTTTTAAGTGTTTTGTAAATTTTTATGTGAAAATGTTGTGAGCTGTGTATAATAACTAAAAAGAACATTATGGTGAAATAACTCTTCTCTGCAAGTGTTTAAAATTCTCCACTTAAATAATAAAATTATTTAGAGGAATGGTCTTTGGTTTGAAATGGAGCATTTAATATTAAAGTAAATTTAGGTTTTAGCCAAAAAAAAAATTTCACTTTTGGAAAAAACCGAAGCTTTGTAAAAAAATCAGAAAAACTTCTCAACTTTCAAATCAAAGACATGCAAATATAAAGGATTCCTTAGGAAATCCAAAAATAAATAAGGGTAATTTTGTCTATTTTTGCTTATTTTACAAACTTTCTCTCTCATTTTTGTTTTTCCAAAGTCTCCCTTTAATTAAAAAGCATCATTTTTTTTTCTTTTTACTCAAGTTGTTGTTATCTTTGTAGCATGAAATGAAATGGGTTGGGTTTCACTCTCTCGAGTCTTCTCTAATAAGAAATAAGAATTTGGTTCTTACCAAATAGGAACAAGGAATTGTCCATTTAAATAATTGAATTATGGGGTCCATATTGGTTTTTGGATTACCTTTAAGAAAAGCAAATTATTTCTTGTTCAATGCAAAAACCTTTACCATTCGATAGTGTTTAAAGCCTTTTCTTCATTAGTAAGATAGTAACAAAGGGGAAAAGGAGTCATGGCTGCTTTGTCTCACGCCTTTCCAATCATTCTATCTTCCAGTTGTCATTGCCGAATCAGTAATCTAAATGTAGATCACAAGGTTTGTTTTTTAGGTTTCTCCAGAGAATGAGTGACTATGAAATCGACATTTCTAGGGTTTAAAGGAAGAAGGATAAATGGAAGAGAAGGTGAAAAGGGAGCTCTGATGAACGTGGAAGAGAGCGATGGGAAGGAGAAGAGAGACGCGAGCGTGAAATAGATGGGGTTATTTTCATAATTTTGAAATTTTCATTATAGTCCAGTGCGCTCTCCAAACTGATTATTGCATAATAAAAAAAAGAAGAAAAAAAGTAGCTCATTAGCTGCTTTCCCTAATTGCTTTCTCTCACAACAATTATTTACAAGAAGTGATTTTTTTATCTTTTACCAAACATGCTGAGTTTTTAAAAATTTCAAAATAATCACTTATGGTTCCCAAATAAGCAATGCCAAATGGCACTTAGGCCATGTTTGGGATTGTTTTTTTTGGCAAAAAACCTGCTTCACTTTAAAGTTAAACAGTTTAAGGTGTTTGGTAAAAATAAAATATTCTAATTATTTTAAAGCGTTGGCCTTTAAAAGCAGAGTTGCTTTTCAAAAGAAACAGAGATGAACTTTTAATGAATTTTTTTAATTCCCAAACTACCATCATTCATTTTAAAAAATGATATCACCTCTACTTCCACATCCAACTCCACCACTTGCACCACCAATTCACTACCTTCACCACCACCACCACATCCTTCTCCCCCTCATCCTCCGCCACCACCACCGCAACCACCACCTCCTCCACCTCCATCACCACCACCACCACCACCTCCTCCTCCTCCAAAACCTCCACATCCACTACCATCTCCATAACCAACACCACAATCACCACCATGCTGCCACTACCACCACCACCACCACTACCTCCACTCCATCACTACCACTACCATCAAATGATTAGTACATAACACTTTTAACATCATGTCTATTTTAGTCATTATTCACAGTTACAACAATTTTATATTAAAATTTACCAAACGGTTTTAACACTGCTTTTTGTACTAACAGCACTTTAAAAATATTGTTTACCAAATATGGAGCTGCTTTACTTTACAGTTAATTATTTTGAAATAACTTTTTAAAAGTGACAGTAATCCCAAATGAGCCCTAATTCACTAGAAAAATAATGTACCGAATTAAAAGGCTTCTAAAATGAGGGCCAGCCAAGAAACACGAGGCCCAAAAAGCGAAAACCCATTATTGTTTGGGGAGGGCCCATTTGAAAGGGAATCAAAGCTCTGTTTTCGCTTTATGCACAACTGTACGAGGAAGCTAAGACGAAAACACGGCCCCCAGCTGTGCCCTGCACGTGCAGCTATCGTTAGGTGGAAACACACATGGGGGGGGCTACTCAAAAATAAAAAAAATTCCAACCTTACATTCCAGCCCCCACTTCCCAGTCGTAGTCTTGAGGTGGAGAAAGAAACCATGAAGAAATAATAGCGAAAAAGAATTGAAGGCTGGGAATTTGGAGAAGATGGGTTTTGCTGAATTGGTGGCTGCGACTGTTGCATATGAAGCAGAAGCAGAAGCAGAAGCAGGATCAAGCGCCAGTAGGGCTCGTGCCACCTTTCAATGGGGTGGAACCATCTTTGCCTTGTTAGTCACTTCACTATTCAATTTCACCTTTTTTTTTCCTTCTTTCTTATTTTATTTTTGGTTTGGGTTGGTTTACTTGGATTGGATGCATATGGTGGTGGAAAGAATGGCTACATCTGCAACTTTTTTTTAAAATTATATTGATTTTGTATTCTGTATTGGTTTAACAGTACAATATGAGAGAACCCCCATTTTAAACTCCAATAATTTATCTTGGCAAGCCGTGAAATTCTTAATGATGACTAAAGCACAGTCATTTCCTTTCTTCCTATTATATTTCAATTAAATTTATTATTGATCTCTTGTGAATGGTCCCTGAATCACGACTGCTTTGGTTTTCGTCTAATGTCCGTGGTTGTCACTGTTGTTTTGTCATCAATGATTATGAGTATGATATGATTGGTCTGTGAAGGATGTTTTAGCACTTGTGGAACAGCAATCCGTGTTTTGTGTTCTTTTTTTTGTCCATTAATCTGTTCTGTGTTTCACTATACAAATTTCAAAACTTCAGATCTCTGGGGCAAGACTGCTAGGACATAATTTTGTTGTATGTGAATGCTACTGGGGCATTGCATATGTTTTTGGCTTTGTTTACGAGTATGCTAGGTTGTTTGACTTGATATTCTCTCCATGAAGATGAAGATGAAGATGAAGATCAACTCTTCTCGGTGACATATGTAGCTAACTGCAGAACCACATGCTTCTTTTGTCTTCAGGAGTCTTTAGATATATTACATTCGAATTGGTTCTCACTATTCAAGTGTTGATGCTCTGTTTTCAACCTGTCTCTTACTGTGGTTTTTTGCCGTATCCTATACTGTGTACAGAATTTTGTTAATCTTGAACCGAGTAGGGCGGAGATCAGCCATGCAAAGTAGCCTTCTTGTACTGTTCTTATTTACGAGCTTCCCGACGGTGTTATTCAAAATTTTGAGGTGGTTCTTGCCAATTCCTTTTTAATTTCATATATTACGCCCACGTCCACTAAACTTACACATCAAAGTGTGCAGGGGACAATTTGGTCGTTGGGTTTCCTTTCTTGCTGTTGCTGCAAACCTCATCTTTCCTCGAACTTTTCCAGGTCTTTTTTTTATATCCTCTTGAGTCGCACTTATGTCTACAGATTGTGTTGTTATTTTAGATTTCGGTTTCTGATGATTATGTACGTGCACAGTTTCTCGGTTTCTCCTATTTGTCGTCCCACCTACTTTGGTGGCAAACGGACTGCGCGATAGCATCGTGGGCTGCATCTTTTGTCTAATGATTGGAGTTTTGCTCTTCGTAACAGAGATTCGAGGAATTGGAGGTTTTAGTAACTGTCGCTGTAATTTTCATTGTTTTGCTTATTGTCTCTGTATTGCATTTCTCTTCTTCTTTACAATATTGTATCTATGCTCAGAAACTTGGTAGGAAAAGGAGGAGAAAACATGCCTTCTAGATCAGGAAATGTAATTCTAGATTATTCTTGGCCTGTGATGGACTCAGAGATGTTAATGAAGATTCCACCTATATTAATCAAGATTTTTAGTTTCTATTGTTTTGATTTTGTCCTAGGAGTTGGGTGAACTGGATTGAATGGCCATAAGCTGCAGCATTCTTGAGACACAGGGCAAGAACTCTGATGCTAATCAAAGGTGTTCTTAATGTTTCTCTCTAATAACTGAAATATATTAATGAGCCTCATAAAATATTTATCACTAATCCCACTGAAAAGGATGTTAGAGTTGCGGGTCTTTCTGCATCAGATGTTTCAGATTAGAAATATGGGGGACTAGTGAGTAATTGGAACTTATGTTGGTCAGAGACTTAAAGCAGCCTTCAAGCACCATCAGTTGACATTGTTTGGTGTGGAAAATGACTAACGAACGCAACACTAGTTGAAAAACTTCTGATTTCAAACTTCACAGGGGAGAAAAACTTGCCTATACCGAGGTGTGTACCCCAATCTCTCTATCTCTCTCCTCTTGTGGCTTATCACGTGCGGAGAGTGATAGAGAGAAAAAAGGGTATGCACTCCGTTGCATGCAGCATCTTCTCCTCAACGGGACTGCTTGAAACTATGTAATCCTTTTCATTTTAATGGAATGAATTACCTTGATAAAAAAAAAGGGGGGGACTGCTCGAATTGTTTATCTAGCCTACAATATAATAAGCTTATTTGACAGGGTAATGCAGTCTTAAAGACATGACTGTAAACTTGAGGTTTATAAAATTGCGAAACTGATCTTATTGGTTCAACTTCAAGACCAAACCTTTTGTAGATGACTTAAGGATCTCTTAATCAATACCGATACGTGTCGAAGATTAGTATTGTAATACAAACCCAACCTCGTTAATAAGAACAGAAAAATCTTTTTATTAATTGAAGATAAACTCCGATTACAGATCATGTATTCTTTCTGATATAGATATCATGTTTTGTTTATACAAGTTGAACCCTGATAATGGGGAGGCTGGTCAACCAAGACAACTATTAAGAAAAAATCAACTAGACAATCTTCTTCAATCCACCCTGCTTGGTATAAGTTAGTGCCAATAATTCAACACAAAAATAATTACCAGGAAATTTCATGGTAGAAACGTCCGTTTCAAGGGACCCACAAAAACATTGGAATATATTCCAACTATAGTCTCAACCTTTTTTCCTTGCCAGAGCACACCTTTCAATTCCAAGAAAAATGAGTTTCCTCTCTCTCATCTTCTCTGCCATCATTCTCACCACTTTCTGTTGCAGTTCTTTGATTGTTGCTCAGCAGCCTTATGAGGGCCAGGCGTTTACAGATTGTTACAACACAAACACTTACTCAAAATCTGTTCTTGGGTACAGCTGCAATGGAGTGAACAAAAGTTGCCAAACTTACCTCACATTCAGATCCCAGCCTCCTTACAACAGTGTTTCTGCAATCTCTGCTATGTTGGCTTCTGACCCGTCTCAGATTGCGGAGATAAATTCGGTTTCCGAGACTGCAACATTTGAAACGAACAAGTTGGTGATTGTTCCAATCACATGCTCCTGCTCAGGTGATTTCTATCAGCTAAACACATCTCATGTTGTTGTGCACGGTGATACGTATTTTGTAATTGCAAATAACACTTTGCAAGGCCTCTCAACATGTCAAGCTATGATGAACCAGAATACTAATCTCACTACAAAAGAGTTGTATTCTGGTACTAGACTTAGTGTTCCTCTTAGATGTGCTTGTCCCACAAAGAACCAAACCGATGTGGGGACCAAGTATCTTTTGACTTACATAATCGCTCAAGGGGATTATGTTTCAAAGATTAGTGCTAGATTTGATTCGGATACCGGAAGAACTCTTGAAGCTAATGGGCTTTCTGAGCAAGTCTCTACCATTTATCCCTTCACCACACTTTTAGTTCCTTTGCAAAACCCTCCATCTAGTTCTCAGACCATAGAGCCACCCTCATCATCACCATCACCTCCGGCGCCACCTTCAACTTCCTCTAATAACTCAACGAAAAAATGGGTTTATGCCTTTGTTGGGGCTCTTGGAGGAGGTGCTTTTGTGTTGGTCATAGGCATCATTATCTTCTGCACATTCTTTCGCAGAAGCAGAGGTACGAAGGATGTCAATTCAATTATTGTCTCGGAGAGCTTTGAGGCACTTGAGAAACCACTAGAGAAAAAGGAGGAAAAAGGATCTCAGGACTTCTTAGAGGCTCTATCTGGCATAGTTCAATCCCTCAAAGTTTACAAATTTGAGGAACTGCAACGCGCAACAGATGACTTTAACTCCACTTATTTGATTAAGGGGTCTGTGTATCGTGGAAACTTCAATGGGGATTTGGCAGCCATCAAAAAAATGAATGGAGATGTGTCCACAGAGATAAATTTACTAAACAAAACCAGCCATTCTAATCTCATTTGCCTGTCAGGAGTTTGCTTTCATGATGGACATTGGTATCTTATCTATGAGTATGCTGTCAATGGACCCTTGAGTGATTGGATCTATTACAGCAACAATGAGGGGAAATTTCTGAATTGGACACAAAGAATACAGATTCTGTTGGATGTGGCCTCAGGGCTTAATTATCTCCACAGCTTCACCACTCCTCCCCATGTCCACAAGGATATAAAGAGCAGTAACATTCTTCTTGACAGTGACTTCAGAGGCAAGATTGCAAGCCTAGGTCTGGCAAGGTCAACTGAAGCGCCGGAAGGTGAGGTTCCTTTGACAAATCACATTGTTGGAACAATAGGATACATGGCTCCTGAGTACATGGAGAATGGTTTGATCTCCACAAAGCTTGATGTCTATGCATTTGGGGCTCTCATGCTAGAAATACTCACTGGAAAAGAGGTTGCTGTGCTTTATGAGGAAAATAGACAATTGTCTGATGTATTAAACTCTGTGCTGAACGACGAAGATGGCCATCAGAGTTTGAGGCACTTCATTGATCCTTCTATGCAAGGGAGTTATCCTCCAGAACTTGCTCTTTTTGTGATCAGATTGATCCATGGTTGCTTAAATAAAAACCCCGCAGCTCGCCCGGCAATGGAGGAGATGGTACAGTTTCTCTCAAGAACTATGAGCAATTCACTCAGTTGGGAATTGTCAAGCAACATCTCAGGCGACCAAGGTACAGAGGGATTTCTTGATGGTAGAGAAACTAGGACAGGATCTCAATCAAGTACTTAGTTTAGTCAACTTAGATTGTATTGTAATTTACTGTTAGTTTTGTTCTTTTAGAAATACAGCAGTTAAGATTCGTCCGATACTTCTTGTTCCTCATTATTCTAAAGAAATAAGGTAATTTGTTGCATTATACATCTGGTTATAGTCCATTAAACAATGTCCTATGTGCAGAATTATCTATTAATAACAAAATAATTAATTATTGAGGCATAAGAAGTTGATCATGGCTTATGGGTATGCAGCAGTAATCATATAAAGACAAAACCTGGGGTAAATATTCTAGAAGAGATAAAGGAAGGAGTGACAGGAACTTTTTGATCAAGAAAAATGATCAGTTTCTTGCAGACTATATGAATTATGGAATTGGTTATACCTTGAAGCTTAAGTTAAAGACCTTACCATAGGTATTTTTTTTTGTTAAACAACCAGGTCTACGGCATTCATTTCTCTTATTAGAGAATTATTTCTAGAAGGGGTTTTTTTTAATCAAATAGAGTTGGCCAAGTCAAGAGTGCTACAAAGCATTGATTCCCCCTATAGTCCTACCCTAAACTCCCTTAGTAAATGAAGCATTGCTTCTTTAAATAAGATTAAAATCAAATATAAGTTAAACTTGGGCCCCAACCTGGGTTGGTTTTTCTGGGAAAATTCCCACCTGATAAGCCTAGTTAGTCAACTTAACTACAAAAACCTATTATTCAAAACAATATGTACGCGGTAATGCTGATGTTGCAGAAATTATATTGCCAAAGACTTCTTCAAGACTTGAAGTTTCTCCTCTGCCAAAAGTCCTCTCACAGAAAGAAACTTGATCATGGATTGCTCCCTACTCAGGTTCTTACTTTTGCTGCTATTCACTCCAAAACTCAAAGCTCAACAAAGTTATGCAGAAAACTCAGCTCTTGATTGTGCTGACAGTGATGACAGAGGATCACTCCCAACTTTTCTTTACACCTGCAATGGTGAAAAGAAATCCTGCAAGGCTTTCTTGATTTTTCAATCTCAACCCCCTTACAATTCAGTCTCTGCCATATCAAACCTTACCGCTTCAGACAAATCTGAGCTTGCCCGAATCAACAACATCTCAGATCATACACTTGTGCTGCCTCAAAACAAAGAGGTGATTGTTCCTGTAGTCTGTTCTTGTTCAGGTGAGTACTATGAGGCTAAAGCCTCTTATCTTATTCCCAGTATTGATGACACCTACTATACGATAGCAACTGATACATATCAGAGTATGTCTACGTGTAATGCTCTGATGCACGAAAACAATTATAGTGCATTAAGCTTGCAACCTGGTTTTGAGTTACAGGTACCACTTAGATGTGCTTGTCCCACAAGCAATCAAACTTTCAATGGTACAAAATTTCTGTTGACTTACTTGGTCAGCTGGGGCGACTCTGTCCCTGTAGTTAGTGAGAGATTTAATGTAAGTGCCAAGAGTGTGGCTTATGCAAATGGGTTTACAGAAGATGACCCTCTATTGTATGCATTAACACCAATTCTAGTTCCACTGTCAGTGGAGCCTTCAAGCTCTCAAACCATTATTCACTACCCACCAGGGCCACCACCACGCCTTTCTCTTCCAGTTACTCCGATTCATAGAAACAGAAGGTCAAAGAAAGCATATGTTTGGATTGGAATTGGAATTCTTGTGCTAATTCTTTGTTTGGCTATCTTTGGGGTGTTTCTTTATCACCAGAAAAGGGTTTCTCAAAATAATATAGAAGGAAAAAAGAAATGGGTCTTGCGTGAAAGTTTCTTTGTTACCATTGCTGAAGAAGTTGATGTTGGGTTGAAAGTCTTCGAATACGAAGAATTGAAAGGTGCTACAGAGGGTTTCAGCAACAAGAACTGCTTAGGTGGCTCTGTCTATCGTGGGTTTTTTGATGGAAAAGTACTAGCCATAAAACAGATGAGCAAAGATGCAACTGAGGAGGTGAAATTACTGAAAAAGATCAACCACTTCAATCTGATCAGCCTTTTCGGTGCATGTGAACATTGTGAGGATTTCTATCTTGTGTATGAGTTCATGGAGAATGGTTCCTTAAGAGATTGGCTCAAGAAAGAAAGTTGTCCAGAAGTTCCGAGTTGGAATCATAGGGTTCAGATTGCTTTGGACATTGCCGATGGGCTCCACTATCTGCACAACTTCATCTATCCTGCTTATGTGCACAAGGGTATTAGCAGCACCAATGTTTTGCTCAACGAAGATTTACGGGCAAAGATAGCAAATTTCAGTCTCGCACGATCAGCAGAGAAGGAAGCAAATAGGAATTCATCTACATGGTATGCCCAGGTATCAAAAGGTTATTTGGCACCGGAATATATAGAACATGGATTGGTGACACCTGCAATTGATGTATATGCCTTTGGGGTTGTTCTGTTGGAATTGGTAACAGGAAAAGAAGCTGTGTTCTTGCAGGATGGTGTAGAAGTGCTTCTTTCAGAAGCAGTATTTACAACAATGGGAGGAGGAAATGCAGAAGCAATATTTTCGTTAATGGCAGGAGGAAATGCAGAAGCTCACCCTGATAGGCTAATGGACCCTAATTTAAATGCGGAGCATTGCATGGAGTTTGCAGTACGAATGATAAAGCTAAGTCTAGCCTGCTTGGCTGAAGAGCCAGAAAGCAGACCAAGAATCCATCAAGTACTCTCATCCTTGATAAAAATACAATTGGATACAGAAAAAGCAAAATATTTTTGTAAAACAATAGTCGAGTAGCAAAAGTATGTATCACACAAGTACTGTTCTTCTGTATCATGTATGTGTAACCATTGCACGACATGAAATTTTTTTTTGTTGACAACTATTATTGCCATTAAGTTAAAACAACAACCTCCTATTTCCATCAAAAGTTGAGAAAATAAAAGAAAAAGAAAAGACAGAAAACCTTTACATAAATTATTGAAAGAATAGAAACACCCAAAGATATTAAGTACCTCAAAGTCTAGAGATGACTTATAAATCATAGTACTTGCTCCCAGCCTAAATCAGCGAGTTTCGACTGGAATGACTACTTCCACAATGCTATCTGTTTTAAACTTTGAAGTTGAAAATTTATGCATTGTCTTAGGGGATGACTGAGCTAGTACAGAGAGGTTCAAAACGACTTCAGCCAAACTTGGCCTTGCCTGAGCATTTTCTTGTGTGCATGTCGTGGCAAGGGCTGCCAAACTCAGCGCACCATCAAGAGGATAACAGTTCTCCAATTTTGGATCTATCCATTTTTGTAACCTTTCAACGTTCTTCTCTTCAACCTTCAACACCTCCCTTAAATCTTTGTACAACATAACCACTTCACCATTTTCTTCTGTTTCAATGGCCCTCTTTCCTGAAAGCAACTCCAACAGCAAAACCCCAAATGCGAAAACATCCACTTTTGGCATCGATGAGTTTGTAACAGGTCTAGCTGTTGAGAAATTTGCTAACTTGGCCTTGAAGTTGGAGTCTACGAAAATATTTCTTTCTCTGACATCCCAGTGAACAATGCTTCGTTGAGTGTGATCATGCATGTAGCTCAGGCCGTTGGCAAAGTCAAGTGCTATGTGAATTCTCTGACTCCAAGAGAGGAAGGCCAGAGAGTCTGAAGAAGCTTCAGAGTCAGGGAACATCCAATTTTCAAGTGATCCATTCTCAGCATTTTCATAAACCAAGAAGCGATCCCCATCTGCATCATACGAAATTCCCATCAAATTCACCAGATTCACATGCTTTACTTTCTGCAGGATAGTCAGCTTTTCTTTGACGTCTTTATTGTACATTGAATCCCCAATTTTACAGAGTTCATCAAGGTCATTGGTTGCCTCCATAATCATTTCTTTGTCATACATAATTGCCCTCCCTACATACTGTGAAATCCCAGAAAGTAACTTCTCCTGAGTGGCCTGATCAGGATCATAATTCCTGACCTTGAAAGATTTCTTCCATTTCTTTAATACTGATCTACGAGTAAAGACCAGCAAGAGAGCCAAAAATCCAATCAGAAGAAGAGATATCTAGACTATTTATAGAATGATAGAAATTAAACTCACCTTGTGTGTGTCATATACTACATCTTGAACTAATAATAAATCCCAGAACCAAAAAGAAAAAATTACTCTTCAAATTACTATGCATAAATACCCTTTATTGGAAACTTGCCTAAGATACCTAGTCATTGAAAACAGACAATATGTAGTGAATTGTTTTTGAAACAGACAGCAAAGGATTAGTCATTAATCACAAGTGATTAGTTTAATACATGAAAAGAATCCAGAATGGAAAATGCCTGGCAAGTAGCTTCAGTCTTGGCAATTATTTACACAAACTGGTAAACTCAGTTGGTCAATATCTATAAACAAATGCAGTTCTTGGCTTCATAATATTAGAGCATCTCCAACCGATGTGTCAAACGTGCCACATAGATATTTAATAGCTAGAAATAACATCTCACATCACTCCAACCGATATGTCAAAGCTGATGTGGAATGAAGGCTAGATGTTGAGATGTTATTTTTGACATCTCAAAAGCAAGATGTCAAATGAATATTTTATTATTTTTTAAAGACAGGTGACTATTACTTTCATTTATTATTTTTCATTTTTATTTTTTTTAATTTTTTATCTTAAATGATTTGACTGTTACAATAATTATTTATTTGACATATCGGGTGAAGTGTAAAAGTATGTAAATGTCAATTGCCACATCACCATCAAATTTAAATTTGATGTTTGGTATTTGACATCTCCCTTGGAGATGCTTTTACCAAAGGGCAAGAGGCTCTTGGCTGTCAAAAGTACTGTAGCTAACTGGAAAGAAGAACCACAATGGTTGAACTTGAAAATGACAAGAAGTTATTTGAGTTTTCTGGGTGATTATTGACATGCACCAATGGTTGCAGCCTATATTTTGGTGGGTCTTGCATTTGATAGGAATCTAAATTAATATAATAAAAAAACAAAAATATTCACATAATAGTAAGAAAATTCAAGTACTGATGTCATGATCACTTCACTACCCTATATTATTATTCTCAATATCATATGGCTCTGGCTTGTTGACCATAGCTGCTTGACAAAGACAATGCAATAGTACTATTAACAATGGGACAACTTGTGCTCTTAGAGCACTTTCACCTATTTGTCATGAAAAATGACAATGATTATAGTACTTAAAATCTTATTGTGTTTTTTCATTCATGGCAGAGGAAAATACTATTCACTTTAACTTTTTAAAAATAATAATTTATTTTTATACTTAAATAATTTATATGTATGAATTAATAATAATAAAATTGTTAGGTATGTATAAAAAAATGTTTCTGAATTTTTTTGAAAATTTTCAGATTTCTTTTCGATTTTTAAAATTTTTTTTCACGTTTGACGTCAGTTAGCCCAAGCCCAAGCACGAGCTCTAGCTCGTTTGCTTTTGGGCCTACCCAGTTACATGGGACCCACCAATTGCCCAAGCAACTGAAGCCCATTGAAACTCGCATCTAGGCCTTGGGCCTCCTCCTACCCAGGTAGTTCGAACCGCTAAAAGTGCTCTTAGCGAACTCACTAATTGCATATTGTTTTTTCTTTAGTTTCTTGTAATTTAAGTTTTAAAGATATAGAAGTACTATAATTATGTAAGTGCTAACTTTAATGTCCTAGGAAGGTTTTAATGAGGTGCCGATATTTGTTTTTGTTTTTGTTTTTTTCTTTTTTGTTTATGAATGCAATCTTGCTTTTGCTCTAAAAAAATGTTCACTTTAAATGCCCCGTTCGGTAACATTTTCGGAAAATATTTTCAAAGAATGAAAACAAGAAAACGAATTTGCATTTTCAGGAAATGAAAATGCATCTGGTAGATTAATTAGAAAACATCTTCAGAAAACAAAAACAATAAAAATTTGTATGGTAGTACAATTTGGAATAATAATATGTGAGTTATTTTTATGAAAACGTTTCCCATGATAATGAAAACAACTTTTTTCTGTTTTCTACAAGTACACATGAACTTGTTTTCATTTTATGAAAACATTCTTAGTGTTTTCTATTTTTGGGCCACCGAACGTGTTTTTGCCTCATTTTTGTTCTCTGAAAATGAAAACAACCCTTTAAAACGTTAAAAATTTGTTGAAAGAAACTCTTCTAACCTTGCATAAAAGTTTTATGGGGTAAGTACAAATATAATTGAGTAATCCCTATGGTCACATTAAACTACCATTTTTTTTTTCTCATAAAATTGATATTACATATTGAATTTAAAACAATCACTGAAATGAAGGTAAAATTGAAATAAATTTAATGTAGTTCCCCATTGTTGTCACGAAAAAGTTTGCATGGTTCAACTCAAAATTGGGAAGACCTTTTAATCCCCAACAATGTGGGCATATTTTGAGTAAAACATGTTCTAATTTGGTAGGAAGAAATCTTTGAAAATAACATTACAAATAGAAAGATAATACTCATGATGAAAATGAGATTGATATCCGTTGATAAAACCATAAACAATTTCCGTAGAACTAGTAATTCAAATATCTAAATTTGATTTAATTTTAATAATAAGATTTTTATTAACTGAGTAACGTTGTTTCAGTGTGGAATATGCAAAGAAGAAGACTACATTTGATTATGAAGGTTTGATAATTGTTTTTTTAGCATTTTCTATTTTCCAAAAAAGAGAAGATTTGTTATTTTTATTCCATTGTTGAACTACTCACATCTTCTAGTTGTCTTTGCATATAAGCTGAAGCCCATGTTGTTCACCGTTAGATCAGCTGAAGCTCATAATCTTTTTATTATATTTTTTAAAGCCCAGCTCAAAATGACGTTGTTTTAGCCAGATCATTTAAAAAAATTGAAAAAGAAACCTCGAATGCAATAGCAACGGAAAAGCCTTTTGTCGAACACTATGGGGTCGCTTGAGGACCTTCACATCCACAAGTTTGGCTATCACAAGGTCTCCTGACCTCTCTTGTCCCTTTGTGCGACACCGCAAAAAGAAATTCAAATTCTCTCCACAAAATCTCCAAATTCATTAGACACATAGACTCTTAGATGAATTCATTTGGATTTCTAGACATCTTGTTAACCCCATTTACAGAGGTCAATGATTATTCAATTTTCACTATAAACAATCTTAAATATAGCCTTTAATTTCCTCCAATATTTTATCTACCAAGTAAAAGTAACATATATTATTTTAAAAAATATATTAAAGTAGACCATTAATTGCATTCTTATACAAACTCTAATTTATATAAACTTATATCAACAACTCTAATTTGAAAAACAGATAAAAAAATTTGGTTGAAAATTTGGACAGTTAATTTGAAACTAGACATCAATACAAATTTCATCTCACTCATAAGAACAAGTTTATATATATATATGTGTGTGTGTGTGTGAGAGAGACAGAAAATATTCATTTCTAATGTTGCAGAACAGACGTGTCTGTTAAACTGCAGTTCATAAAAGTTTCGCCTCCATCTAAATTCCATGCCAACCGGAAACGACATGCACGTGAACCCAAATTTGATTACCCATCAGAGAATACAAACCCAACAACTGAAAAATAAAATAAAATTGAAATTGAAATTTCCACAAAATATGCTCCCAAACTAATGTTTGAGTAGCCCATGGGATTAGGTGGAATGAAAATTGATTGGACATCAAAGCCCATGATCAAAAGTCTAAGTGGGAAAATCACCCTGTCCATTTGTCTAATTTGGTCAAAATTCAATGCTACTATTGAGTAGCCCATGGGTCATGACGCATTGAATTTTTTCAACAAAAAAAAAAAAGATGTTGAAAAATGAACATTTAGTTTAAACAAGTTTATTTGTGGTGTTCGTTTTATATTGTATTTCAAATTCAATTATGCAAACCATTTATTTTTGGAGTCTTCATTCATACGTCTTCTTCGAGAAAAATTATACAAATCGTAAACTATTAATGTGTGTAGTTTTGATGAAACATATAGACAAACACAATTTTTTCAAAAAATATTATAATGACTAATTTTTAATCAAATGACCATAAAATTGTTCAATTTTGGTTGGTTTTTGTATAGATGACTTAAGAATTAAAACTTTGAAAATTAGGCAGTCTTTTATTTTGCAAATACAATGCAGAGTGAGTCCATACATGTATCTACACAGGTATTTCTCAAATATATTTATTTGCAAGTTCCTCTAGTTTAAATCATTTTTGTAGGCTGTGATTCGCCATTTTTGGCCTATTTCATCTGAAATTCTTCTTTGTCTGTTAAAATCAGTTCATACCAAAACCCAAATACATCTTTTATGTTAAAATTCTCATGCTACGTAGCTAACTGAAGTTCATTTTCCTCAATTCCCGAAGTAAAAGCACTTGTTGAAGTACTTGAGGCCTGCTATGGCATGGCTGAAGTACTTTCATACTTCCATTATATTTCAAGCAGAATTATTGTGCGTAAATAATTAAAGGTTCCAGAAAAATATAGGCTTTTGTTGCTAGATTATGTATTTAACAAATTAGTTAATAGTGTGTAGTTCATAAACAACAATCTTAACTAGTGTGCTTCCATAATATGATATTTGCATATAGAAAGAAAGCTATACACTGAATCTCATCAACAACGAGCAAAGCTTGAAATTAGCTGAAAAATATACACTCAATTCCATCATTCAGCACAAAAGGGAAAACTGCAGATTATTTTTCAGTACATGATTATGAATATGTAAATACAAATCTAATTGGACTAAAAGTTTGTAGCTTCCTTATCACTGAATCAACGGGCAGTGATCGGATTGATAGTTTGAAGAACTTCTTCTGCTTCCAAAGCAGAAGCCCAAGACCTTTCTTCGGAAGACGAATGAGTGAGCACAGAGAGGTTGAACACAACTTCTGCCATGCTTGGTCTAGCTGAAGACTTCTCCTGTGTGCAGGCCCTTGCCAAGGCTGTCAAGCTCAAAGCACCATCAATGGGATAGAAACTATCCAAATTTGGATCCATCCATTTTCTTAACCTCTCCACTTTTTTCTCTTCAGCTTCCAAAACCCACCTAACATCCTTCCACAACATGAGAACCTCTCCATTTTCCTTTGTCTCCATGCCTTTCTTTCCTGAAAGCAAGGCCAACAGAACAACCCCGAAAGCGAAGACGTCCACATTGGGGGTAACATTGTTTGCAGCTGCTCTAGCCATGGAGAAATTTGCTATCTTGGCCTTGAATTTTGAGTCGAGAAGTATGTTACTTGTCCTGATATCCATGTGAACAATGCTAGGTTGCGTGTGTTCGTGCATGTATTGCAGGCCATTTGCAACATCCAGAGCTATGCTTAGTCTCTGATTCCATGTAAGCAAAGCTAAAGAAGTTGAAGTGGATGAAGATTTGGGGTACAACCACTTATCAAGTGAGCCATTTTCGGCATATTCATAAACCAAGAAGCGAAACCGGTCTGCTTCAGACGAGATGCCCATTAATTTCACCAGATTTGCATGATTTACCTTCTGCAGAATATTTAGTTCCTCTGTGACATCTTCCTTGGTGTTCTTTACAGCTAAGACCTGCCCATCAATTATGGCTCTGTATACAGACCCTCCAATCCTGCGGTGCTCGTTGAGATTCATGGTTGCCTCCATAATTGTTTTGATTTCATACATGATTGGCTTTCCTAGATAGCTTGAAACTCCAGGAAGAAGCTTGTCCTGTATGAACTTGAGCTCTAATTTTTCATCACTTTTTCCTTCTTTCATATTGAACCATTCAGCGCTCTCCAGAGATGATCCAGTACCATTCAAGGCCTTCCTTCTCTTATGTAGACGACGACTATAGACCACGAACATTGCAAGAAGGGATGAAACAGCTAGAACACCTCCCAAGCTTATGACTAGAATGAGCCACCACCGCTGCTTGAATATGTTTCTTCCGTGAGGGGGTTTCGGTTGAGCTAGAGCAGGCAATTTTGACACCGGGATCACCACCGGAAGGCCCACAGCAGCGGTGAAGTTCCGGTAGTCGTTTGCAGTTACGATATCAAGTGGTGACACATTGAACTTGGAACTCACCCGAAAGGTGTCATCGTTGGGTTGCCATACGTAAGTGATGAGGTGCTTAACTCCATTATCCGAATACATCTTTGATGGGCATTTACAGAACAAAGGAAAGGTTACTTTGACACCAATCTGCAAGAACGTTGGATCCAGAGTGGGGTTCATATCTAGCACTGCATGCCAATTGGTGAGATTCTCAAATGAATTTATTGAAACTAAATAGTAGTTATCTCCTTTCTTGATCTCATAGGTGATGTTCGAAAAATAACTGTTTCCAGTGCAACCGCAGGTGATCGGTACGAGTAAGAGTTGGCCTGCAATCAATCTGATCTGCTCAGAGACTAGATTACTGGCCTTGGTAATTGATAAAGAACTGACCCCAAATAGATCAGAAATATTTCCGAGACTCAAAAACTGAGGCTGGGCAAGGTATGACACATACGTGTCGCACGAAGGAGGTGCATCTACCGAGCATGAAAAGCTTGTGCTCGAGTTGGATGGTGCTGGTTGAGCTAAAATTTGGGTGGTGAAGAAGAACAGTAGAAGAATACAAAGAGGTTGGGAGCCGAGGAAGGAGATTGCCATTGCTATGACCTTGCTATGATTATGCAGGCTCTCAACCAGTTATTGCAATATTTGCTTACGTGATCTTACTAAAGGTCGATGGAAAAGCCGAAGGGCATTGCAGGGAAAGCTTTCAATCCATATAAAAAAATATATAATTTATACAAATATCAGGCGACCTGTGTCTCTAGCTTTGAATTGAACGAGTCTTATTTCCTCTCCTCCTTCCATTGGTCGTCAATAGAAAATAGTAGACGCAGTATCATTGATGTCATTTTTATAAGTAAAAGACACAAAAATAGATCCAAATACATCCAGGCTTCAAGTAGTTTTCAGTTTCCTGTACTAAAAATTCATTTCTGCTAAGAACTATTCAAATCAGGCAGATCAGTTTAAAACTAACACCCAGCTTTGGACGGCAAGTTGTCCCTCCTACCATTTCTATATATAAGGTCAGCGACTCAAAAATCACAAAAACTATTTGAAGGCCCCACGTGAATTTGGATTAATCAAGAGAATATCCTGATTGTTCCTGGCACAAGCAACCGTGCATCATATCATGATATAATCTAAAGTATATGACCTGATAAATGATTGGTAAGGAACAACCATATGCAGCTTGCTTTGAGGCACCTAAACGGTTAGATAGGTGATAGGTTGGCCTGTTGGAAAAAACCAATCTGATGATAAGCAAACTTTTAAGTCAAGACAATCACAACAGACAGTTTATTATTTCCAATAAAAAAAAAAGTTCCAAAATCAAGCGACTCGCCGTCCAATCAGAATACGAGAGATTTGCTGCTCAATGGCTGCTAGAGAGATACGCATAACAAGCTCCAAGAGGCGCTCATGGTAGTTGAATGTAAAAGCTGTACTAACGTTTTCAATACAAGCAAATAATACGGTAACCTTTTCATCAATGAGTAACGACATGAGATTGAAATTCACATCCAATGTAAAGAGAAATAAATGCCATTACATAACAATACAAACACAAACATCAAAAAGAGTATCTGTAGTTATACATACTGCCCTGAACTCAAGATGTATGACTTCAAGTATTCCGCTACGAAGTAAATCATTGGTCATTGCCAAATCCATCTAAAACTCTATTCACCAGCTGATGTGAAGCTATTGGAGTAAATAGAAAAAACTTTTGTAAGATCTGCAGAACTCACTGTCCATATGTGACCGTGCAATGTGAGTGGAAGGACGTCACTTACTTCCTCACAACTCTCTTCCACAGCGGCAGCCTCTCTCCGCTTGCCTTCCTTCCAAAGACTCTTCACAAGCAACTCTTTTGTGGCGGAGTCAGGCATCAAATTTAAATTCCTCAAGTCTTCAAAAACCCTCCATGCAAGAGCAGCTCTCCCACACTTGCAATATGCTTGGATAAGTACTTTGAACATATAAGCATCAGGCTGGACTCCACTTTGTCTAACCATTGCAAAGAGTTTCTGCACAGTTTTGATGTCCCCATTTAGTGCAAAATGATGCATCAACCCAGAAAATGTCTGGATATTGGGAACAATCCCACATAAGATCATCTCTTCAAGTACATCCAATGCATCAGAATCCCTCCCACACTTAGTCAAAGTTCGTAAGAGAGATGAATACAGAAGCATCAAATTAAAGTTTGATATAGGGCCACAGAGGTTTCTATCATCGTGAAAGACCTTCAGAGCAGCGTCAGCTTTCTTTGAGATACCATAAAAATCAATGATCAATCTGATAGTGCAGAAGGGCAATCTCAATTGCTCCATCCTCATTTTGTTTAAGAGTTGATCAACCAATTCAGAAAGCCCATCGCGTGCCAAAAGGGCCATCATCCTTTGTACTGTGTAAATATCATGAGTAAAACCTGGCTGACAAGCAACCCAACAGAAAAAATTCCAAGCTTTTTCTGCTGATTTAAAATTCCTAAGAATCTTGCATACTAACCTAGTTGTCCACACAAATTTTGCCTTCTCTAATGCTGATACTTCATCAGGGCTCCAATTTTGCAAGGCATTGGCCAAAGCCCTCGGGTCTAACCACGGTTTTAACTGAACCTCAATAACATCATCACCTCCACCAACATCAGTAGCATCCTCATCATGATCCTCATCCTCATCACGACTGTCAACACAATAACTTATGTTCTTGATGTCCTCATTGGGCAACATTTCTCTTAGAAATTCATCAGTCTCTTGAACAAATCCTGCTTCTTGAATTTGTTCCAACGACAAACGCATAGCTCGACCGGGCAATATTCCATCAACCCGCATTTCATTAAGTAAAATCTTAACTTCATCAAACTGTTTGACACCAACACATGCCTCTACCAAAACTGAATACTGGTTCAAAGTCCGCTTCACCCTCATCAATGGCAACACATTAAAAACCTCTATTGCAGACTGCAACTTCCCAGAACTCACAAGGTGCTCAATCATCACCGTATAAGTTCGACTATTCGGAATCGCCCCTTCTTCAATCATCATATGAAAAACCTTAACGGCCTCAGAGTCTTTACCCATCTGGACAAAAAGGCGCATCACAATGTTATAAGACTCGGCACACACACGTTTCTCCGAGCTAACTCTATACTCATCCCATACTCTAATAACTCCCTCGAGGTCTCCAATGGCAGCTTGCCACTGCATAAGGTTCATGAAGCTGACACGAACGTTTCGAAACTTTCCGGCATGGACTGCTTCAATGAGGAACTTGAGCTCGTCAACTCGGCGAGACTTGGCGAGCACTGTGGCCAAGGCATGAACGGTGTTCTGGGTATGAACGAAATGTGGGTTCTGCTCGATAAATTGAACGAGGGACAGGGCAGAGTCGGAGGAGGGAGCAGAGCGGAGGGCTTGAGTGACCACAAAAGAGTCCAGAAGACAGTCGCCTGAGAGAGGAGCGAGTGAGTCTGGGGTGTTGGCTCGGAGCTTAAGACGAATTGAATCGATGAGTTTGGCTCGGTGGAGGTAGAGGGAGACCTTGTTGGGAAATGGGTCGCGAGCATAGTGACGAGTTTGCTGCTGGTTTAGGATTTTGATCAGGTTTGTGCTGCGAAAAAGCTGCTTGAAAAGCATGTCAAAACGTCGAACAGTTGGTGTGCATATAGTTATAAGCCATCATCAAACACCATGCGGCGGGAGAAAATGTATTGGTAGCGTTGTTCTGTTTGGGCAGTCGGTGATGGTACACTGGTATGTGACCCTTTGTTAACGTCAACCGTGGATGAGAGATCTCTGAGATATTGTAATCTTGACCGTTGATCCATGTTTATCGATCACAGATCTTCCAATATTATTGATGGACTACTTTGGCAACGGAAATTGCGAAACAAGCTATTCAACAACAAATTAATAAAAAGAAATTTATTCAAGCCCAACAAGCTAATGTATTGGTCTGTACCAACAGAGTCTAATAGAAAAAGGCATTGATTCACTCACCAATGGTATTGGGTTTGAAGCCTCATAACACATTAGTAATGTGTGTATGAAAATTCTCCTCCCCCTTATAGTTTAGATTTAGACTATCAAAGTTTGTAAAACTCAGTATTACAGAAGACCTGGCTAGGATTTTATTAGGGACCACGGAAAAATTCTCCTTTCTTTTTTTGGTCCGGTGTGGAAAAATTCCCCTTAAGTTTCTACAAACAAAAAGTATAATCTATTAGCTGATAGGTCTTTTTGTTACAATTTCTTCTGAACAGCTTGAAATAACTATAATGTGATTTAATATGTTTTCCAAACTGTTTGGAGATGACAACAACTCACATAGAAGTGAGCATTTCCATTGCTCTCTCTCTCTCTCTCTCTCTCCCTCTCCCTCTCTCTCCCTTATGACGTATATGGATTTTCTGTCCTATAAAATCAATACCGCAAGGCCAAGGTACGGATTTATATGGTAAGAACTCTTTGTATCACTCTACAAGTCAAACCGGAAAGATTCCAGTCATTCGAATATGATCAAGGGTCCTCCTTAGACCATACTTGAGCACTGCTTTATTTCCTATCCTAAATCCTTCTCCATATGCTGTTGATGAATCCGACTCAATTTGGTGTTTGAAAAAATCACCAAGCTTCTTCTCAAAGTCAGACCGTTTACCCTTCTTAGATGACGCTGAACTAGAAGAGGATGAAGAGGAGGAAGATGTAGATGATGAGGCAACATCACTACCGGATGTAGAATACATCTCAGCGTCCAGCCACATATGGGCCAACACTTGGCAGATACCTTCTTCAACCTCCGGGCTCAGGTTCGGATAGCCTGCCAAAACATTCTATCAGTAAACCCAAGGGACCAAAAGGAAATGTTAATAAAAGCAGGAAAGGCACACACCGTTAAGCCTTAGCCATGCATGCATCATCTCATGAGCCAGAATTGACCCTGTCAGCAACCTGTGTTTATACAAATTTTCAGTCACATACAATTAGAAGCATAATCTATAACCATGGCCAAAGAGGGAGCCAGCGAAATATTACCTAGGAAGGCCATACAATACGAGAATTGCTGTTACTTCACAGCGGCGAATCAGCCTATGAGGCTCAGTTACCATGTCTATCATCCGGTAGCCAGCTCCGATCTTTGGCCTCCGTAAAATCTGTGACATAGTAAGAGATATACAATCAATTCTTATCCAACGAACTGATAGCTTCATAAATATAGAGGACACTTCTACAGCTAAAATTTGACGGGAACAAATTCTTACAGTGGTAACAGTCTGTTCTTCTGACAAGCAGAGTCCTCTAGTCTCTGGCATGTGATGATGACCCTGCCCACATTAAAGGAAAAGATCAAATCAACTTTAGATTGAAGAAATGAAAAAACACATTGTTTTTCAGAGCTTGTAATGTTAAATCATCAGCATTACATTCTTTTCTCCCTCCATGGCCTCATTTAGAGCTTGTCTCTCAACCAAGAGCATTGGAACTTGCTGCTTCACTTTCATGTTTAAACCTTCGTAAAAATCTTGTATTTCAAGATAAAGGGGTTGGCATTCGTGTGTATCCATAATTGCTGAGTCTAGACACTCCAGACATAGCTTCCGACCATCATCAAGTAACAAATATCTTGCGTCCCTTGGCTGCAAGGTTAGGAGGTAAATCATCAACCAACAGAAAATGAAAATTTGGAACTGCAGATGTTTCTTGGAAAAGCTACAAAAATGTGATGCAGTCAGTGGTTGACGTAAATCTTATATCCTTTTCCATTTCTTCAGGATTTGTTGTCTTCTTACAAAGTGGAGGGGTTATGTTTTCATGAACTCACCTCCATTCTTTCACAGCTACAACACCGAGGAGTCCTATCACGTTCATGAGAGGGGCAGTACTTTTGTAGCCAGAAAGGATGTGCCCTATACTCAATAAGACCATTTGAATTTGTTGGGATCTGTACAAAAAGAACAAAAGAGAAGACTCAATGATGTGTATGATGCACAGAGGAATAATTTTAAAAAGGCAGGCCTCACTCTTTCTAACATAAATTGTAGACTGTCTGTAAGAAACCTTGATGATGATATTTGTGAAGGAAAAGAAAAAGAACCAGAAACATAGAGAAAACTAATACAAAATTGTTCAACAAATATTTATCAAAAAGATAAATTGTTCAACAAATGCATATGTGTTGCCTTAAACCAGTCCAGCCAGTAGAAAGAACCATCAACAAGGGCATTCACGAAACGAAACGATGAACTGATTTGAAACTTTCACACCAAAAGAAAAATGATAGAAGAAACAGAAAACAAAGCACCCTTGAACAGTTTTTTTTTATATTCCATAATACAGATCCACAAATAATTATAGCTTATCAGACAGGAGCCTGCTAACTCTGAGCAGTTTTATAATCAGCCAGCATTATATGATCATTTCCTAACGGCGCCATTAAACTGGACTCCTACACTCATTAACCGCTCCTGGATGTCCTATTAGCCTGCACATTGATCACTAAGTTCCCCTTCTGGTAACGTCTCTGGTAACATCATCAACTAAATACAAGTATTTTAATTACCAAAATGGAAATGCTTATAGCATTAAAGAACTCAATAAGAAGAGACACTTACAAAATTCTTACAAACATCACATCTTGGGTGATGCTGCTCCTTATAGCAGGATTTGTGGTAAGGGTGATTCCCAGACATAGAATACTGTCACAGATAGGAGATCCAAAAATTAGATGATATTTACATAACACTCATGGTATTGTTCCCATAATTTTTTTTTAAAAGGCAACTCAGCTGTGCATTCAAGTACTTTGTCAGGCAATTCCAAAGAAAAATCTTACTGGACAAGACTGGATTTTCACCTCATAATCAGTAATTGGAAGATTGCATGCACGGCAACGAAAACATTCTGGATGCCAAACAGTACCCATGCAACTCAAATATCGCCCATGGCCAATCTCCAACTTGCAGCCAGCACATATCCTACTACAAACAACAATTTTTCAGTAAAACTCATAAGGTTTAATTGGCATCTGTGAAATACAGCTACAGGATTACACGAAATGCAAGAGTCAACTCTCAAGAGGCTTTGTTTTATGTAACTGTCCAATTTGTAATAATTATAATAAAACTCCAAAAAAATTCTTATGCACTCTGGTTACTGAAGAGACGTGTATAGCAAAGATGAATATATATCAACTTATTTTTCTGATGCTCACATAAGTTACCATTTTGTACACTTTGTTTTGATTCACACTAAATAGGTTGAAAAGTCATCAGATGGCTTAATATATCTAATTAAGCATGTGAGCTACAGAGCTAGGCTAGCTCCCAATAGGAAATCCAAAATTCACTTGTTCTTTTTCTTTAGAACCGTATCGTTCACTATTGAACAACGTCTAATCATTTCCAAACTTATTAAGAACTTACAGATAATAGGAATTGGCATGTTGCAGTTGTTAGTTTACTCGACTAGATTCAAGAGATAGCAAAGTGACAGCATTCACCTGTACCCAGCTGGCATGAAGAATGGAAAAGGTTGAAATATACTGCCATTATCATCTCGAGGTGGAGAACCCATGTTCAAACTTTCTTGAAGAGCCTTTGCAAGTTGTTCATCTTCCTCCAATTGAACTTCAGCACTTTGTTCATCTTCCTCATATTGAAATTTGGAAGGTTTTTCATCATCGTCTGACTGAACTTTGGCAGGTTTCTCATCATCGTCTGACTGAACTTTGGTAGGTTGTTCATCACTGTCTGATTCAAATTTAGCAGATTGTTCATCATCCTCCGATTCAGATTCATCTTCTGAAAAATATATAGGCAAATGGATAATATGTGACTTATAAATCAAACCCAAGACAACACCCAAAAAATTATGATTGTGCCCCTTTAGTGGAGTTATACACAACTTACACTCTATGCTTAATGGAAATTTGTCAGAGTTCATTACGGTTTTCAAGAAGCATTTGCACACCTAAAGCATTTTGCACAATATCTCATGTTTAGCACTAGTAGCTAGCTATTAATACATGAAAACAGGGGCAATTCCAAGTTATTCAGCAAGTTTATGCACATCGGTGAAACTTACCAACATATGCAAATACCAATTAGTCTTTGCACATTGGTGAAACTTACCGATTACACTTTTTCCTTTTTGATCTAGTTCTGAAAGGGACAATGCAATAGCAATATCTACATCCTCTTCCTGCATTCCATGTTCCGAATAACATAGAGTTAGCATACTAGAATAAAACAAAAAATGCTAGCAAGATCAGCATGCACAAACCTTCAGGCTTTGAACTATCACGGCTATTTATATAAATTAACTTTGTGATGGGTAGATATCAATCTAGCGAGCATAAAACTAGTCCACCATGTCATTCAATGTGCAGGAGGAATAGAAGGAATTTTGTAAAAGTCAAAAGAGTAATTACCACTGAATCACGAGGTTCGTCCCACGTTCTATCATGCCCATATTTCCGATGAGAGTGCCCTTTATAGCTAGAACCTTTGAGAATCTTAGTCAGCCAACCCATAACAAGAAATGTTAAACTGCCAGTGAGCTGGCAAACTGTTCCTGCACCCAAAATTCTTTCCTTTAGGCAAAGAGAAATCATAACTTCAAATCTGGGAACAACTTCCTGAGAAGGGCAGCAGTTCAATGGACATGCCGTGTGAACCAAAAATAGACAAACATGAAATAGTAACCAAGAGAAGGTGTTAAAACAGGAAAGAAGGAGAGAGAAATTGTAGCATGCTGTCATACATTCTCAGAAAGTTCATTACAGCATAGAGGAGAAACCACATAACCATTCAACAGACTTGAAACAAATTAATTTACCCTATTCCAATAAACTCAATCCAATGTGAACAACTTTATTTACCTATATTGACTGAAAAAATTAACAGCTAGAAATAAAGAAAACTCTGTATCACCCACCCCAGATGCAAATATCCCCAAAGAGCTTCCTTTCCCAAAACCCAATATCATGCAGCAACCAATAATTCAATATCATCAGGCCACATATTTATATCAGAACACACTCCGACCACCCACAGCAAAAATAAAGAAAAAAAATTAAAACAGGTGGAGCATTCCAACTTGATGGTTTATCAATAAGATGTTGAAAGTAAAATGAAGAAAGAGAGAGGTAACAACAGCAATATAATAAAGCCTCAGAAACTCTACCTGAAACAGATTAAGAATCTGCAAAGACAGTAGAATATGATGAATCCCCGATCAGATAAAGTTCCCAATTCCCAAGACGCATAGACACCATAGGAGACTAAGAGGACCCAAAATGATATTCCCCACCATACCCTTCAATAGCTTTCAGCCCTGCAAATCACTCAACCTTTCTTTGAACAGAGTCATATAACCATTTTAGTAAAAAGATAAAAGAGAAAAAAAGAGACCAAGTGTGATGGGAAGGGTACTTGAATCCTACTCAAAACTCAGGTCCAATTTTCAAAAGGGTAAATAGAAAATTGGAAACAGTTGAAGGCTGAAGCTTTTGGGGGGCTTTGATCAGAGGGTACTTTAATCTCTACCTTTCCTTAAAGCCCACCAAAAAAGACAGATTCTGAAGATAGAAGGAATCGGTACCCAGACCCAATTGTGAAGGTTTTGTATAGAAGAAAATTGAATTGAAGCTCAAAGCTTTGTGCTTTTCTTTCTCCCATGTGGGTCCACTACCAATTTTCCACCACACTCCACTAAATGTCAAAAACCCCATAAACCTTTCTGGTTGACAAAGAGTCGAGGGTGATGTTTGATCCTCCATTTGGTCCTCCTAGTGACCCAGTGGATTGTGAAAGTGAAATGAAAATATTGTACTCTCTCAATCTTATGGCTTACCCAAGTGAGCCCCAGAGCCATTGCTATTGCTTCTTAAGCTCTTAAACTCCAACTGGCTTTTTGCCACATGCTCATCTCATCTGCCCTCCCAATTTTCATATAGAAATTTCATTCATTAATTCAAAGACCTTTTACCAAACTTTGATTGATAATCAAATACCCTTTTAAAATGAATGAAATTTATTGGCAGTTACTTGCAATTTTGTTTTCATTTATTGTTCATGATGCTTACTTTCTAGAATTAGATCACTTTCCATTTCAATGCCTTGACATCTTTAAAGATTTTTTTCCCCCCTTGTTTCATGGCTTCACCATGTTGCATGATTAATTTTAATTTTTAAAAAATTATATATATAATTTGGTGGTTGTATGTGTCTGAAGCAAAACAGTTTTTTATTTTATAGCTTATAATTTAAGTTTTCATACATGCACCACTTTATGACGGAAAATTGTGATGGAATTTTCAGTCCCTGTGCTGTGAGTAACCAAATAAATCCAATTTTCTTTCATCACATGTCATTCTTGTGGGCTCACCCAACTAATCTCGATTGTTCCATGATTTTCGACGTCAATAATCAACTAGCAATTCTGGTATTAAAACATTTTTTTTTTCCAAATTCTGGTATAAAAACATTTACCAGCTACAATAATCAGGTTACAATATTACTTTTCTGTTTTTAGTAAGTTTTAGATCCTGATGTGTCAAATATAATTTCGTAGCTGTCTTGGCATCTGCACTGACAAGGGATTTAAATATTTTAATACTCTGGTGATGATAAGCCATGACCTCCATGCAATGGAGCTCAGATTAAGGAAGACCATGCACAGTGACAGAAGAACATGGCATGCAAGTAAATAACATGTCTTCTCCACTTTTAGAGCCATGAGTGTTAATTAGTACGCCATTCATGGATTGATTAGGATTGATTAACAATTTACAATAAAATAACACACATTTCAAACTATGCATAAGAAACTGATTGATGTTGTCCAGGGTTAATTGTAGGCTGGCTGATTGAAAATTTAATCTTTAGAAGCCTAGAAGCTTAGACATAGTGGTTGTGACTAATAAAGAAAAGGTAAGGGTACCAAAACAAGAAGTTAATTTTAAAACAAATAATATTGAAGTTCAATATGGAACTACCTGCACTTGAGTTAAAAATATAACATAATTTTGTAAGGGGTTTATTTTTGTACTTGATGTTCTGTGTTTGAATTCCGCATTCTCTAATATCGCTTGTATAAAAATATATATGATATAATTTTTTGAGAAGTTAGTCGATTAGAAGCACGAGAAGAAAAAGTTGTGGATCCATATTAGATTTGAGTTTTTAAGCTCTCTCTCTAGTAGGTGTACCAGACTGGAGGAGCCAAATATGACTGATTAATTAACCTAATGCCAAGTGATGACATGGCCCACAAGAATCACTATTCATCTCAGCGCCAATTTACCGAACTTTGTTGCTTGCTAGAAGCACCATTGATCTTTAATATTTCCCAACTATTACAAAGAAACAAAGTATGTGTGGCGTTTTCTGATCCGTTTTTAATTCTACTGCTGTAGGCTGTAGGATAGCCTTGAATATAAAAATCCACCATATTTCTTTTTCACCTACTTCCGTTTATTTTCTTTGTGCTCTCTCTCTCTCTCTCTCTCTCTCTCTCTCTCTCTCACTTGTCTTTCTGCTCAATATCACCTAACACTGGTTAAGATCAACCAATACCCATCAAATATTATGCAACTCCTAGCTAGTTTTAATGGTATTTATCTTAAAGTAGGTCATGAGTTTAAATTTCATGAACAAAAGTTTGTTATAGTGTTCAATAAGTTGAAAACGCTTACCATCATCTATTGAATATTGTAATCATCATAGTATTAAAGAGAAACTTCCACACACCCCGTGATAAGTGATAAAGCAATATGACATGTAAATTTGTCTTGTACTATTATGTTAAGGATGTATGATGACTCTCATTATCATAACCCTAGTTAGCATTTTTTCGTTTAATTAATACTCATATTATGTACACATATGTACATATTTTTTAATAATATTTTTATTTTCCATACACGAATTAAAGACTCGGTAAAATATACGTTTTTAAAAAAAGCAAACATACAATATACGCACGTACATATTTTTCATGTTTAATACACGTGTTTTTTACAAAATTTTGAATAATACAAACAAAATTCACATATTATATCTGTATTTTTCACATATTATTTACTACTAATAAAATAAAATATATTGAAAATATTAGATAGTTGCCGAACTTTTTAGTTGTATCTTGTTAAAATTTTGCCAAATAAAACACGTAAGTATTTTATTCTTACTTTTCCCGTTTCGTATTTTACTAACTAGGATTCTAACTATAGAAAATACTTGCATCCTTCCTTGAAAGTATGACTACTTTCTTATTGAACAAAGTTTGACAAGTGTGTATAAATTTTTCTTGTAATGTTTATAATAAATTATTTTTTTATATATATCAACTCTTAATTTACAAGAAAAATAAATATCTATTTTCAAAAAGGAGGCAAGCATTGCCCCACAACTATTGTCATCATCGTCATGTGTTGTCACTACTAGTGTCACTCCCATATTATTCCCGTCTGTACCACTAATGTCATTGTCAGCATCACCATCTTCACTACCCTCAAATTCACACTCCATTCTCATAGGAAGATTATTATTTATTCTTTCTTCTTTGGGAGCTGACTTTCCCATTCCCATTTTATACATTTACACTTTCTTTTACTTTTTAATACTTTTTAATTATTATTATTTTTTGTTCTTTCTCTTTCTTATTCTATCAATGAGAGTAAACATGACCCAGACTTTTGGATTCCCCCATAGACTTGGAATGCCGAATTATTTATCTGAGAAGAATTCTTTTCCATTTTTTTTAATTTTTTCTTTCTCTTGAATCCCTGGTTGTTTGTACTTTCTAAGACGATACCCAAACAAAATGAAGCTATAAAATGATCTTATATGAAACAAAGAGAACTTCATTAATGTGCATTTGAAACTCATAGTCTAAAAGTCAATTTCATTTTATGAAATTCTGAGAACTCAATTCATGTCCACAAGTTCATCAAATTTTTTTCATTCAATATATGTTTTGTGAATGGTTATGACGGAGAAGAGAGGAAGAAGAGGGAGAAGAACCTTGAAAAAGAAAATGTAAAAATGTGTAGTTTGATATAAAAAGTATTTATAAAAAAAAAAAAAAAAAACCTATGACTGCAAGATCTATTCATGGGGCGTGAGTTTTTGCAGTTGGACCATGTAATTTTGCCTAGACAAATATACAATGTTAGTTTCTTACTAGATTAAAAATGGAGTGTAAGTTGGAAAATTAAATATAAAAGTGAAGTAAAAAGATATTAATGTATTGTAAGAGTAGAATAGGAAAGAGAAAGAATAAAAAAGAACAAAATTGATATAAAAAGTATTTATAAAAAAAATAAAAGAGAGTGTAAGTGAAAAAAAGAAAAGTTGGAAAATTAGCTCATTTCTTCTTTTCAAACAATGGAAACTAAAACAAAGACGAAAATATATGTTGTCAATTATGGGTGTTCGAATTGGAGAGTATTGGCTGTTGGGCCTAGCCCAAAAGATTCAATTCCAAAACCCTTGAATTGAATTATCAAGCCCTAATCTATTGTGCCATCCATATTGAAAGTTCAATCAATCCATTGGAAACGACTTATATACTTCTCGCTTTTTTACAAGTTCAGAAATTAAATGGTACATGAGTGTTCAAGCGAGAAATTCCATGCATTGATTTTATATAAAAACATTAAAACATATAAATTGAAGAAAAAAACCCCAAAAGACAAGCTGTATTATTTGTTTAGTTTGAATGATATGTGAAACATCATTATTAAACTTGCGTTATGATTTTTAGAAAACAATTATTATGATAGCGCTGTAATTTTTAAGTTTTGTAAGGCTTGTATGGTATATTTGGTTCTTTTGAAAAGTTCCCATATAACGTTGACCCGAAAATTTGAATGTTTTGTTACATTCTTTTTCATTTTACTTCAATTCCTTGTAGGAAAAGGAAAGTTGGGTTGCCGTTTAATAACCTAAATCCTAAAGTGAATGGAATTCCTAGTCGTTTCCTACTCAAATTAGGCAACCACATCTATCTATATAAAGGATAGCGAACTCAAAGCAACTCAAAACAAAAAAGGCGCAGAAAATATTTGCTTGCACAAATCACAATGGGAGAGTTGAAAGAAGAGAATATGGAAGTAGCAGCAGCTAGAATGAGCTTCAAGAAGAGCTTTAGTCGCAGTAAAAGTACCAGGTGCATAGACGCTGCCCAAATCAACCCTGCAAATATAAGCTTTGGGAAAATCTACCCGTGCCCTGAAGCAGACAAAGCACTTTTTAGAAGTTTAAGTGTGGTGGATATTAATAGGGAGAGGAAGATCGCTCATTCTGCATCTTTGCCTTCTCACTTGTCTACCCCTCGTCATGATTTTGACTACCGTTCTTCAAGACGGATATTCATCGGAAGCTACCCTTTCAACAAGAAAATTGAAAAAACGTCGTCGTTTTCGAAGATAAAAGAGTGGTTACCGTTGTTGTTTTCAAGAGAAAAAAGAAAAAAAAGAGTGGTTTAAGTTCAATAGAAAATGAGATTGTCATTTGTATACGTAATGCTTTTTACACTGTTATTCTCAAATGTAATGTTTTTTTTCCATTAAAATTGAGTTAACTCTCTGATTAAGAAGTAGCAAGACTCTGGCAGACATGGGCTTGTTATGTCATTTGTGTTGAAGGGCCCAATTTACCTAAACCCTAACCCTAATTGGTCTTTCAAATGTGTTCTAGTTCAAGGAAACGGCCGTACATATCTTTTGTTGGGTTGGATTCTTGACTCAAGACAAAGGCCATCAGATATGAGACAAAATGAACTTAACCAAAAAAGCCCAATGCCTTCTTTTGTCAAGAATAATAAAACAGATAAAAAATATGACACCCAAACTTAACACAAATCAATTAGCTATTGGTTTAGTGATATTTATGCGTTTGTTTAATTCCTTCTCTTTTGTGATTAAAAAAAAGTCAACATGACGAACGAACCCACAAAAGTAAAATTGAAATCCCTTTGTTAGAACTTTAATTTCGATTAATTTCGGTGAATTGAAGTTGTTAATGTGTAATTCCCCTCGTCCAAAAGTTTCACATCAGAACTAGGACCAAAACTTACAAAATAGCTGGAGATTATATTTCTGATTGCATGATTGAGAAATGTGCACATATCTCCCATCCCCAAATTGGTCAATTTCTGTCCTGATGTCCATCCAAAAAATGAAAAAAAAGAAAAAAAAAGAAAAGTATTTGTAGTCTCTATTTAGCCTTGAACCAAAGCAAGACTGACCCGGCAAGTCCACGCCCCATCTCCAGTTTCTACCCACGTTTACACATAAAAATAAAAATAAAAAATATAAATTTTTTTGATTTTTAAAAAATATTTTAAATAACACACTCTCTCACATCCATGCTCTATCCCCCCTTACAGCCACCTATCTTTTTGCACCACGTGTCATATTTCAAACTCCTTGGACCACTGCTCCCACGTGGCCTCGGCCACCCCTTGCCTGCCTTGCCACGTGGACCCCTTTGTCCACCCATGGGTACGCACATTATTAAGAGGACCACCTTTAGAGATACATGTACACATACCCATATATATGGCCTTTCAAAAATCATGCGGCAAAGGGCAGGCATTTTCATTATTTATTTATTTATAAATATTTTCAGATCACTATAATAATATATGCTTTTAAAAATGTGATTTGCTACGGTCTGTCTACAGTGTGGACTGTCGCTGCTCTCTCTCTCTCTCAATAATTTCAGGTCGTTTTCTAAATGGGGCCAAGCAAAGCCATGACGCCCAAAAGCCCTCATCCAAGCCCAAGGCTGTTGCCTTGCCACCCATAAATTTTATTACTTTTCTGTCTTTTCCTTTTCCCTTTTTATTTTAAATCTCTATTTTCATCATCTTTATGTTTTGTCTTTGAAATTTCAATCACATGCATGTGACATTGTGAGTGAAGGAATGAATGGAACAGAAAAGTAAAGACGATTAAAAAAAGCTAGGGAGATAGTAAAATTACTATGATCTTGAAAAGGGTGGAGGGAGGCTAATTTGAGCAACATACCATGAGAATGTTGGTCCCTTTGTGAAGTGACCCACTTGAGAAGGACTTTTGCTGTTTTCTTCTCAAGTCCCAAGAAGAACACAAAAAACAACCACCAACCCATCAAGATTCTGAAATACCCCATATACTAATTGTTTGATTAGCTTTTGCTAATCTTGCTTAGTTTCATCTATTATCTCTAGTCAACACTCCAGAATTAATGAGCTATCTCATCGCTTTTTCCCACTATATAGGGCCTATTAAAATGAACACAAATATTTCAAGTGATAGTCTAAACTATAAGAAGATGAATTTCTTATACAAACATGTACATTATAATGCCGTGGGATATATATATATATATATATATAGAGAGAGAGAGAGAGAGAGAGAGAGAGAGAGGATCTAGAATATGGTGACATCCAAGCTCACCTTTGTTTCATTCAATTGGAGCCTCTTGCCTTTGCCAAAAAGGAGTGAAGCATATATTTTATTATGGACTATATATTATAGGTTTCCTATCTCTAGTGACTAGGAAAGTAGAAAAATAAGAGTGCTCAAAATGTGTCCCCATCTGTTCATCCTTCAATTAAGGTTTTAATTCAATTGTTTTACTCAGTCTACAATCATATCCATTCATCAATAATATTTAATAGCTTGGAAAATTTTAGGACTATAAAAAGGTGATGATCAACAATTTAATAGCATTTCTTATGTTGCTCATCTTTTTCTCTCTCTAAATTTACACTATTTGCTTGTTTCTTTCTCTAAAACAACCCCAAATCTTCAAAAACTTACGTCTGACATGAATGACACCCTGAAATAGACAGCTTTCGACACTAATCTAATCTTAATATACGTTTTAATGTTAATTGATTCAACTTATTGGGCCAATGGGAGAAACAACAGAAACATTAAAAATAGTAATGCCGTGGTTTGGTGGAGTGAGTGGGTCACGAGGCTTAATTTTTAAGCAAAAATGTCCAAGGGTTTAAGGAATTAAGGAAAATGTTGGTTGGGGCATAACATCATTAGGTAAGGGTTGCCCCCTTTTTTAAAACTCCAATTTCAAAAAATTTAGTTTTTGATTGAAAATGAACAAACAAGCAGCTCGGGTACAACTCGAATTTGATTAGACTATAATAAATGCAAAAATTAGTAGGTTTTTGGTTGTCAACATAGATGCCTCAAGATGGCATGAAGTTCCTATACTTATGTGAAACACGGCATGTCATGTGTAATAATTTTTTACATGATAGTCTGTGATTAGTTGAGAATAGCCCGTTTCACACATATCTGTCATCTTCATTTGGATACGATTGGTATCTTTGAGTGGTGTACGTCAACTTGCTTAAGCTTCTGTCTGTGTGGCCTTCATCCAACTTTTGTCGTGGCTCAGTCCATGAACTATTTCACATCACACGTTTCATGGAGATTTCTAGCACCCCGCTGCCTAATTGTGGCACCAAATAATTTTTTCAGATCATAATATAAGCAGATGTTATACACTCTCGTTATATGTAAGTTTCCTCGGTTCTCATAATAATAGGGTTGGCAAATATCCCTATCCAATTATGGATCAAATATCAGTAGATATGCTGGACATTTTACAGTGTCAAATATAAATCACAGTATGCTGCAATAAAGGGCTACGTGTTTTCGGTCTCAGTGTCAGTGATGTATGTGAGAAACCAGAATATGAACAAAGCTGTGACACGATTTGTACGTAGGGTCCATTATAAATCACAATAGCCTGGAGCTCTATCATCACAGACTTCTGTAGCTTCTGGTAAAATATAAAAATCCAACGTTTTCACTGTTTTCAATGGCTGATTTCTTGAATTTGCTAATAAATCCACTGTTTTCAACCTTCAAACAGCCTATGTATATCTGTTTAATTACAGCATGATTAATGAAGGTTCCAGAAAGCGAGGCCACCATTTCCTTGGATGCAGATTGCAGGGTGATTTCAGTATGTCATTGTCCTACCTATATATATATATATATATAAGACAACTGTAGAAATCTGAACCAGATGATATAGCAGTGTACCAGTGTCCTAGCTGCCTGGCTAGAGCTAGCTTGTGACCTTTTCAATTCAATTATAGTCATGGAAATATATTTTTATTTTTAATTTGCTGGCTGTTTGGTTCATTTAAAGAAAGAGTGGCGTGGCATCTAATTCTAAAAGAATGTAGCAGTTTTATATGGTATTGATTGTTTAAGTTGGACAGGCATCAATAATCAATTTGCATCACTCATATGTACCTGCAACTTGGTCCTAGTTGACATCACGTAATGAAAAGTACCAATATTGTATCCCTAATTAACTTCCTACCAAGAAAAAGAAGAAAAAAGATATGAAATGTGAGAGCTAAGGTTACCAATTTTACCCTACACCTCTAAATCTAAGTTACACGTGAAATGACCATCCATGTATGTCAAAGTGCAGTTAGTTTGAAATAAATGGATTGTCAATTCATTAGTAACTTCAATTTTTATATTTTAAAGAGGTAGATGTCACATATGGAGCCTCATCCTAGACCTTAATAAATTATTACTAAGTGGAGAACGCGAGTTGAAGACACTCGATCCAACATTCAGCTTCCCCCCTTCATTTAAAGACACGAATGCGACTTATGATTATGATACACCTGTTCTGATATTACACCGTTAAATTTATTAGTAGAACTTAAGTTTACTCTTAAAAACCGGTAAAAAGATAAAGATGTGCATATATTCATATATCGCACATCTCAAAAAGTACCCATATAACATGGAAGTGCGCTAACAGAATATTAGATATATATATTAAAATTCTAGCCCGTTAAAAGTCCAATAATCTAAGTACAAAGATGGCTGCAAAGTGATGGTGCAAGGATTAAAAGTGATTAATCACATAACCTCGAGAGCCCTGTGGTCAGCCTCAAAACTAGCCCTTTTGTAGTTGCAAGTGCGTTCAAAAGAAAGAAAGAAAAAGGGGGAAAGCATCCTAAAAAAAGAAAGGAATAATTTGATTGCCATCAAAAGGGACAAAGAGAATCGAGGGACCATCAATTATGAATAGTCAATCGTTATTTGCTATCATACACTTCCTTTTATTTTTAGTGTCCATCTCTTTCTATCTCTCCAGCTAGAGGAAAAAATAAAGGAGAGTTGAGGGTTGAGGTTAGTATTGTATTTTGCTTTGGATCAATAATATTTCCTTTTCCAATCTCTCTCTCTAGCTAATAGTCTTTTTATATACTGAGTCCATTGGGCAAAAGAGACAGTTAGAAATTGGCGTTGACGCTTCCTCGTACATCAATCACCTCAGCACTACTTTCTTTACCATCTTTCCTTTTCCTCCTGTAACTCTTATTCTCCTCTCGGTGCCTGCAACAGTAATTTACACTTTTCTTGCCCAACAGGTACAGTTTTTCTCTTTGGCATCATAGACTTTGTTACCCCACAAATGAAATTATTGGTAAAAATGCTTCTTGATTCAAATATTTCCTGGAAACTTATCAAAGTCAGTAATATTTTATTTTTATCAAAATTTATTGTGATGTTTTGGGTCCCGTCTCCATGTGTGACATCATATACTCAGTACAAGAAAAAAACATTAATAATCACTTATATTAGTTCTATCATATGAGGTGGTTAAAAGTACTATTAGCCTATATTTGGAGAGAATTTATAAAAAAATAGCCAAAATTTATCCCTACACTTTCAAAAATGTCAGTTTTTATAAAATCTTTCAAATATAGCTAAAAACTCATATAAATAGACACAAATACCCTTAAAAATTAAAACCAACATAAACCTAAAAAGCAAAACTACACACAAAATTTGGATTCGTATGCACGTTTGTAGCCTTTGGTTGAACTACTGTTGAGCACCCACGTCTGTAGCCTTGGTTTGAAGCAATTCAAACACTCCATAATTCAACTTACCGATCTGTAATATCAGGTTTGCTTTTCTTTCTCTCTCTCCTTTCATCTTTCTTTTAATTCCATGGTTTTCTATTGGCCACTTGAAATAGTTTATTCAACTTATTAATTTTGTTTGTTGGATTGGATTTGAAGATAAAGAACTTATTAATTGTATTTCTTTTTCGATTTGGATGAATAAAATATTTCCAATTTGGGTATGCCTGGATCATTGTAAATTGAATTAGGTAGTATTGAGGCTACACAGACGTGTTGCCCATTGGTATGATTATTAAGTTCCTAATCAACTCCCATAGAGACACTCCTCATTTCATGCAATGACGATGTTTTGTACAAATTTGATTATATGACCTTTATGTGCGAAAGAAAGAGTTTTTCAATGAGTTGAATATTCAAAACATAATTATTGAATACTAGTGTCTCTAATATAAGTTTTTAAGTTTCTTAGTCCTATTTATGGATATTTTCTCTCTGGTTGCTGCGATAAACACAACAATGTAAACTCTCACAAAGACAGTGGGTGTATTCCTGAAGTCTTTGCACATAGATTCAATACTTTGATAACATATCTTTTCATTTATCCTATCTCGACGTCTTTGCACATAGATTCAATAGTTAGCCATTTTCAAGAGAAATAACGTCACCTGAGAAGGAAGGTGAACAACTTGTTTTATCAACAAAGCTATAGTTCAAGCTAAAGTATAGACCCTCCTAGAGAGATTGTGGACCTTGACAACACGGGATCTCTTTGTAGATGTTGATTCTCGGGCCTTTTATTTTTCCATTAGCATGATATTTCTTTTTAAGTTTATGTGAGTTTTAATTTTTAAGGGCATTTGTGTCTATTTAGGTGAATTTTTAGCTATATTTGAAACATTTTATAAAAACTGACATTTTTGAAAGTGGGGAATAAATTTAGGTTATTTTTTATAAATTCCCATATTTGGATGGAGGGATTTCAATTCTAAGGATTTAGATGACATTACAAGGTAAAACTAGAAGATTAGACGACTACAATCTATGTATGCTAAGATTTGAAACTAGATGTTAGTGCATGTAGAACGGTTTTGAAATCCGTTTCTTTTCTTCATTTTCCCTCTAACTCAAATCTTAGTATACATGATTATAATAGTTTAAACAACCAATTTAACCTCATGATATCATCAAAATTCCTAGATTTGGAATCCCTCCATTCAAAAATGGACCCCTATTGTCTAATAACACAACGGACATAAATAACTGTGGTTGTTAGCTATTAGCCACTAATATGTGCCTTTTATAATAACATTAAAAAGTGATCCATACATGATAATTAATATATTTTTCCAAAAAAATAGTGACATTTTTGAGTTGCTGCAAAATGAGCCAACGAGAGAGAAAGCTTTTGGCAGTGGAGTTGCTATCTTTGATTGTTAAGTTTCGAAACTGAGCTATTAAAGCAGTAGACATATTAACATACGCTGTCTGTGCTGTGATTGGGATGGTTTTGTAAAAAGTTGCCGGGCCACAGCGTAAATAATAATACTCACTATATATAGACTCAGAAAATTAAATTCTAATAATATAGGGGGGCACACAAATGTATTTATTACCTCTTATATGCAAGCAACAAGCTATTTTATATTCATTTTGGTCTTTGGAATTGCAGTTTCAAGTGCAATATCTCACATACATCAAACCTTAGGGCTACATGAAGTGGGCGATACCTAGAATTATGTCACAAGTACTCAAACATTAATTGATTAGTATGTTAATATGACGTTTACTACCCATTATGTCTACTCCACCACATGATCATCATTTAACTGTGATTAAATAAATAGACGACATAACATAATGGGGTAGACCCAAATGTTCGGTTGCCGTCATATTAACTTTCCGATTAGCATTTTAGCTCTCTCAATTGAAACTAGTACTCAATCCTTAAAAGCTCACAAGTTAGGTCGGGAAATAAATTGGTGCGACACAAAATGCTGAAAGATGTGGACCAAACACATTTTGTTAGCCGAAATGCCATCATATCATACTTAATCATACAAGTACAAGATGAACAGTACTTTCATCTGTAGAGGATTTGGATCTATTATCTATATATGGTAGCCATTATTATCCATAAGATTAGCCTGAAAATTAGTTGTAGCAGTATTTATTTATGATATCAGATCTGAAACATCTACTAGTAGTAGGCTGCCATGTCGCAATCTGAATTTGCAATTTGCAATGATATATGTAAAAAGGTGACGACGGATGATAACTTTTTCCAGAAAATAGTGACACTTTCCGGTTGCTGCGAACGGGTACACACAATGAGGAGAAACAATTAATTTCGAAAACTAATTTTAACATATATTCATATAGATTGTTGCTATCTTTGATTGATAAGTTTGGAATTAGCAATAAAACATGTACACATATTAGCACGCACCGTCGGTATTATGATGAGGATGGTTTATGTGTAATAAGTGCTACAATGTATTTTTAACATAATAATTCATATATATATATATGCTATTGTGTGCTCAGAAACACGTACACGCGCAGTAATGGTGAACCAATTGATTTGCCCTACCCTTACAGTGATATATATATATATATACCAACAACATTTTGCAAAGCACTACCTCTTCATCACACCTTTTTAATTCCATTGCGGCAACCGGTTTGGTGGGTTAGATTATGTATTTGGATAGGAATTTATAATTCTAGTTAAATGTTTGTTGGTCTAAAAACAACATGGATTGGATTATGTCTAATATCCTATTAGGGCAAAATGTAGTAGGATTAGGAAAGGCTGGGACTTGTTGGTGAGTAATTTAATTAATTAACTTGAAACTACCTAATCATATGGCCGAGTAATTCAATTTGTACCCTCGTTATACATGTGATTTGCAAGATGATATATCAAAACGGTGTCACCTAATTATAAGGTAGTGATGTTCAAAAAAGAATTAATTAATTAAATAAAATATCACTTGTATCAAAAAAGAATTTTAACTTATTATCATGGTGCACAATAGAAGTAAGTTAATGTTGTTATGAAACAAATCCAAATTCTCGACCGAAAAAAAAAAATCTGAATGAACACTACTAGGTGTTTACAACACCTTGCCTAAATCATACATTGAAATGTCGCAGAGAATTAAGAATGCGGCAAAAACGAGCTAGCTAGAGATGTGAGCATAGATGATCAACTTGTGTAAGTGAAGAACCTATCAATCTTTTCATGAACATCAAAAATAAATGTGCAAAATGAGCTAGCTAGAGATGCTTGCATGATGAACTTGTGGGGAGGTGCTTGAAGTGAGTGAGGAGGCACACATCACCTAATTTTTGGCCCCGTACTATTTAGTAGTTCCAAGGTTTAATTGGAGGAGCTGGTAGAGTGTAGCTGGAGGAGATCCATCAATTGATGCTGGCTTTTCTCCATCATGAAAATCTTCTTAGGTGCCTGATGTTGTCATGTTAGTGAGTGCTTGTTGTGGAAAACGGGAGTATAGGTTGTTAGGTAGTTGCTTGAAATAAAATCGAAACCATACTAAAGTCAAATCCAAATTACATTTACAATTCTCTTGCAGAGGATGATTAATTGCCAAGATAAATTGTAGTAGCATTTCTTATAGCTAGCTAATTCGGTAGCGGATGCCCTAGTTTTATAACTTTTTTATTCCCTTATATATACACTTGTTGTGTTTTTTATTTATTTATCGAAACTGAATCTATCAGTGCATTACTTTACAGAAAGATCAAAGAAAACATAGAACAAGGGCCCAAATCACACAAGGAAAAGGAAGGGTGCCCATCCAGCCACAAACAAAAGCTAGAAATCAAACCAAGTAAAGGAGGTAAGAGAAAGATACGCTTGTTAATCACTAAATAATTTTCGATTTCGAATGGTTGTTGGGCGACCTAGAATCTTTAATTGACACTATGTTGCTTAAAATAAAATCGAAGTCTTGCTGCAAAACCAAACAAACACATTTTTTTTTCCGTATATACACGATATTTGTCACTAATTAGTTGCCCTAATTAATTGTAGTAACGGATCCGCTTGCTTATGTTGATCACAAGAGTCTTGCCATTCGAACATGGCATTCTTCCTTTTTCTTTTCAATTTTCAACAAACTCTTTCCGGATTCAATGGTATAGTTGGATGGCCTAGATGTTTTTTCACTGATATTGGTTTTCTTGTAAAGCAAGAACAAAATCCAAAAACAAAGCCAGAGCCAAAACCAAACCCGTCTTCCTCTTACCCTTTACCACATGAACGTGAACTTTAAGAGAACAAAGCAAAGAGAGGACAGAAGTGGTGCAATTGGCAAACAAACATTAAACATGTACGAGTAAATATGAAAGTACACGTGCATAGCCGACTTTGGCACGTGACCAGCTTGATGAATGACTTGTTGGGGTGTCTTTTTTTTTATTAATGTTAAATCAAGCGTGTGAGCATGAGCTAGAGGAAGGAGATGGATTCACGTGACATCACCCCGAAAGAAGACAGATGGGAGAAGAAGCTGGTCCTGGTTGGGCTGTCAATTATCAATCCGGTTTGCAGTTGGGAAAGTAATCTTTTTCTAAATGGTGTAAATTATAAGCAGTCTAAATTTTGTAGTAATTAAGAAATTCAGAGAACAATGTTAGAATTTCCAACACAAGCAACTTGCATTTGAAGGAATAAGCAACAAAATAGAGGAAGGGAAGATTAATTAAAAACTAAAATCAATTTGGGACTAACTTGTCTTCGAGAAATTTTGGAATTTCATTCATAATTCAGCCAAAAAAGCCACTAGTCATAAATGGCTAATGCAAACTAGCCACAAAGGGCCATTACAATAACAGAGTGATTTAACATCAAAATTAAGACAATGTAGGGCTCCTCCACTAACGATCACGCATGATCGAAGAAACTCTAGGATAGGCATCCCAACTGGGAGAGCAAACTCAGAATAATAAAAACTAAATAAAACTTGGAAAAACAAAGTCATACCAATTCAAATAAAACTCTCACAAGGAGAGGTGAAAACTCTCCCAATTTATTTATAATTAATGATACAATCCCACAATTTGGGTCATCACCAGTGAATTCTTGCTAGTATTTGAGGCCATATAAAAACTTCACGGTACTATATAAAGTCAGTGGATGCTCGTACTTGATTGGATATTCATGAGCTTTTACAAGAAAAGAAAAATTAGGGAAATAATTTTAGTACCCTTCTATTGAGGGATCCCTAAAATAATTTTATTTGAGGGATACGCTTTAGGGTACCCTACGAATTTTTTTCCAACGATCCAAACCATCTATTTTTTTGGTTTTCATTCGTAGATAATCCTTACAAAAAAAATTGGACAAATCGGAAACCATTTAGACATCTAATTGTATCATTCAAAATCAATGAACATGGTGCTTCAAGAAAATACTAAAATTTCAATAATTTAATTGAGTGGTCAAATGATATCGGATTGAAGTAATTTTTAGTGAAAATGATAAGGAATGATAAAATATTAATTTTGGAGGATTACTCTTACTCTCACATAAATTATATATTGTTGTAGTACATGTATAAACAACATTGATATTCAAAATCTATGTTCTTCTTCTTCTTCTTCTTCTTTTTTTTTTTTTTTTCCAAAATGAAGTAAAAGCACAATGAATGAAGAAGGTAGGATGTACTTCTTACTTCAATTCCTGGCATTAGAGGATAATGTCTTTGTATTTACGTGAGAGGACTTATACGGAGCATATGAGGCATGTTTAGGACTGTTTCTAAAAGGAGGTTACGATTTATAACAATAAAAAGAGCTTTTTGCAGTGTTTGCCCGGAAAGTGTTTATGGATCATAAAACACTTTTTATAACACGTTTACTTATTAGTAATGGGTATCAGAATTATTCCACTACAAAAAAAAAGAAAAAAGGTAAGCCACCCAAAAAGGACATTTTTGGTGACTAAGCATTAGTCACCAAATGTCACCAAATAATGGTGATTGTTGTCACTTTTTTTTTTTTTGGTAGTGTTCCAATTCATTATTCTCATGTGTTTACTAATATATGGGTGTCAGAATGATTTCAATTAATTCCTTATTTCTCTTGCGTTTACTTAACACATGTGAAATTAAAATTTTTAGGAATTCTATGGTTAAATCCGTAATCAAATACCCTCAAAATTAAGAATAAACTAGAAGAACTAGTTGATTTGATTCCAATACCTTATTACCAAATTCTAAAGTTCCCCAATTAAATACTTGAAGAAACACTTTCAAAAGTATATTGATAAAATGATACCTGTGGTGCTATATGTGCATGCTACAATATATACACTATTACATTTATTCTTATTGTAATTTTTTTTAATTGTGAAAGCATAAGTAATAGGAAAATATTCTCTAACTAGACGATTCAAGTTGTGATATCAAACCATCCATCTAAATATATAATTATAAGTAATTAATCTAGATAGTCAATTTGATCAGTATAATATGTCAAACTGCTTGAATTTCATTTTTGGAAATAAAAATTTAATTACCTATATTGAAAAAGAATAAGAAAAATTAGGAAGCTGTGTCATTAGCTTTTGGGCCTCTGGGGCACAAGTGTACTTATCACCTTTAGCATGAAGTGATTAATCAGATGCATGGGAAAGCATTGGGAACAGAACTCCCAGGTTAAAGGAAACAAAGATATTGGATTTGGTATTTGGTATTTAAATAATAAGGATTTGGTCAGTGAAAGAAAGAAAGGAAAAAAAAACTATTAGCCGATCGAAAATACACACGTTTTTGGATGGCAACATCAGACGAAAAGCATCCTCACATGCCAAATTCAAAGCGCATGCTTTGCTAAGTTGCTATTTGCAGCAGCAACAACATGCAAACATCTTCAAAATGACCCTAAGACATCTCTCTCCATCAAACAGTTTTATTTTATGTCATTGAATACATGCCTAAACAAGGACACCGCATACGACAACCATCAAATATTCTATTCTATGGGGTCGTTCGTTTCTTGAACCTGCAAATTTAAAAATAAAAAAATTGCTCGACAAATTCTTTTAGGTGAGGGAAAAGGAAGAAAGAGTGAATGGAGTTTGCATGGTGTATTGATCTAGGGTATGAATGGACGTTTTTAGAAACAGTAACTTCGGTATCTTGTAGATTAACAGTCTAACAACATAACATATACGAGACATGAAAAGGATAAAGCAGAAAGAGTGAATGGAATTTGCCATCTTGACATTGCCAATCCCACAAAGCAGTTAAGTGTGATTTTCAGACCCAAATTACCCAACTTCCCTTGAGCCCAACCTTTGGCACGTGCGAGCCACCCTTTGCGTGTACGCTTTCGCTATTTAATAAATCGTTCTTCCTCTTGGGCTTCTTGTGTCCCATCTATCTCTTCGCCTATCTTACTATGGTTGGATTATTAATATGCATTGGGCTATCTCCCAAATGACCAAAATGCTCCTACCAACTCAACCTTTTTTGCCTACGCAACATAATGATTGGCATGGGTATCATGGTCATTTGGACATATCAGAGGATGGTGGTAGTTTGGATCATTGAGATGACTTTGTACTCACCTTATCTTTATTTTATTCCGCAGTTTGCGTTGGTTTCCAAAAGAACTCCCCATCAAATGACCATAGTAGCCGACGTTCAAAAAGGGCATTTTGGTAAATTCACTAACACTCAAGTCAAGACTAACCGGGACAACTACACTTTAAAATGCACCTTCACTTCACACGCATGCCATACACGCATGACTTTATCCTTTTTAATGGACGAAAATACCCTCAATCTTTGCACTCTAGGTGAGGGCATTGGGGTCATTTGGAGCAAAAGTTTAATAAATTAAGCTCCTTCCCTTTTTCCAAATTTGTTTGATATGTAATAATATTCATTTTTAAAATTTAAAAAGTTTTGGCGAATAGAAGCATTTAATTAAAAATATAAAAAATAATAATAAATAATGGTGTGGAAAAGAGGAGCTTAATCAGAGAAGAAGAATGGCAAAAGCGACCGCTTCTCTTTCTCTCTCTCTCTCTTTCTTTTTCTTTCTCTCTCTTGAAAGCTTATAGCTGCTGCGTTTGTTTGTTTGGTTTGAGAGAGATATTAGTGAGTGCCCAAAAACCCAAAAGAAGCCACCATTTTCATTTTATATTAGTAAACTTGTTTCGTTTGCAGAAGGGTGAAGGTGATTGCAAAAACACTCACTGCAAAGAGCAAAAAAAGAGAAAGAAAAGGAGAGAAAGAGAAAGACAGAGACGACAGAAAGAGGGACAACACAGAGTGAGTGAGAGAAAGAGAGAGAGAAAGAAAGGAATTCAAGAAGCTTTCAATACCACAGAAGAGGGAAAACGATGTCTGAGAGCTTTACATCCTTTCATACTCTGCAACTCCAAGAGGTATATATATATATATTTATATTAATATATATATATATATATATATAGTAGATGATGATGATGAACAAAGCTGAAAATGATAAAAGTATAGATGAAAAGAGAAAACAAAAATTAAAAAAGCACACCACCAACAGAGAGTCCTAGTATACTAGACTATAGCTAGCTACCCATTTCATCATTCTCTCTCTCTCTTTCTCTCTCTATTTTGTTTTTATTAATTCTTCTCTTATTGCTATAACTAATCAGCTTGATGGATGAGAGTACTCAAGGTACTCTCCATGATGGGTATTGTTTGTTTTTTGCTTGTCTCTGATCGATCCATGCTGAATTGAACAGTAATTGGTGTGGAAGAGAAGGAAGCGGGTTCAAAGGCAACACAAGGTGAAGGAGAGATATGATGAGGAAGAAGATCAAGAGCAGCTTGATGATATGGGCATAGCAACCGTACCGCCACTTCTTCCAACACCACCATCAATCTTCTCAAGCTCATCATCAAAAGGTCATCACCACCACTCAATTATTGATTCAGAAAGCTACTCCAATTCTCCTAATTCTATGTCCCAAGACTATCACCACCAAGGCATCTTCACCTTCTCCAATGGCTTTGAGAGATCGGCTATGACTACCCACCAAGAGCAGCAACAGCAGCAGCAACACCACTTGGCGCAACAGATCCGGAGAGAAAAGCTGAGGGTGCAAGGCTTCGAAACCCCGCCCCCTCCACCATTGGTTGGCCTAGACGAAGAAGAATCCGGAGGCCTTCCGGTGTATGAAACCGCGGGCATGTTGTCCGAGATGTTCAATTACCCTCCAGGTGGCGGCCCTGCTGGGGCCTCCGAACTGCTGGAGCATCCGATGGCTCAGGCCTATCGGATGGCTCGGCAGCAGCAGGAGCCTGTGTCTGGTGCGGCCGAGTGGTACGGAAGCAGAGTGGTGGGGGGTGGATTGGGAGCATTGGGAGATTCAAAAAATCACAATAGCCGCGACAGTATTCAGCATCATCATCAACAGCAGCATCAGATTTCAACAATTAATGCGGACTCAGCGGCAGCCATGCAGCTTTTTCTTATGAACCCATCACAACCAAGATCGCCTTCTCCTCCAGCTCACACAACTTCTTCCACCCTCCACATGTTGCTTCCAAACCCATCATCCACTACCAACTCACTCCAAGGCTTTGCTACTCCATCTGGAGGAGGAGGGGCCTTTTGGTCAATTCACATGGGTTCCTGAGAGTCATCATGGACATGATGGAGGCAATCCCACCGGCGGTGCCGGTGAAATTGGAGGGGTTGTGGAAGGCCAAGGCCTTTCATTATCTCTATCAACTTCATTGCAGCACTTGGAGGCAGCCAAAGCTGAGGAATTCAGGATGGGATCAGATAGTGCAGGTGGGTTACTATATTACAACAGTCAAGGAGATCATCAAGGCTCAACCAATCAGTACAAGAATTTAGGAGCTCATCATCATCATCATCAACATCATCAAAGCCAGCAGCAGCAACAGCAGGCATTGCACAGTTTGCAGCAAGGAGGGGTTGTGGGAGGACATGTTGGGTTTGGGTCATCATCAGGATCAGCCTCATCATTTGGAGTTGTGAATGTGTTGAGGAATTCCAAGTATGTGAAGGCAGCCCAAGAACTGTTGGAAGAGTTTTGCAGTGTAGGGAGGGGTCAGCTCAAGAAGAACAAGTTTGGTGGGACTGGTGGTAGGCATAACTCCACAAACCCTAGTTCCAATCCAGCTGGCAGTGGTGGTGGTGGTGGTGCCTCTTCATCTTCATCAAAGGATGTGCCTCCTTTGTCAGCCGCTGATAGGATTGAACACCAAAGAAGGAAGGTCAAACTATTGTCCATGCTTGATGAGGCATGTAATCTCTCTCTCTCTCTCTCTCTCTCTCTCTCTCTCTCTCCTTCAAGGGTCAAAGGCCTATGTTCTTTTGCTTCTTTATTAAAGACCCCATTATTTTTATCTCCCAAGTCACCGGGACAAACACAGAAAATTCCGGCCACTCACAATGATATTTAATTTTTTTTATTTTCCAAAATTTTAAAACATAGGAAGGTAAAACAGGGAAAGAGCCGGCTGGTGTAATAGGGTTTTCCGTTTCATATAGGATCGAGCTGGTAGCTAGCTATCCTTTGATTTAAACACTAATTTATTAAAAATGATATTTTATTTCATTGATTGGGTTGCGATCGAATGGTGGTGGTGGTGGAGTGTTAAGCTTATAGTGCATTTTGGTTTTCATGTTTAAGGTCGGGAAAAACGTGAAAAAGCTACCACTATGTGCCCAAAAATAAGCAATCGGGCCGAGTATGACCACAGCAATCAATCAATCATTCAATCATACATTTTTATAATTAGCTTCACATATTATGTTCAGGGAAGCCATTGATATTATATCCTAGTTGACCTGTGGCCTGTTTTCTTTTTTTCCTTTCCATTTTCTCTCCCTCTTTTTGTTTTTTTGTTTATGCACACAAGCTTTTGGCTGTATTGGGTTAGAATATATATATACACATATATATATATATGTATAAATAGAGATGCCATTAACAATCATTACACTGTACCACACCCCTTTGATTTATGCATTTATTCTGTTCCCTTTTAATATCAACACAACCCTTCTCAAGTTTTTTCGAGGCTTTTAATATTCTGAAAGAAGAAGACTCTCTCTCTCTCTCTCCGTACTGGTTTTTCTTTCTCCTACCTTACGAGTCATACGACTGTAGCACTCATATTTCTTATGTTTTAATTTTCTCTTACTCAACCTTTCTTGTTTTAGTCACCTTCTGAATCTGATCGTTTTCTTTTGTTACTTGTAACTACCTTCTCTAATCCAACATGATCTGGACTTCTTATCTGCTTCTAAGGTTGCTTTAGTTATCAACATGTTGCCTTCTTTAGTCACAACTCTTTTTTGTTAGTCGAGAGGAGGAAGAGTAATTAATTAACCATTAAAATTAATCCTCAGATTATGTCACACGCCATACACAATTTAATCATCACATTAACGTTACTTTGCCACTAAATTTTTTATTATTAAGAGAACGTGACTAGCTATAGTAACACTAGATTTAAACATGTGGAGCTAAACTTAAACATTGCATTTAATATATGTGCATGGTTGCAGGTGGACCGTAGGTACAACCACTACTGTGAGCAAATGCAAATGGTGGTGAACGCATTCGATCTGGTGATGGGTTTCGGGGCGGCGGTGCCGTACACAGCCCTAGCTCAGAAGGCCATGTCGCGGCATTTCCGGTGCCTAAAGGATGCGATAACGGCACAGTTGAAGCACAGCTGTGAGCTACTGGGAGAAAAAGATGGTGCGGGGACCTCAGGAATAACAAAAGGAGAAACTCCAAGGTTGAAGATGCTAGAGCAAAGCCTAAGGCAGCAAAGAGCATTTCATCAAATGGGCATGATGGAACAAGAAGCTTGGAGGCCCCAACGAGGCTTGCCCGAACGCTCTGTCAACATCTTGAGGGCCTGGCTTTTTGAGCATTTTCTTCACCCGTGCGTTGCCTCTTACTACTCTCTTTTAGCTTCATGTCCTTTCATCAGTATATAATTATGAAAATGACTTTTAACTTACTAATTAGGAAAGTTTCTTTACGTATATACGAAATGTTCTCTTTCTAGACTGTCTGAGGCACAACATAAAACTCTATGCGACAATATAAGTGTAGCAAGAAAGCATAACTTTGTGATTTATAAGTCTAAATAATGTTAGTCTCTCATGCATGATAGCTAAGTAGCCATGCACTTTATTACTTACTTGACGTATACTGTATACACTAGTCCCTTATGATTACTGCTTAAAAGGGTTCGTAATATGCAGTGTTCTTGGGATGTTGTGTGGTCAGCCAATAGCTGTGGAAAAAGAATGCATTAATTAATTAAAGCATGATATCTCTTTTCTCCCTCTCTCTTTGAAAACACATTTTCTTGTATCAAGCCGAGAGAGAGAGAGAGAGAGAGAGATTTGTACAGTCCTAGTCTGGCAGCTCTGATAGGTAGTGATCGATCGGGATTGATATTATTTATATCTTCTCTTTGATTCTCACGCTCATGCAGAGAGCAAAAGGAGAAAGTTTCTCGAACCTATGTAGGCTTAGGGGTACAGAAAGCTTAGACGTATGTCTTTATACGGTTCAGGCGAGGACTCTGATGTCATTTTCTCTTCTGGTCTCTTTCTCAGGTACCCAAGCGATGCTGATAAGCATCTGTTGGCACGACAGACTGGTCTATCGAGAAATCAGGTAATTAGGTTGCATGCATAGATTGTCTCTCTCTCTCTCTCTCTCTCTCTCTCTCTCTCTCTCATTCATTATATTACATGTTTTTGGCTATATGCATATGTGCATTAATTTAAAAGGCTATATGTACATATAGACTGTTCTGTTGTGTTAATGAAGAAGAAAGAAGTTACGGGTAGAAAGGCTAGATGGGAGGGAAGGGACCAGCAGTAGGTTCAGAAGAACTTACATGGGCTTGGATTTTATTTCTCTGGGTTTATAAACTTTTCTGCTGAAGAAAGACAATGTGTTTTCTCTGCTCCTTTTTTTCTTCTTTTACTTTGGATTCTTTAACTCCTTGACATAAATTCTGATAACAGTGAATAGCAACCCCACACACAAAATAAAAGACCTGTGCCATGCCAAGTACATATCAGATGAGACATGATAGTTTGCAGCTTTGCTCTCTCTCTCTCTCTCTCTCTCTCTCTCTTATCAAATGACACCTTCCTTCCTACCTCACCATACAGTGAATAAGAGCCATGAGTTGAAGACATCATAAATTTTCCGTACTTGAAGTCATATCAAAAGCTATTCATATTATTAATTAATTATTATCATCCTTGTCAAAATGTCTTTACATGGTCTTCCAACTTATGTCATTAAACGTATAACCTTTGAGTTATGTTACTATCGTGTCGTTTGCATTGATTTTTGTTTTGTCAGCATACATTTCATTGTTTGCATGAGAAGTCAAAAATTAATTATTTACCTCCCTTCTATTATATATTTTATGTGCAATAAAATTTTATGGACAATGTTCTCTTGTCAAACTGTTGGACAAAAATTATATGTTGACAATTATTACGAAAATGCATATATATAATATTATTATATTTACTGACTTGGGTAGACCATGTTATAATTGTTCTGAAATTGAGAGATCAATTGCATTTATGACATTGATATCCCTATGTGATTTTTTTGATTTTGATTTTGAATGCTGCAGGTCTCAAATTGGTTCATTAATGCTAGGGTTCGATTGTGGAAACCCATGGTGGAAGAGATGTACCAGCAAGAAACCAATGAAGAAGTTGGGGGTGCAGCAGCAGCAGCAGCTGATCATCATCATCAAGATCAGAGAGAACGTAACAACCAAAACCAAAATAGTAGTGGCCTCAATGCACAAACTCCAACGCCTACAACGACAGCTGCCACAACAACAACGACAACGACGTCAACAACAACACCAACGACAACAAATTCGCCAACAGGCAAAAGATCCGAAATCAATGCCTCCGAAAACGACCCTTCACTCATCACAATCAATAGGCAGCAGCAGCAGCTGCAGCACCACTTGCAACAGCCCATGATGGCCACCACCACCGCAAGCGCGGTGGCGCTGCCTGCATCGCAATGTTTCGCCACCACATCCACCACTGCAAATGATAGGCTGGCTTCCGAGGACACACGTCGCCGAGGCAGCATGGTGGCAGCGGATTACGGGACCACCTCGGGTAATGCACATATTGCAGCTCATGATCATCAAAGTAGTAGTAATATTGGGTCTTCTACTACGCTTATAAGCTTTGGGACCACCACGGCAGCTGGTGACGTGTCACTCACTCTAGGGCTTCGCCATGCTGGTGGTGGAAACAATATGCCCGAGAAGAATCCTTCTTCTTTCTCTATTAGAGACTTCGGGGGCTGTTAATTAGCCTCTTAATTAATTAATTAATCAAACTTCTATAGTAGTTATTACAAAAAACAAAAACAAAAAAAAAAACATTTTAAATTAGTTTCTTTATCCTTTTTTCTTTTCGTTACTTATATATATATATATCTCCTTCCATTCTATGAAGAAAGATACATGGTGAGACAAAAGTAGCATTACGTTAGCTAGTTGTATGGGGGGTTCTGTTGTAATTGTATAGTAGATGGTTCTTTTTTTTTGTTGTTGGAATTTTTGTATTTTCAAATTCTATGTGCTTTAATTAGGTCTTATACCTTAATCGGAGGCATTTACTAGAATAATATATCATGAAATTCATGTTTTGAGAGAGGAGGGGGAGACTGTTTTGCACTTATATTCATCTTAATTGGGTAATGAGGGAGACTTATTATATGTGATCCTATATGTTATTATTTTAAACAATATTAATGAGAAAGCCCTACTCTCTCTCTCTCTCTCTCTCTCTCTCTCTCTCTCTCTCACACACACACACACCATGAATCCATGATTGAGTATTGAAAGAGGGAAAACTATATATTTATGATTGATTTATACATGTTATGCTTAGCTAAAAATAGAAATGCTGTTATTAAATCACATGGTAGAAACTGTACATGCATGGCAATATATATTGTCACCTTGACAAGGTGTGAAGTTGAAGTACTTGAGGACGCTTTCCTTGATTGATTTCCCTTTTAGAGGGATTTCTTGCCTAGAATATTACTTGTGCTTTTCCTTTATCTAGCTAGTTCCCCTTCTCAGCATGGACATAGAGATATTATTGACGCTTGAATTGGTCTATATGATTGGAAAGAAAGTGAACATTAAGTTTCTGAACATATTGTCATGCAATATAATGGTGGGAGGTGTTGAATTTCAATTTTCAGAGTAGATTGGCTACGAGTTTGGTCGATGAAGGATTGTGTAATCTTGTTTGTAAACGTCGACATTACAACGTATTTGAGATAGATTTTATAGGATCATCATTGTCTATCTTAATTGTCATTATCTTAATCATGTTTTAGCAAGATAGATTTTATAGGATCATCATTGTCGATGTTACAATATCAATTGGAGTATCGACATATTCACGACCATGTATCGACACTCTACCATATGATACCGAACCATCTTTTACCAAACAATATGTTCCGTAAGTAGAATAGCAATGGAAGTAAACATTTTTATAACACACACATGAATTAATACATGCAGAGCAACAAGATAATCTGTCAACTAAACATTGAAAATCAATGTTGTATATGGCGTACAAAGTGCTCGATTTGTTTGTTGGTTCAGAAGATTTTCAAAACCTAATATGGTCATCCTAAGATATGTAGAATATGGTAAGTGTTCAATGATGCTTTGGTTTTGTTTATGAAGAATGGTTTAGAGTAGGAAATTAGTTTGCAACCCACAACCTAGCTTACAAAGCTAGCAAATTGTCTTCTTTGGTGGCGGATAGTGCAACATTGTCTTATATTGCAGCAGCTTGTCAATATTTTTGTCTCCAAAAGGTGCTCGTAGATGTGATAGATTGGTAGGTTGCGTTATTTACCTTATAACAAGCACCAGAAAATGGTTGCTTAAGTCCCAAACAAGATTTTGCAAAGCAACAAGTACTTTCCACCTAATGTGTTGCTTTTTCTTTGAGAAAACAAAACTGAAAACAATACGTCCTTCAGTTGGATTTCCTAAGTTGTTGTACTGCAACGATCAAGTGTCTAATCCAGTGAAGGTAATTATATGACTTTACGTGAGAAAGCTTCACAACAAGAATGAAATTTATATACATGATGCCTCCTTATCATTATATGATATGACAACAGAGGGGAAAAACCTCATATTAAGGAACTCATCAGTGTCGATGTCTTAGTAGAAGTAATTAGGAAGAGAAATGTTAACATCAGTCGCTATCTCACTGTAAATTCCACCTTCGCAACAAATAAGATCACCTCTTCACCTTAATTTACTAGCAAGATTATTAGTTCTCTAAATCAACCACATCACTATATATATATATATATTTATATATGAACTGTGTCTTGTATGTATACCTACACATTAAGCCTCAAGCAGTGATTCTAGTACCTGAAGGGTGACTTAATCCTATGAGAGGTCTGAAATCTAAACTTAGGAATCGGGTCTTAATTAATAATAGAACTATGAAAAAGTCTGATGAATATTCTGGATGAAAGTCTATTCATAAAATTTAAAAGTTTTTTATTTTTATTTTTACTTCGTTGAATGCATGCATGACTCATGAGCATAAACATAAAGGTTGCTTTCTGGTAGGGGTCCTCGTCGCCTGTGAGTCTGTGACATTGTTCATGAACACCTGGACCGACAGCAGAGAGAGAGAGAGAGAGAGAGGGATAAGCTTAAAGGCCTACCACTTCAACTATACTAGCACTCATTAATTAATAGGGTTTGCATCAACTTCAGAATTGTTTCTTTGTCTTGTTTGGCCACATAAATTACAATTTGAATGTGAAACAAACAGACGAAACTTCTATACAGGCTCTTAATTTTTTTTCTTCTTTTCTCAATTAATTAAAGGCCCCATTTTCGCTTCCACATATGAGTACAGCTGCAAATACTGCAGTTTGCAGGACATCAATGGGTGGACCTAACCCTCTAGCATATAGAGAGCTGCCCCCCTCCCCCCTTTGGATATTAATGCCACCAACCAAAAACTAGGATGTGATCAGTGCCCCTCATTGGGAAATAGAGAAATGGGACACATGATTAAGTTTGATTTGCGTTGTATGTTTAGGTTGTGAGACTGTAAATTTGGACTATACATGAGATTTTAATCGGCTAACAACATAAATCTGCTAAGAGAACGTTATTATGAATCAAACTAATTTTGGTAAAGATTTAATGATGGCGACTTGAAATTTTATGCTACCCAGCCCACATGGGATGGTATATATGGAAAGACCATGAAAAATATTTGGTAGCATTTTTTTTTTATGGGACGGAAAATATTTGGTAGCTTGAGTGAGCTTTTGATTTAATGTGATAAACCATTTATGATATTAAGCAGGAGGAGGGCTGCAACTTTCATGGCTACAGACATTATGGTTGTGGATGGGTGTTGGTTTTAAATGTGAATGATATGGTGGCCTGGAAGGCCCTCATCTCCACCACACGGTCCTGTACAGATGATACGAAAATCACAGGAGAACATTCAATCCTGATCCACCAGTGTTTTGGACCACTGCATGCCATTGTTATGGTGCAATAATGGCCTTTTTCTTATGTGGTTACAACTAGAAGATAAGGAAACGAATCTAATTTCTTCTTCCAGCTTGAATCCAGATGGCAAAAGAACTCGTTTGAATTCGAGTAATTTTTCAGTGTGAACGTTTAGCTAGCAATAATTTCTCCAAGCTGTTAATTGAGGACTTGGCTCTAATCAACAAGTTTAGCTTAAACTTAAAATTGAGTTTTTTGTTTTTTGTTTTTCCTTTTGTCACACTAGATAAAACCACATCCATGCTAATGAGAAAAGTTAAATACCTATCCACAAATGTAATAACTACTGTTCAAAATCATACTATGATTCAAAATCTTCACATTGTTACCTTCATTTGAAAAAGCGCTTACAAGACCCCATTTGTAAATCCTCAAAGAGGCCTTGTTATGCCCTATTCATGGGATGGGGTACCATAGATCCCAAACCTCTACATTTAGAGATGATGTATTTACCCGCATTTTATTATATCCAAACCATTCTAATAATCTATCATCTTAAAACATGACATGTCATTAACTTGGTGTTATTGTCTTTTTCCCAAAACTCATGCACGTTAATGCCAGTTTGAGCATGTTTCTTTCTCTCTTGCCCCCTGAAATTTTGTGCTTCTGTACTGCCCTGATATGGGATCTTCAATTTTGAATGGTTTTGGGTAACTGCCTTGCTATATGGGGCCTTCAATTTTTAATGGTTGTGGTTCGCACCCTCCTATATGCAGAGATTCGATTATCATTGTATTTTGTTCATAGAATCATAACCACTTATATATGGATATTACATATACCAATTTGACAAATGTCGTATAATCAAGCTTGTTTTGATTATATTAGGTTTGTCTGCTCTACCTTGGCTTATGACAACCTAATGTTTTGGAATCAATGACTTAACACCATCAGTGGCTTCACTAAAACCAAAGAAACAAGCATCTGGATAATTGTGAATGGTTATTCGTTGATGGTACGTATTTGCTCCTCATCGATCACGGTTTCAACACTGAAGGACAACGCTCAAAAACTAATGTTACCGGTTTAACGCATGAGCTTTGTAAAAAAGACAAACACCTTCAAGTTTAATGACGCGTCATGTTTTAAGACATTTGATTATTAGAATGGTTTGGATTTAATGAAATGCAGGTAAATGCACAACCTCTAGGCCAGGATCCGGGATAGCCTCCCCTCCCCCTAAACTTTTTTTTCATTTAAAAAAAAAAAGCGCTTATAATTAATTTTGTTCAGAAACCTTTTTTGTTTTTTTTCCATTCTCAGCCTTGTAGTGAAAGTTGAGGCGCTGTCTTTTCCACTTTAGTACCAACCAATTGTATGCTAGTCATACGTAGATGAGGATGAATTTAAGTCTGTAATAAGTTGATTCCATAAATTTATAGTAACTGATGTAAACTACGTTTGATGCTTCATGCAATTTCATGATCACTTGCAAAACAAGCACTGGAGCCCCCAAGTTCTATTGGAACTCTAGTTGAAATTTATTGCATTAGATGCAAGAATCAATTCTGGGGGCAATTGAAATTCATTGCACAACAACTACCACTAAAGAAAATACAAAACATGTCCGGTTTATAGCTTTAGTGATGAGACCACGAACTTCACATCCATGAAAAAAGTTCAGTTCTTGCTTTCTCTTGAATGTGAAAAAGGAAAAACCTAAAACATTTTAGCACTATATTGTGACCAAGTTTGCTAGCCAAAGGACTATCATAGTAGCACGCGTGATGTAGGGGCATGATCAATTACACAATTAGGGGGGGCCGAGTGAGAGCTATTCACAACCCTCAAGGGCAAACAGAACGTGCACATCCTGTAACTGCATGTGCACCCGAACCATAATGACAAGAAACAATATCTAAACCATAAACCTATGCATTAAAGCTTGACACATGCATGTAAGAACTATTTGCGTTACATCAAGCCAAAAAGTAATTCTAACTTCTAATGGCCATCCATCACCTATCATAAATTTATAATTTAGCAATTTAATGCAATCTAAATATGGAACTTTGCTCATTTTATGTAAGAGAAATTCTTGGATCCGACTGCCGGATCATGTCACCCATACGATTACACAGACAAAGTAACGAAACCCCCTGATTTTGTTCGGCTGTGTACGGCAGACACACAAGAACTGCTCATGCAAGTCAGATTAAGTTAGTGGACTCTTGCCTATTGGTGAAAAATGGGGCAATCATTGGCATGGGCTGATATTTGGGACTAACTAGGCTTCTCAACCAGGCCTATACCCAAGCCCACTTATAAGTTCCATACAACATCTTGGAACAAGTTGAGGTGTTACAAATCTTGGTTGAATTGAAAGTAATAGTATAATGTTCATCGATTTGAAACCATTTAATTTTAGCAAAACTCAGTGCTGATTGGATTGTAGGAGTCGTTCTACCTTCATATTAGCCACATGAAGAGTCCATATATGACACCCTCACTGTAGAATTTCGTTGGATTTGTAGAGTTTGAGATTCAATCCAATCCATGTCATGTGAAATAAAGAGCATGTTGCATTTACCAATTTTTTACAAAACAAATAAATATCCAAGAATTAAGAAACTATCATAAAATTAAATTCAAATAAAATTAATGACATAAAAGCTGAAATGTAGAAAAGGTGAGTCGATCATACGATGTACTAAATATAATTCACCAGATTTTAAAATTATAGATAAACTAAAGCCTTTGGTGAACATTATGTTATATGATCATGATGAGGGGCAAAGAGCTTTTGGCTGATCCACTCTGAAGCTAGTAGGCTCACATGAGGCAACAAGTTCAATCAACTCTCCTTTTCAAGAATTTCCACAAGAAACAACCAACCCACAAGACATCATCAAAATACAAAAGCAGTTTCTTACATCACTTAAAAGCAGAGAAATTTCTCAGAAGTTCACCAGTACTCTTTTGACTTCACAGAAATCTGTCACGTTAGCCTTAAGAAAATGAGAAATCTTTCAAGCCTATGTTCTCCCACATACTATGGAACACAACGCTAAATTTAGATACAAACATTACTCTCACTGGTTATTGTAACTCTTTACTCTTAAGATCTACTATGATGTCATTGAGCTATCTGACTGAAGTGAACTGCCTTGCCCTTCCACATAGGGTCTAACGAAAGTTCTCCGCCACCAAACTTCAAAGGCCCTCTGAAGATTTGGGCAGCTATCACCAGCCTTCAGAAAACTGCCCAACCAAGACAGCAAAATACTTTGCTGGTCCTCTAGAGGCAGAGTGAGGATTGTCCTACCAATTCCTTCTTCCACAACCTTCCGGTCAAATGACCGGCACCCATGTTGCAGCCAATTGTAGTCATTGATCAATGGCTGTAACCAGGTTTGTAACAACAGTTGGCGGGTATCCTTAGATGGCAGCAGCTCCCCTCTACCAATGCCAACAAACAGCCTTGCCGTAATACAGCTAACATGGTAACGAGACACAATAGGCAGCTTTGTATGCAAGGATGCCAATTCTTGCTGGCTAGCCCACATTACTCCAAATTCGTCTGCTGCTTGTTTGTCAGCCAAAATCTCAAGCAACCATGAGAGGTTATCAGAAGCCAAAGCTATTTGCTTCACCACAGGTTCTTTGTTGTCTACCGGTTTATCAGCACACACTGGTTCTGTAGCCTGCTTGAACAGGGACAAAAGCAAGTTCAAACAGTTTCTGCATGAGTTATACAGTGTTTCATGGCAGACATCAGCTGAACCTGTAGAGCTTGAGGCACTGTTGTTCTCCTTAAGGAGCTTCAGCACAACGGATTTCATTTCACGCCTGCCTCTCTCCTCATTGCTTGCGAGAACAAGTTCAATTATGTGGGAAAGTGTGTCCTTAGGGGGTTTAGAAATGTCAGAGGAGACTCGTTTCAATACTGGAGTGACCCCAATACCCTCACTCTGGAGTCGCAAGACTGAGGAGACTACTTTTTCTTCTTCTTCATCCCCAACCCATGGGACTGCTTCCAAATATTCTAAACATGACTGCATGCACGAGTTGAAGGCAAGAAGTTCTGCAATCTGAAAAAAGGTGCCACCCAGATTCAGGTTAAGGTTTGATATATCTAAGATCAATTTATGAACTATAGAAGTATAACAGGGCCCAAGAAGAAAAAGAAAATACAGGTAGGCTGACAAGAAATAGAAAGCCTATTCAATGACTATATCTATGGGATTCTACTTATCTGCATTCAAACCGGATTTCAAGTCATCATAACCATTCAATTAAATCTGATGGTCAGGATCAATCTACATCAGCATAAGAGAAAAAAACTTAAAATACACTGCATATTGATACTGGCCATCGGCTAAAATGACTTGAAATTGAGCATAATGCACACTCCTAAACATTGAGGAGTTCAACCCCTATCAATGAGATTAATGAAAAAAGGGAAAGTAGTAAAGATGTTCCAAACCTTAAAATCTAATAAGTGTATCTCCATATTCTTTCCTACTTTTTTTCAGTCTATTTGTGAGTCATAAGGATATTTTCATAAAGAGAAGAGCTACTAGCATGCCAAATTGAACCAAAATAATAATAATAATAAATAATAACACAGAAAAGTGCATCACTATAAATAAATGAATCAGATAATGTGGAAGCACAATAACATGAGAGAAAGTCTTCTACAATCGTTAAACAATAAGCTACACTATTGTAGCTTATATCAACTACAAGTCAGTCGCGTACATGCTATGCAATGAACAACCTAACCAACACAAGAATTTGTAACAAATGTACGTCCAAAACAGGAGGGATTTGGCCATTCCATTCAAAGGCTAGAGGCTCTAAAAGTGTAATGTCTGAACTACTCTAATACTCATAAAAGCATGAAAAGTATAACAAATGCAAAATATATCATAATACTGAAACAGCAGTTGAAGAAAGACTAAATTAAATGATTCATAGTTTTGGCATTAAAGCATAACCCACAACAAAAACAGCATAATTGCAATCCGCAGAGATATGAGATAACTCATACATTACACAGTTATGCTGATTACCTTCAGAATACGGAGTACACGAGAGACACTCTGTTTCATCAGCCGTTGCCTCATGTCTTTGCAATACATCAATCCAACGGTTTCAACATATATTTCAACATCATCACATTCTTCGATTTCAAGACAGGATGAACCAGATTGTTGTTCAGAAAGCTTGTCGGCAAAAAAGTTGCTATGCTCCACTAGAACATTCTTGTGAACGCTCAACTTAACACAAAATCCTTGCTTTCCAAGTAGAACCACCTTCATATCACTAGTTCCAGGTTCACCAAACTCAATTGCAACTTTCCTTGGCAAATTTTCAACTTTGGGCCTCGGGACTCTCTCGGGAACCAGAGATGCACTCACCGTGGGTGCATCAGGCGCCTCAGGACCAAAAGCTCGTTGACCATCATTAATACTCCCTGATCTTGATGGGGTAAAGGCTAGCTTTTTTTCACTAAGTGGTGTTTGTTTCCTCTGAGCTGTTGTCTTGGGTGGTGGTGGTGGGGGTGATGAGGGCTTGGGTTTGTGTAGGGAATTTTGAGCTTTGAGGGTCTTTTGAAACACAACAGGAGAAGGGCAACACCAGAAACCTTCTGGTGTCACGGCAATTGGGACATTTCTAATCTTGGTTTGGCCTTGTTCTACCCTTGTAAGTCTAATTTCAGCCATATTTCACAAGAATTTACAGAAATTGCAGTTAGCGCATTGCTGTGGATCCCAATACAAATCTTTGGAACCAAAACTCTTTACCGCTTCAAAAGAGTCTGATAACAATATAAACTCATAAGCATGAAAGGCGCAAAGGCGTGATTTTGAGGTTGATCCTAAGAACCCTAAACTGAGAATTCACTTACTTCACAACAAGACTTTCAATTTAGTGAAAATTGAAGGAATGTGATACTCAAAGCACCAACCCAGCTAGTAATTTCACTGAAAATAGGAAAAGATGTAATCTTTGTAAGAAGAATTGCAGAAAGGTAAATAACAGAGTCTTAAAGAGACTGAACTGAACAACTTATATTTGTATAGGCACAAAGGGCGTTCAAAAGCATAGAAATCATAGATCAACTCCAAGACAAAAACCCACAGAAGCCGCAAATTAACAAAAAATAGTTGGGTCCTTTTTGTGCCCAATTGCATGAACCTTAAAACACAAAACAGCAAAAAGACTCACCAAGAACTGGGTAATCCGAGAGGCCTCTGAATATTTATCTCCAATCTCTTATTTTTTAAGCCCACGAGTGCCCCTAAAATGATTGAATGTGAGCTCTCGGTGTCAGGCATCAAGGGAACCAGTGAACAGAGACTTGCAGGGAAGAATCATTAGTGCTAGTGACCCTTTAATTAGTAAAGCAAAGAAAGCCCACATGACCCAAAAAGAAGGTAAAAAATAGAAAGAAAAACAAAAAGAAAAAGAAGAAAAAGTGGAAAACTACAGAGATTGATTGCTCATGGCTCATGGGTTGTGTTTTTCTACTTCACCAGTTTCTGTCTACCTATGCTCCTATGCTACTTGATCGAGAAAAAAAAAATGGTCCTATGCTTTTGATGATGATTATCTGTATGTTAGCTTCAGAATTTACATGTCTTTTGCCTCTGCAAAATATTCTCTCTCTACTCTATCTGGAAAACACTTTCTCAGTATCAAACAGACTCGAGCAGGCACGCCTTACACTTGTCTCTCCTCAGTTTTCTATTATTTTTTCGGTTCTTTTTCTCTGTTCTCTTTCTTTGGCTGGAACTTTTTCTGTGTTCTTTATTATGTTCCTTGTGCTGGCGTTGTTGGAACGTTGCTAGATTTTCTAGGCTTTAAAAAAGATAGATACAGAAGAAATATAGCAATTTCTAGTCTGTTTTGTTAAATGATTGAATGTGTATTGACAATCTGACAGTAGTTCAGACTATTTTGTAAAAGATTCTTAGGTAACTTTAATAAAAGTTATTGTTTTTTATTTTGTATATGTTTAAATAAAGAATTTATATGTTTATTTAATCGATACCATTATACCTCAAGTCTTGTTTTGATTAATTCACGTGATTAAGAACATTTATTCTTACACTAAGACGAATTTTTCTGTTGAACATATTAAAGCTTTTAACAAGTGGTAATCCAAACATTAGTCTTATGTCTTGTCAGGAGCATCGCTATCCTCTGAAGTGGGTCTTGCTATGTCGCGAAATTGAGTTTAGGGACAAGAGGTGAAAGAAAGACATTTTTGCGTAATTGGATGGCTGAGTGTTACAGGTAGCGGTGGTGGATAAAGTTTGGCGGGAATGAAAATGATGGATGCGTCCAATCTTCCAATTATATTTTCTCAAGCATCACAAGGTCTGTTGATCTTAAAGATAACAAAACAACAACAAAATTCATAGATTTGAAAAGTATTTTAATTAAAACTTATAGCTCAACATTTATTGAAAATGATATGCAAATATATTACACATTTTTCCACACAAAAAAAAAAGATAAAGAAAAAAGGAAGAAAGAATAAAATCAATAAAAAGAGATTGTGTATCACAATGGGGTTTTGAGTTGATGGAGATTGAACTGCCCCACATGACCTTTGCATGTATTAATCAAAAATGGATTTGTGAAACCTCGGAAACCCAAGTTTGGCAAATATTAATTCCAGAAAGAGAATTCCAACACAAATACACAAGGTTTATTGATACATGGCAATAATTCACACAATTGTATAAGAGCTTGAGCGTATAATATATACATTTCTTCTCTTATCAGATGTCCGAACGTAACTAGTAATTACCGTATAGATACGATTGTAAATATGAAAGAAAGCATGAATGGATAATTAAAAATACATGTGTCCGCATAATAATAACGTCTAGAAGTGTATATATATATATATATATATTTTTTTTTCACAAACTTATAATATATAATATAGGTTGCTTACAAAATCAAATTCTGAAGTCAAATTCAATAGTCCACGTTGCCATCACATAACAGGACCATATATTAATGTATGCATAAGTTGCATACTTACAATTATAACCTCTTACCAAATCTATGGTTTGATTTGCCTTTTGTAAACAAAACCCAACTTTTATTCTTGAACAAAAACCCATTGATATTGTATGCATTTATGGATATTAATGAAGGACCATAATTCAAATGTGCCCCATGGGAATGTACCCTTTTTTCTTTATGTTCCATAAGAATGTACCTAATTTGCTTTTGTTCTTTGCTTTTGACAAAGAGAGGGGATATAGATCAAGTGGCAAAATTTCACATAAGAAAGAATTGGCAAGGAATATCTGCATAGTATTGAAAATCTTTTGACTTAATTTTGACCCTTTTATTTCTTTTAGGTTTTGTGCTTGATGAAAAGGAAAAGGCTATGAGAGTGTGTCAACTGTTGTGACTTGTAACATGCAATAATGGAGATCAGAAATGATGGCAGCTAGAATGGAAAGAAAGAGAGCACGTTTTCATCATACAGTTGTACCAAAAAGAAATTCCATGGAAGATGGCTTTGCTGTAAGCTGGGCCCACCATGGAATTGCTTCTCATGTGGTAGGTTTGATCAGTCTTACTGTAAATTGACTAAATTGATCAAGCTAGCAAGTAAGCTGTGTTTAGGAGAAGGAGGTGAGAGTCTCACCTAATAATACCTAATAAGTTTATATGCTGATGATGATTATAATGATAATGATAACAGAATTACAATTATATCTTAGAAACTGGACCAGAAAATTATTTCATAATGAATAGTTAAAACCATTTTGACAATCAATAAATTAACAAATGATCACATGAATCATAACTGCAGGAGTAAAATTAGATGAATAACATTTAAAATATTGAGAGGAGGAAATATGAACTTATTGAAGGCGTTGACTGTTATTAGTTCAATGATCCTAGCTATGTCTGAAAACCAGCAAGTAATTATCTTCCTTTGAAGATCTGAAAGAACACAAAAACTGAAGAAGAAAAAGGAAAAATGGCTACACCCACCAAGCTGAACACTTTGTGTTCTCTACTCATGGCATCACTGTTTGCTTACTCTGCATCTGTGCAGTTAAATGACCCTGGTACTGTAATCTTGCTGCCCTTTTCTTATTGCACTGTTTATAAAATTCCAAGCAAACTTTATTTCTCAATTTCTTTCTTTCTTTCGTTCTTTTTTTAGATTGGTACTTCTGGTTCTCTCTCTATGGTGGTGCTTGTGTTGTTAATCTGGTGAATTGGGCTATTTCATCCAAAGCAATTAAGCATGTTGCCGAGGGGACACTATGGCTTGGGATATTTTTGTTTATCAGGGTCATAGCTGAAAGCACCTTGGTGGATGGTGTGTCTGGGTTCTGGTCCCTGGATTTAAGTGAGAGAGTTATTAGGGAGAAAATAGGAAGTGGGTTGGTTATAATCTCCATGATTTTGCAGTTGACAGCATCTTCATTAGAAGCTCCCCCACATAAACAGCAGAGCAAATTTCCAAGATTTGTTGAATATGGTGAGCCAACTTTACCTGCTTCATTTTTCTCTTTATTATTAGGAATTTCCATCAAATTGTTCATTCTACTTAAAGTGTTGTGCTTTGCGAACAAGATTCTAGCCTAGTGAAAAAGAGCATTGACTTACAAATAAGTGGTCTCACGTTCGAATCTCATGACACCTTGATAGTGTGTGCCTAAAAAACCTCATATTCTCGTAGTTTAGACTCTCATTTATATTAAAAGAGAAATAAAAAGAGTTGTCTTTGACTTTGAGTTTAAAATGTGACTATTAATTGTTTTTATACAAATTTATAAATAAACCCAATTCTAGACATGTATGTATAAAAAAACCCAAGTACTATTTAAACATAGAAACACACCCAAAATCAACCCCAAAGTCAACTTTTTGGGTGTGTTTATAAATGGGTTTTGAGTGTGTGTAATGATGAGTTTTGGGTGTGTTTATATGTTTAAATAGTGCTTGGGTTTTTTTATAATTTCAACCCTCATTTTGGGTGTTTTAATGAAACTCCCTTGTTTTTAATGATAAGATAATGACCGGCGAAAATTGTAATTTAACAGGAATGGCAATCTTGGTTGGGTTCAGTTATGGGCTTCCCTTTGTCTTCTTTGTGGTCCAAAAAGGAGAACTGAAGTTCTGAATCTGATACAACAGAATAACGCATGAAGCCTGAAACAAAATGGAATCTTTGATTGTGATCTTATCCGGCATTGTACAAAAGAACAAGTATGCCATGATTTTATCTGTTTGTTGTATTCGAAGGCACTGTTTAAAGAGAGGTTGCTAATCCTTGTATCAAATCTAAGCCTAAAAGCACAGTTTGGCACATTATCTGTGTTTTCTTCATTGGAAATTGGATTAGCCATGCTTACAAGAGAAAAGTCGCTGCTGTAATTATATATAATTTTCTAATCATTCTAAAGGAATTACTTTCAAAATTTAAAATTTTATCAGCTCATATTCTTATATCAGCACATTGGGAGCAAGTATAATGGACAATGCTGGGATCCTTGAACAACGAAAAACCATACTTCCAAAAAATAAGAAGACATATAAGATTGGCTATTTAAGCATTCCATCACACTACACGGCCTAAGAACTACTACCAGCAAAAAAACCATCTACAGTTTGCTAATCCCGAGCGGCTACAGGATCAACAAATTTGAAACTTGTCATCCTCGATTCTTCGAAAAACACTAAAAAGGCATAGGTACAATCTACCTGAGGAACAAAACATACAGTCTTGCAGCGGATTCAGAGCTGAACAAACCCTTGTGCCACTTCATGACTTGGCTTTCCAGCAAGATCCAAGATCCTCATTATGTAATCAAACAGTTGGATCTTACCGAGAACTCACCATTGACCAATGCAGAGATTATTTTCACTTGACAATCTGCCTTCCCATTATTGAAGTGCGAGCAAGAGTACAGTGTTCATTCAAGGTTTAATAAAGCCGGCCCCGGCATGTGGAAGCTCCACAATGGCATGGATATCCTTCTCCAGGAAGCAGTTTATACCGATAGTCATATGTTAGTTCTTCCCCCAAAGCTATCTGCTCATATATGGTAGAATGAGATATCAAGAATAGCATTGTTCACTGTAAGCACACCATACTTAGTTGCAGAGTGCCATCGTCAATTGTAGATCAAGTGCCACAAATATATCAAAAAACAGGGAAGGATGAACTTCCAATATGTCTTGGCCAATGAGTGGATCACTAGTAAGGATAACTAAGCAACAAACCATGTAAAAACTTTCTAATCATTTCAACAGGGTAAATTATCTTAGGAACTTAATTTTCAACCCCACATCTCATGTCTCATGCACAAAGAAGATCAAGCAAGGAGAAGAAAAGAGAAAGTGCTTACATCTCGATTTGCATAGAGACCAATATGTGCACGCTGACTATCCATGCTTTCCACAAGAACTTGGTGATTAACAAGATTAGGCGAGCAGCTACAAAAGAATAACATATTTCAGGAGTAGATCACAAGATACTCAAACAAGCCTAATAAATAAAAACAGCACAGAAATCAGAATCAAGTCAACAAAGTTTCATCCACCACTTGGCCAGACAGAAAGTTTTCCACTGTTCTGTCAAGGGAATATAATGTTTCCAGAACAAGCACATTGGGGCAAATAAACAGAAGGTACAGTCTCAAAGTAAAAGCATATGAGATGCAAGGTGGGCCTCGTTCTTTAACCCCAGAACTTTGCAATCCAAGTTTAAAAGAAAGAAACGGCAATCACTGTATGTAGAAGAAACTGAAGCCCAGACCCAACTCTATCCCATAGCCCAGCCAAACTCCCCAACCTTACCCTGAGAGTTTACGCCGTTCCTTCACATCCAAATCACCCCACAAAAAACAATGCTAAGACACAGAATCTTCACAGAACCTGTGTCACCCAATAAGCAGAAACTCACAACAAACAAAGAAATACAGGAACACCTGAGGACGCAAGTGGCTAAATTCTGCCGTCAGAACTCAGGTCTAGAATGTGAGAGGGGTATTCTTGATCATAGAGAGGAGGGAGGAAAGCTCCCCGACCTCATGGGTCTCTCAAGTTCCTATAAAGATTGACGTTCAACCCTAAACAGGCTCAACTCAAACCCAAGTGGAAATTTGAGCTTGGGTTGAGTCTATTTGAACCTGAACTCAGGACCCAAATTGAGCTTGGGCCGAGTCTAGTTGAGCTTGGTCTCCCGAATTAAGGAACAGAAAGTTGTTTTGCTAACGCTTTCTTCTATGGGATTTCTTTTACTAAAGTAGTATGAACAACTTAAAGAATTGGTAGTAATTGGGATAGAACTCAGCCTGCTATTAGATTCATTGTATTACAAAATTGCATAAATTGCAAAGTAACTTAAAAGACCTCCTTCACGGGAAAGGATTTAAAATAAATAAATCACTAAGTCTTACATTACCTATGATTGATGAATCTTGAAACATTTCCGTAGTTAGTGGAGTCAATTACATAATTGACTTGTCCTTCTACCAATCTGCTCATATCATTAATATGAGCATCAACTTCATATAAATAGCCGCAACCGTCTTTTCCATACCTGATAATTCGTAAGGGGCAATTTAAAATATAGCATGAAAACTCAAATAAAGTCAGAACAACCTGCATCGATCATAGCAAAACTGAAACCTGTTGCGCCTATCATTTGCCTCATGCTCATCCAGAACTTCACCAATGTACTCACAAACAAATGTGCCACGCAGGATTGCTTCACCTGCCCTGACTGCCCACCCCTGCAATTTTGTAGTAAAGTCAATACAACTCTTGAAAACAATCAAATATTAAAATTTGCCTTTTATCTATCATTTCTATCTGTAGGGAAAAAAGAACTACCTTTTTCTCTGTTTTGAAGACTTCCAATTTCACTCTTACTCCATTCTGCAAAACCCTATTAGGACAGGTTCTATTACAGCTGCACATCTGATTGCATTCATAAACGAGGTACCCTTCCTGCAGAGTTTCATGAGAAATAAAGCAACAAATCAACCTTATGGTCCTTACCAACGAGAAACAGGAGAAAGAAAATTATGTGCAATTCAAGCATATTAATGGAGCCCTTCTTGCTTCTTAGATAAAGACTTGCATCTCTTTGTGGGACAGCTCAATGCCACCATCTCCCCAGTCCCCTTCTATTGAGGGATCCCTCAAATAATTTTATTTGAGGGACGCCCTTTAAGATACCCTACAATTTTTTTTCCAATGATCCAAACCATCTATTTTTTAGGTCTTCATTCATAGATCATCCTTACAAAAAATTAAACAAATCGGAAACCATTTCGACATCCAATTGTGTCTTACAAAATCAATGAACCCGGTGCTTCAAGAAAGTACTAAAATTTTAATAACTCAATTGAATGGTCAAATGATATCGGATTCAAGTGATTTTTTGTAGAGATGATCTTTCAATGAGTATCTACAAAATAGACGGTTTGGATTAGTGAAATACAATCCGGAGTTTACCCTAAAAGGGGTATCCCTCAAATAAGCTTAATTGAGGGATCCCACAATGGAAGCTCTCTGTATATGTGTGTGTGTGTGTGTGTATATATATATATATATATAGAGAGAGAGAGAGAGAGAGAGAGAGAGAGAGAGAATAAAATGATCTATACAGTCAGATCAAAGTAATGCATTTCTATATGCCTGTCTGTGACAGGATCAACAACAGGACATATATTGCTTGACAGAGTAGAAATGACAGTATCAATCCAGAAAACAAACCATTAACCATCTACAAAATGAAATAAAAGTTCAAGACTTCCAACAGTGAAGAGCATACCACCGTCATTTGTGATCAAAGACAACTTCAAGAGAAAATACCAAAATAAGAGAGATGGGATTGGTGATTAATGTTAGATTTTGATTAGCATTACCTCCAAGATAATTCGACCTTTCCCATCATATGGGAACCTGCCACGCATGGGTTTCCCAAAGATGTCTTTTGCATCATCATAGTCATTATCAAAAAGGTACACATGATCACACGTTTCTGGACAGCATGTTGAATGTGGGCATACACACCCCAATTGCACACTCTGCAATGAAAAGGAAGAGGAAAAAAAAACAATATTAAAAGTAAACTAAAAAACGGAGGAAGAATATGCAAAATCAATAATGTGTTGAATCCATTCATTTAAACCCTTTTAGGGTCATGATTAATGTATCATGATAATGTCTGTGTGTGTTAGTGGGTGTGTGCATGCATGTGTGTGTGTGTGTGTGTGTGAGAGAGAGAGAGAGAGAGAGAGAGAGAGAGAGAGAAGAGACAAAGAAATATGGAGATAAAACAGCTAAAGGAATAGAATAAAAGTAAAATAAAATTCCAATATCTATGAGGTAGGAAACCACAATTTGCACCTTCTTTACAATTTATGGTAGTCAAGCGAGAGTGATGCATATTAAACATGTGTCATACATGCAATACTGATATCAAGGTCAGTGATAAGATGATATTAGACCAAACATTGAAATAGCCAAAAGAAAGATACCTCTGTATCAAGTCCAAGGGATTGATGAACCAATGGCTTCATGATATAGGTAAAGCTCTCCCAAGGCATGGAATGCCCAGCATTTTGGTCATTAGAACTATGTGCAAGAGCATTATAAGAATCCAAGTGACCTTCATCTGCTACACAGACCACCGGAACCAATTCCTGTCCAAAGCTTACATCATTACACAAGACAAGAGCCTTCTGGAAGGAAATTTGGCTCAAGTGATGGGCATCAATAATATAGTGGCTTTCATCCATCTCCCACTTATCGTCAAGAGGATCTGATGAAGCTGGAAATTTGTGCCCAACAATACCAATTGGAAGAGGCATCAAGGGAGACAGCAAGCATTCCTTGAAAGCATTGCATCCTTTAGGGCAAATAAAGCCATCTTGATGCCAACCTACCTGAATATTATGCTCACTGCAAAGCTTGGCTGCCTTCAGATACAAATGTTCTGGCAATACTCCATATTTTCCCTCCAGAAAGGCCTTAAGACTGATCTTGCAGCAAGCAGAGCGAGCAACAGATAAAATGTCTAGGTTGCTGGGCCTGCGTTTTGTTTTCTGCATCTCAGAAAACAAAATTCTGGCTACTGCTGAACAATGTGATTCCGCTAATCTACAAAGACTTGCTCCCTCAGTTGCATGACGCTGTATATTTATTCCACCTGCACCAAGTGCCTTCGAAGCTTGAATTCGCTTCTTCATAGTAGCATTTGCTCTATTCCTGATCCTATATGATGCTGCTGCCAAACTTTTTTTTAATCTAGGACGGCTAAGTCTCCCAGATTTTAACCTATAAGCATAATACCGTATCCCCCTCTTTGAAGGCCGAGAACTGACTAAACTTGGCCCCATGTGAGCAGCTTGATGGTGACGACCAAGATCGGGAAGTAAATCAAACTTCAACCCACAAAACCTGCAAACAAACTTTCGGGAACCACTTAAATTCTCAGAGTTATTCTCCACAGAAGCTGAATTGCACAACTCAAGCTTCCTTGGAGAATCATCACCAGCAGACAGAATAGGTTGAGAAGCTTCAGAGAGCCTGAAATCATCAGTATGAACCGCAAGCACATGCAACCATAACTGCTCTGTGTTCCCAAAATGGCTTCTACAAGGAATACACTGGAGAAGCATGCATTGTTCAACAAATTGTACGCGGTGTCTCTCCTGAACATGAGCTTCCAATACTTTCTTATTAGTAAAAGAATCCAGGCAGATGGCACATGCATAACCTCTAAACAGCCATTGTGCTTCCTTTTTATGATTGTCCATCCAGTGAGTTCCAAGTGCTTGGTCGTCCACATACTCTTGAGAACAAACTTTGCACTTAATGGCTTTTTCACTGTCATGGTTGTCATCCACAGCCCATGGCAACAGAGCTTGTTCTTCCATGACAGAGGACAAAGCACCTGTATCTTCATCAGTATTGAATCCCCAAATTCTTCTGAGTCTCTCCTTCTCACTGCAAACCAACTTTGTGAATATTTCCCCAACACCAAAATTTTTAGAAGCTTCAGATAGGGCCCACTGAAATTGAACATCCTTAGGAACAGGATTTCTTAAAGACAGTATACTTTTAAAAAGCTTGTAAAAGAGCTCACATGCTTGATGCAACTGAAACTTTTGCTCCTGTGAGTGACAATCCTTCAAAAGATCTATAAACACTTCTTTTGATATTATCCTACTCTTACCATTTCTTGCACGTTTGAGCCAACTTGGGAGGTGCTTTTCACAATATAATGAATGCCTCTTCGGACTTTCCAGACAAGGGTTGCTGTTATCATGCAAACAAGAGCCTATGCAACGCAGCTCTCCTGAGCTATTACAAGCTTTGGCAGGAGACTCAGACTTTTCAAATAAGCTCTTTCTTTCATAGGAGGCATCACCAGCCATGACTGAGACAGGATCCACTTGTAGAGGACTCTCAACATCTCCGACCAATACTATCTCTCTGCAGTTTATGGTCTCTAAACTTGGAATGGTTTCCTCATACTTTCTCTTAAGTGTATTCTCTGGAAAACTTAAGATGGTTTTCATATCATCTTTTGGTCTATGCTTCTTACAAAATGAGGAGCCATATAAAGATCGATGCTTACATCTAGTTCCAAGGACAGTTGTTCCTTCACACATTGGTGTATCACTAGAGTGAGACCCTTCTGCTTTCGTAGAGTTGCCCATGAAACGAGAGGACAAATGCACACAACAGTAAACATCACCATCATTTGCCCACCTCACGCATTGCCTTCCCTTGGATTCAATATAAGCAATGCACTGTCGATTTTTACTTCCAGGATCAGAAGATTTTACAGCAGCTACTTCATTGACTGGTGTAAATTCCACATCTTTGGTTCGGTTGAACTCAGAATTTCCAGCTTCAACTACGACTTCATCCCATTTATGAGCAACATCACTAGGTGTGTCTGTCTGTGCAGCTATATCTTTCATATCTTCTTCTTTGTAGGGCTCTGATGCTAATGTAGAAGCATTTGCAGTGTCTCGATTATTAAAGAATTCAGAATCAATTTCAATAGCTATAGCCTCATCTGAACCCCTGGATTCCACCTGGGAAGCATGTGCCTCTGCACGACGAACTTCAAGCTTGGGCCTTTTCCTGCCAGTTTGGAGACTTGTGGCCAAGGGACCGTCACTACTCTGCTGTTGAAAGTCTACACCATTGGATATGGGATGAGAGGTTGAAAACCATTTCATAACTTCATGCTTCCAAGTTTTCCACTCAGAACCCAATGTAGGCTGCAATGGTGCATTCTGGAGAGACTGAACTTCATTCCAGAGAATAGACTCAACCAATTCCTAAACCAGAAATTAAATCAACCGAAAGTTCAAGCAAATGACTAAAAATTATTTCAAAAGAAAAATAACTAACGAAAAATAACTAAAGCAAGAAGAATGAAGCAGCTTCAACTCCATTACAATGAATCCTACTGGTTTAAAGGAAAAGAATTACTACCACGTTATAAATACTCTATACCAACATACAGCATGCAAGGAAACAATATGGCATTTATATAAGGTTTAAAGAACCACATATAACCCGTTCTTTCATGAAACTATGGCTATCTGATGCATGACAACTTATTATACCACAGCACAACCAGTGAACATAGCTTATAAACGAGCATCCAAATTTTAACATGTACCTCCTTCAGTACTTCAACAGTTGCAGCGCTAGACGCATTCTGACACTGTTGCACCCAAAGGTGATATGACTTTTCTTGCCAGTCAGAATTTATGTAGCTCTGTGATATCATCTGCAAAGGAAACAACAATGGCATTACTTAATAACTAATCAGAAGAAAAGAAAAATGTAAAGGAAATTACTTATTTATTTCGGAACAAAATATTAGGGAAAAAAAGGAGTTCCAAGTTTTAGTTTAATATAATTAGATTGGTTGAAATCATGCTTGTCTAACATGGGAAGAACACAACAATTCTACAATCTACGCAAAACACTAAATAATGACAATGCCTTGGTTCATATTTAAATTAAGAAAAGAAACAGTTTCCGTCCCTATTGTGACAATTCAAGAATAAAGAGATATAGCAGTTTACACTTTGCAGCTTCCGAAGCATATTTCCAAGATCAGAATAGCCATTACAGCGAGAAGCCTCCATTGCAAACTCCTTCCAGACGGCCACATCACGAGCAGTCTCTATCAAAGCCTACACAAGTTTGACATATCTCTAATAAAATGACATTCAAGCAGAAGAGGATACTAAAGACAGTAAATTGTGCGCTCCAATTAGAGAAAAAGAAAGCTTGAGAGAGAGTATGAGAATCTCATATCAAATCACGTACCTCAGTATGAAATTGGTCAACAACATTCAGCATTCCAACAGCTAACTTTTGCATAATAAACCGACGTGCTACAGTCAAATCTTTTACCAATTTTAGTCCAACTTTATGTGTTTTATATGCAATAGGATGTGGAAATTCATTGATCGGACGAACAAGTAGCGTGTCTGCCCAAGAATAATTCCTTGTGTGCGGAAAAAATATCACAAAATATTTTTTCCTGTCATGAGTTGGTTTTGCTCTCAAAGTTGATAAGGGGCAGTCAGCTCGCGCACATCGAATTCCTGTCTGCCACTTCCCTCTCCACTATACTTGGAAAAACAGAGAAGCACCAAAATAAAATAAAATCAGCAGATGTTAATTTATTCCACCAGTTTCATTCTTTTTATTTTGGTTAAAGAAAATTGGGGAAGGGGTATCAGGATCTATAAATCCTCAATTTGTATACATGCATACAACCTAAAAAGAAATTTAATTTATTTAAGTCTCCCAACCCAGTTGCTCAAATTGTTAGGATGAAGGCCAACAATTAATTTTTATTCCCAACATTCTAGAGAGCACAACACCGGAAGATCGCAGTTAAGAAGAGTTGAACCCAGGACCTTCCGCTTTACCACATTTAAGTATCTAAACCAAAAGCTAAAGTGATAGGATGTGGGCCTGCAATAATGTTATATTTGAACATTAAGGGGGAAAAGAAGGAAAAGCACAAACAGCCAGTTGGGGGCATCCTAGAACCTGTAAACTTATGGGTAAAGACAATGAGGCTAACCAAATTGATATGCAACAGACACTAGAAATTGCATAAGAAAAGGTTTAGGTTGTGATAACAAAGTAAAGATTTGAACGTGAAAGAAATACAAGTTACCTTGACCCACAATGCCACAGATTCATCACTTTCTAGCCATGTAGATTCTGAAAGATACGACTCTCCTTCCCTTCTGTTGTTTGGCAATTCACTTTCCCTGCTATCTACAATCAGATGACCATTGTCAGAGGTTAGGCAAGGTTCTGTGCAGTAATTCTGTTCATTGACGTCATCATCGTCAAAATCATGTGATATACTGGATGACTTTTGGCCCTCCGCTTGACTATCAAGACATGAAGCTCCATTTTGACATCCTTCTGAAGTATGCAATTCATCAACTGCCTCTTGAACTTGACCTTGTCTTACTAGTTGAGGCCCTTCCACATTTGGTAATAAGTCATCTACTCTGCCATCTGGCACATGCACTTGCTTCTCATGTTCAAGGCAGTTGGATTCTCCATCATAGACAGAAGTGGTTGCTGAACTATGTTGAGGGCAATCAGATTGTCCAACACACTGAACGCTGGAGCAAGGGAGCACTTCCATGATCTTACACTAAAAATAGTGGTGCCATCTGATGCATATGTTATCACTGATTATTTGCCCACCCACCTCTCTGTTCAAACAAAGGTCCAGTTGATGAAGAGTCAAGTGAATGTATTCTATAACATACCAACTCTCAAAACAAAAAACCTTAAATATACTTCTTATGAACTGATGAAAAATAAAACGCTGCATCAGCCATAATGAGCATATGCGTGCATACATGTGTATATGTAAGTCTACAAATATGATCAGAGGAAAAACCTCTAAGACAATGCTGAGAAACTACAATGGCCTCACTTGGACTAACCACATATAACATAATGAATAGTTACATATCAGGATAGCATTTAAAGAAAGACAGCAATCATGTAACCGAGATCAACCAAAAAATTAAGCAGAGGCATGAGGTAGAGGGGCAGAATAACGAAAATTAGGCTTTCCATCTAGATGACAAATGCTATAACTGCAAAAGAACCACATATCAATTTGAACCGCATATTAGGCAAAACTGCGAAAAAACATAGCTCACAATCAATTTGAACCACATATTAGACAACTGTCTAGCTTAATCCATTTAGGCTCACGGTTATAGTTTTAAAAAGAAATTACATGAACTTTCAGATATATCAATCCATGCATAGAAGACCGAACAAAGTTGAATCAATGAACTGAACTTAACTGTATCTTGACATGACATTCCATTAGGAAACTAAGTTTGATGTCATATCCTGCATTCATTTTTTATTTGATAATAATTCATTCAACTAGCAAACAATCTCCAGAAACTAGCAAACTCTTTTTTTTTTCTTTTTTGCATTTCTTTCTATCTTATCCCATGTTCTTAATTTCCACAAAAAAAAAAAAAAAATTTACTTAATTGTTATATCTAGTAAAATGGCATAGTATTATATTCTTCTTCTTTAAGATTAAAAGATAAAGAAAGGAAATTTTCACAATAAATATATGATTCTACAATCGTAACAGAATTACACATCCAAAAAGCTCCAGTTGTCTAAAAAATATATTTTCCAGCAGAAGTATATTCTAGGGAAACAAAAAGAAAACTGCGTTCAGATTCCATTTATTATAATTAAAATGAAGTTTGCAAGAAAAAGATTCAATCTTTGCATTAAATATACATAAAACCTTTTACTTCTAGAAATTTACACATCAAAACAGAGCAAGAGGTACTAAAAATTGGTAACCGATATAATATAACTAAAAGGTATTATAATGGTGCTCCTCAATTCAGAAGCGGTAATACACAACAATCTGCATAGAAAACTATGTGACGTAAAATCAACAACCAATGAACCCCGGTTCCTTACATCTCTGTACATCTATAGTACCAGAGTTTCTCCAAAATAATCTCACCCAAAATCAAACTGCAAAACACTGCCCATAAACTTGCCTAATACAATCAGAAAGAAGCTGCATCACACTTTAATTACAACCAACGAGCTCAGCATGTGAAATTGACCCATATCTCAAGAACAAACCCTAATTCACTAAACCCAGTACTTAAAATTGGTTAAAGCCATAGACTTTACCATTAATTGGTAACATTATGATGAAAAACCCTAGATAAATCCGCAACAGACAGCCCCATGTACGGATCGGGAACATGCACAAGTGGGTACAGATCAAAAATGAAACAAAAATGATGTACCAAACATAACATATACATGCTCTTTAAAGAAAAAACAAAAAAAAAAGAACCAATTAAAAAGTACATTCGACGAAGAAGAAGGTTCAAGTTCGTGCCTTTATTTTTCTACCATGTTTGTGTTTAAAAAGGTGGTGTCAAAATATTGTAGAAGAAGAGGGTTTGGGCTGGCTTGGGTTGGGGTGGTGAGCTAGAATAAGTCAGCAAAAATTGACAGCAAGAGAAAAGAAAGAAACAAAGAAAAAAAAATGTGACATACATAGATGGGCATGGCATGCCTCAGCCAAAATTACAGAGAGACTAGAGAAGATAAGAGATTAGATACATGCGAGGAGTGGCAGAGTAATGTACCTTACCTTTAAAGAAGGGGGAGTTTTGCTCGAAGATCACCTTTTCCCAATTGGGTTGTGAGATTGGGTGAAAAAAATTTGTGGGTTATGTGTGTGATGGGTTTTCAAGTGGGAACCTTTTGGTGTTGTGCCCTTTTTTTTAATAATGGGTTTGGGTATTTTGGTAGCTACAACCTATCTATCTCTCTCAATCTGGCAAATCTTGGCTATAGTGATAATAGATGTGCAGGTCCCCGTGGCCTAAAAAACCGAAAAAAAGAAAGAAAATACAAAAGATAGATAGATGGGTAGTTTAATGGTAGGGAATTATGGAGAGATGAAAAGGAGATTAGAGAAACAAAGACGTGTGGTGTGGGGTACAATTACAAAGAAGTGGTCTGGTTTTCTTTTGATTATGGTTGGAAAAGAAGACCGACTGAGACTACTGGGTTGTGGGTTTGGGGGAAGTTTTGGTTTTGGGGCTTCCCTTGTTCTAAGTTTTTGTGTGTATATGTGAGCTTTTATGAATTAAAAAAGGAAAAACAAATAAAAAAAGAAAAAAAATTTGGTATTTTAGAGAGACTCGGGGTTTTTGGGGTCTGGTAAGCGCGCTTCTATGGGCTGTTTTTCGTAACGTGGCACGCTTGCTCCTTTTACTCTCTTCACAGATAACCCAAAAACAAATTTATTTATTACTATTTCCTCTTGGTTTTTGAGGTCCCTCTGCCAATCTTATCTGACTGGGTTTTCGAATTTTGCAGATCTTTTTCTTTTTTTCTCTCTGTTTTTATCTTCCTTTTTTATTTTATTTTCTGTTTTTATTTTGTTTCCAAGATTGGATGGGTGAAGGTGATGGATGCGAATTCCGGTGTGTTTTTCTTTGCTCGACCCTTCAATCGTTGATTAAAATCAAGAATTTCAAGTGGGTCTATTTGGATTCATGAATTTTCTTCTTTTTTTATTATTTAAAATGCCACCTTTTTTTTTAGTCTTCCTCTCCCTTTGACCTCTCATTTGTCCTGAAATATTGGTGTGTGTGTGTGTGTGTGTGTGGGCCTTTTCGGGTTTACACGATGTGCGTCTCTCTTTTTTAGGGAAGGAAATCGAAAATTTGGGTTGTGTACAATTAACCACGATTTATACAAGGATCGTGCATATGACAGAAGGGATGCTAATTAGCATTTATATTCTATGTTTCCTTTTAATCTGAGAAAACGCATATATTCATGTAGTGATGCCAACGCATGATCTAACTAACTCGCTATTTTTTTAGTAATGGATATTTAAATTTAAACATGTTTTTAATATTGGAAAGGGAAATACTACTAGAAAAGCTCACATGAACTATCGATTGTTTTTATTATTTGAGAATATGTTAATTATTAACAACACGATAACCCCACTTCATTACGAGATCATACATAAACAAACTAAATATTGAAATCTTGTTCATACCTAAATTTTATTCAATAAAGTGTACTTCAACACCGAGTAGTGTTACACAAAGTCCATGAAAGTTATAACACGTGTCGTCTACAATTAATTAAGATCTAATTATTGAGGCTATACCTTAATAAATTTTACAAACCTCCATTTCGATGGAAGAAAATAACTTGGGATTTAGCTAAAAGTCGGAAATTGAAGAGAAGAAATTGATATTTCCATTGTTTGGCAACTTAAATATGAAACTTATTAAATGACGCATGAGAAAAATCATGGAAATATGGGATCTAGATTCTCGAGTTTAATTTTCGCCAAAAGAGTCGTCATTTTGTAATTTCAATTGAGTAGGAATTCATTTTTATTGTAATTTATGTCATTTACAAAATTCAACATACATAAATTCAAATATTGAAGTTATTAATTCTCATGAATTTAAATGATGGAGATTTAAATTCCATCATTTTCTTCATCCAAACAGCGGGCAAGTGTATTTCAATTTCCAATACCAATACAATAATTTCATCCAAACAGATGTTATTATTAATATCATAATTTTTGTGTGTGTTTTCAGTTAAGTCAAGCGGGCAGTTCACTTGTTATTGATTGAACTGTGTCGGCTTCCCACATGACCTCTAACTACACTACAAAGAAGGTACAATCTACAGCGGCTCTGTTTGGTGTGGAAGATAGATATGAGTGCAGGTACGAACTTTCTTCTTCAATTTCTTGTTTTTGCTTTTAAACTTCTGCAAATAGCTGGTTGCAGCAGGACAAGTTCTGAAGCCTCATCTGACTCCTTGTTGTGGTTGTTGTTTCTTCACTATATTTTTTCGTTTTTGTGCGATGCTTTTTTTTATATATTCTTTTTGGAACCCTTTATGGCTTTATTCTAAAGCTGGTTCTTGCTTTTTTTGAGTTAACAGGGCATAATTCATCAAGTAGTGCTGCACAACAGCTAGAGGAAGAAAGAAAGACTAGCTGAGCTGACGCAAAGCTTAAAACATAAACAAATAAATTTGGGTTGTTATGTCTTTTTCATAACAAAAAACAAAATTGTGTAGTATGAATCAGATTATCCAACGCTGTGTCTTCTTGATTAAATTACACTAAACTTTAGCCACCACATAACAAGGGGGCCTTTGGTCACCAAGAAGGCTTATGGCTGCCCATTCAAGTCAAAGCTGCATAAATATACATGAGAGGAGAAAATGCAGCAGCCTGAATGAAATTTAGAAGGAGTCCGTAAATGCCGGAAGCTAGGTCAATCCATTCTGCCCTGCAAGATCCTCTTCTTCACTTCAGTTGGTGTTTCTGCAGCAATGTGAATGCACATTTTAAATGGTGGTAATAACCTCCAGCATAAAATGAGGGTGAAATATTATGAAGATAGCCTAGTTGCTATCTTTGGCAGCTTAGACGATGGAAGCAATGAAATTAGAATATTAGGCCCTGCCTAATTCTAAGTATGAATGTGAAAACGAAAAAAAAACAAAAACAAAAAGAGAAGAAAATTAAAATCTTATGATGCATCCAAGAGGAACACCTCCACTGTACATTACCTATTTTTATGGATAAGTTATAACACAGTTAGTTATATTGCTTAGAAGAAAAAAGTAGCTTACACAACATAGACATGGCCTCCCCACCCACTCAGACAATCTCGATCATCTGATGATAGCAATGTTTGAGAAACAATCTCAAAGAATTCCTCGGGTTCCCTGGTGAAATAATTAGAAAATATACTGTTATTACAGTTCCTGCAAATAGTAAGAAAATAAACAGGAGTACCAAATTTAGAATTAGAAGTAATAGCAGCAATCACCAACCCAATTACGTCTAACTAATTAGCGCGTAATAAATTCTACCATGAGTTAAGAGAAAAAAAATCCTGCGAATTATTATTCAAGCACATCTGGCAAGGAAGCCATTGTTTATCTCCATATATGTTTAGTTCAAGTAGCACTTGGCTGCTGACAATATAGGACCAAGAAGTTAAAACTTAGGAGATCCCTCAGCTTGTTTTTTCTTGACTTCTATTCTGTGGACCCTTACTCTGCTACTATTAGTAGTGTGATAATAACAAGGACTTAAAAAGTCATGGCCAGTGACAGCATGGATTCAAGTTCTCGAATGTTAATTATTTGATTTTCCATAACATCTAAAGTGTATTAAAATGAAAACGAAAAAATGTAAGCACATCAAATAACAAATCTTGACTGCCCAGTGGAAAGAGCAAAGCAACAAACCATCTCAGGCTTGAACATTGCCTCACAAGCACCAGAAAGGGACTCTGATGCAGTGCCAGCAACAACAAAATCTTTGGCTGGTTCCCTGCATACACAGAAGACAAATAATACCAATATGAAATGATAGATGCACATAAACATATATAATCAAAATACGAGTAAGCACGCATATGTATTCTACTTAGGAAGGTTGAAGAAATTTGTTTGAAGTCCTTAGGATCCCATCCCAGCAGCTCTAAAAAAGCGAAAAAGTCGGAAAAGAAAGGGAAAAGAAAAAACAAACCTACTTGGCTCCAGTTGAATCCATAGTGCAGAAGAATGGCTTATCTTCATCTCCCAATCCAGCAATTACAGGCTAACAGACAGAACACAGAAGTTTGGACCAAACCTAAATCACAAAAAGGCATGATTGTACACACCTCAACATTCAGATTAAGCTAACATATTCAATAGCACCTCATTATCAAATTGCTCAAGAAAATTTCAAACCTTTTCTCATAAAGAATAGCAGAGACGCAAAAGTCTCAGGCTTTATGTCCCTGTCTTCACGAAGCTGGTACAGTTTGTGCCGAAACAAAAGCCTCTGAAACCTTCATCATCAACCCACAAAGCCAATTTCACAGAACTAAATAAAGTTAATGTCTTTCTATTAAACAAAGTGAGAGGGGCATATACATACAGGGTCTAAGCATCGGTGGCGAGACCAGAGAGGCCGATAAAGAGCTTATCGTGAACTCTACGAATTCTCTGGAAACCGGTGGCGATTGTCTGAAGCTGAACACCGAGCCTTCGATCGCTTGCAATGGCGTAGCAGTTCTTGCCCACCATTGCGGTCAGGCACTCCCATTGTACTCGAAGATCTGTACAGCCATTTCAAACAGAAATCAATTCATTTGTATATGTAAAACCCTAAACGCAAATGTGGGTAATGAAATGCAAGCTTCAACCTACCGACATCAGAGATTAGTTTCTGCTGCTTGAATCGCTTTGAGTGAATGGAGAGGGTGATCGCTTTTGCGCAAGAGACTGGCAATACGAATCACTAAGGCCCTGTTTGAGTTCTTAATACTTTAAATCTTGATTGAAGCGCTCGTTTAAAGTTTTTTTTTTTGGTCGAAAAGCATTGCAAGTTTATTAAGCTAAAATAGCCACTCTCTTTTCATAAAAAAGAAAAATATATAAAAAAAGCCACTCTCTCTCCCCTTAATTGTGATGCCACACGTTCATTAGCTAAATAGCCACCAATCCTTTCAATGGATCCTAGCTCTTAATTTAATCCCTTCCGCAAACTCTTCATAAAATCCTTGCAAGATTATACCCATTTGCATCCCAAAAAGCTCCATCTCTTCCTTCACACACAACCATATACGTAATAAGATCAAAGATGGCACGCTCCATGCATTTATTTTCACTTGCCCTCCTCCTCATTCTCCTTCTGGTGATTACCGGTATTCTTCCATTGCCCCATGCTAATTTGACCTTTCAACCTTACCCCTTAGACCTTAGACCTAATAAAGATACAAAAGCATGTGGATGTGTGGCGCCTGAATGAAAGTGGCAAAAAATGATGCCTTGTGCATGCATAATCATGAACCATATAGCTCGTATGTATGCACGCAAAATGTTCTTTTAAAAACATATTAAAGTACGAATGACCATAATTAATGTGATTATTTCTTCAATGTTGAGAGTTCAGAATCACAGTGTGACAACATAAATTTGACAAGAAAACGTTCATTCCTATGCATACTAGAATTCTTTCGATTGATTTATGAATGACGTATATTAGTAAAGATTGACCGATGGCAATTGAGGGTAATAAAACAAAGCAGAAGAATCGTGTGACTAAGCATAAGGCATCTAACTAAACATAAGAGTCATCATGCTGCTAAGCCAAATAAGAGCAATAAGCACAAGTAGTGTGAGGTGATAACTCCTTGTCCGGTCTCCAAGCAAGGTTGCGAAACGAGAGGCCATTGCCATGAAATGTGCAGAATGGCATATGGTATGACTTCAATAGCGGCGAATGTGTTCGAGGCAAATGCATGTATGTGCCTTAAAAGCGATTGCTCATCTGCGTGTTGGAGAGCATTTATAAAATTACCAGCTGGTGCACTGGGTTTATGCCCTTTTTTTTGTTTTTCTGTTTTTCTATTTTTCTTTCTAGTCTTGTTCTTGCCTGTGATTTCATGTAAAATTCTCACTTGTCAATCAAATCTTTCTAAAATCCTCATCTGTTGTCACCTTCTCCTTAAATAAGACTTCTGATTGCAAAGGCACACTAAGAACGGCTGAAAAAAAAACAGTTGTAAAAAAAGCTTTTGTAACCAAAAGCCCAGTGAATGGAGCTATGGGCTATCGGAACAGAAGACCCCATCAATGATGCATGGACCAGCCCATTTGGGTAGAAAACTTAGCACAACCAAAAATTTTGAGGCCCAAAAATATTAGAAATCGATGTATTTTCTCCCATGCTATGTAGAGGTTGCAGAAGGTGGTGCTGGTATTGGACCCCAGTGGTAGATAATAGTAGTTATGTTATTAGCGGCACCTTAAAAGTTCTCATGACCAAAACTTTTTTAAGATATAATTGTTTTTTTTATAAGCATTTTTTATGTTGTTAAAATTGAAAAGTATAATTGGATATGGGTTTTTCTAAGCATAAATGATTTGCATTAAGATCAAGTAGGCGAACCCTTTTGGTGTTGGACCATCCACCACCTTAACAGAGAGAGAGAGAGAGAGAGAGAGAGAGATGGGGTTGAGGGGCAAAACTAGGAGGGAGAGAAAGAGAGATGCCTTTTGCTGGTTATGATTGGCATTGACTCACTTGTCCAAATGTCTTTGGAAAGTTCTCCTTTTCTGTCCCACTTGTGGGATTCTTCACCTTCCCCAACCCAAAACAGAGTTTATTCAACCCAAAAACTAAAAACAAGAAGGAAAAAAAGGAAAAGAAAAAATTCTTCCCCATTTTTACACAAAATGGTCTCTTTCTCTCCCCTCATATCTAAGCTAATTTGCTGAAGGACAATTTTTTATGTGGATCTAGTTTTTGCCAACTCGAGGCAACTCACTGACCAGTCCCCACTCAGTGATAGATGATGCATGAGCAGCAGCCTCAGATCAAGAAGCACAGATTCTGCTTCATCTTTAGCTCTGTACATTTGGGTACCTCATATTTCTCTACACACAAAAAAACCTCTGTTAAGTCTTATTTATGATTACCTATTTCCCTTCAGTTTCAAGGACCAAGCATAAAAATCAAGCCATATTTCAAATAGTTTTCCCATGTGAATCATTGCATTGTTCCTTCTTTATATGTAAATATGTAGTGTAGACCCCACAAAGTGGGGCATTGACTGATTGTTGAATGATTGTTGAATGAAAACAGAACTTGCCCATTAGTCAAGAAATTGCTCAAGGTCATTGAAATTTGAATCAGTAGTGAGAGAACATCTGTTTGGTCACAAACAAAATGATGAAGTTTTGATAACAGAACATGTTCTAGATTTTATTTAACGTTTTCATATAAAGAATAGGAAAATATAGTGAAACCAGCAAAAAACAAAGCCACCCTGCTTCAGAAGCTGCAGTTTCCATCCAATTTTATGAGCTTCTTTTGAATTTCAAATGCATTTTACATCCACTTCTAATTTGTCTTCTTTTACCACTCATGCTGCACATCTCTTGCTCTGCATCTTGATATGTGTATGTTGCAGGCTTGCAGCTAGTGTTGTTTATGTCCCCCAAGTTCTTAAAATTTGATTTTAAGCTATATGACAGACGTTTTATTGATTTAAAATCAATGGCAAAACCTTGTCTTAACCTAATCTTGTGTTTGGATTCTTTGGAAAACTAACAACTTTCTGAGAGAGATCTCAGTAGCATGGGACTCTATGTCCTACTCTCTTTGATCCTTGTAGCAAGGATGTCGTTTCTTGTGGTCCACGACTAAAGAATATCATTAATGCAACTTATAAATCCAAATTTCCATGAAGCATGTCTGTCAGTTTTGATTTGAAAATTTTGAAGATTCTCCTATTCTGCAATTGAATACATAATATATATTTTTTTTCTTCTTGGTTTTCTAATAATTTTGGCTTTGTGAAACCATCCATCTGACTTGTATAAACATTTTGATAATAAGATAAAATAGAAGTTTCATTTGTTTATTTATTGGAACCTAAAGCTTCAACCCCTAGTAAATGGAGCTTAAAATGTCAGATGGATCCAAAAGGAACCATATTTTCTGTCTCTACCCTCAACCCCAGATGAAGAATCCCTACGCGATAATATTGAAAAGGATTTCTGATGCTAAATAAACCAAGCCTAATAAGGCATAGCACACTGTATATAACTCGTTTTCATTTCAACTGATGAGCCTACTGATAGGGGTTGTTTCTTGTGTGCTAAAAAATTTATATTGATGGAGACAAATTTCGGTCATCTACACGCTTGTGGCTACTATTTAATTAGACATGAAAGTGACTACTAACCATTGATTGATGCAAGGATGCATCATGTGCACATAGACGATAAATAGAAGCAAAACTCTTGAAAATGCTCCTAACTTTTTATTTTCCTTCTTACCTTATATCTTGGGTTTTGGACTAAGCCCTTATTTTCAGTCTCATAATATACTAGGCTATTCTTTGAAGTTGTACTAAGATTTACCTTCGTGAAAAGGATAATTCATTCGAATGTACATGAGAGTCCAACTACATTGCATTGCCGGAATCCATGTTTGTATATTTGAAATAGGCTATTTTTGGAAGCAAGTTACACTAGGCTTCTGGTTTCTGCAATCTCAATATAAAAGGTACCCAGTAAATAATTCAGTTAAAAAAGGTTTCTACCGTTGAAAAGAAACGTCTGTCTCATTGCTCAGAGAGTCTCAGACCGAAAAAAGACCTCATTGCAGTGAAAAACGAAGCCTTTTCCTTTTCTTTTCCCCAATTAGGTGAATATCACGACAAAAAGAGAGAGACTGGCCACCTTACCACGCTGCCATTCATCTTTTTTCTTTTGTATTGGACCATTGGAATTGGAAAAGGTCAAGCCCCATATAATATAAAACATATTTTATTCGGTGGATTCTATGACAAACGTTAGTCCCCTTGACACTGAAGGACAGTTTGGGCATCAATTGTTTTCTCAAAAGAGATTTAGACAAAGAGAAAGCTCTCAAATCCTCTTGCTTTCAAGCATCCTATGTCTCCTTTATCCCTCACCTTTCATCCCTTTTGATGGGGAAGCTTTGCTTTTCTTCTAAAACCAAAACATTTGTGACCAAGTCATTATTGGACAAAACCCATTTTTGGTTTTTGCTCACAACTGTCTTGGCTCAGATAAATTTCAATCCACAAGCATTATCCCAAATTATGTATTTCTACAATTCCAATTATGTGGACTTAGAACTACTTCATCCTAAAACAACATACCACTGACTTTGCTTCAACTCTTGGGTTGAACTCATAAATCATCTTGTTGCCATGTAATGAATTGACAGATCACCATTCACGAAGAGTAATGCTATATTCCATCTTGCATACACAAGTTTTAGATGCACAAAGTCAATGTGAAATTGATTTTTGGAAAAGAATGTAAAAAAGGAAACAATTTGATGTGACATTAACAATATTGGAAGTATGGTTTGTTGTATGCACTTATGCAACGCCACAATTTCTTACATAGCATGGAGGATTTGTTTATAAAGTTAATATACGAAATCTATTGTGAATTAAAATACTTTTAACCATTTAATCTACTCACGAATTATAAAAAATAAATCGAGTAATCTCTTTTCTTATCCAAGAAATGTAATTTTAGTTGCAAACTCCTATTTGTAGCAATGGCATTGTCATTAATCAATTTTTTTTTATTTGTAAATATATAGCAATGGCATGCAATGCTCCATATGTAGCCAGCCCTAGATATCATACTAGTCTTAGACTTAGACCTATGTGTAGAGCAGAGCAAACAGTATGGGACAAGGGTGGAGGGGCGGTCACCAACTCCCACTTGCTTCACAACAAGAGAAGAGAATGTGGAAATTTCGTGTTTGTTATTTTTATGACATTAAAAATATGATCTTTATTCACGCACGCTATACATAGACCCAGACTCGGAGCCACTATTTATCGTCGTCTCACTCCTCTGGTTGAGTGAAAGAAAAATTGTCCACTTTTGGACCCTTTGACATTCAGGGTCTACCTCTTTTCTACTTCCATTAAAGCCCACGAGCTGGTTTTACTTCTTTTAACGAAAAGCCAAAGCTCCTCCATTTGCAAAAGCTAAACATTTTAACACTCAGTATCTTGAAAGAGAAGCTCACCGGTCAAAAGGGTCGTCTTTTTTGAGTCGTTTTTTGTGAACCGTTTCAGCTCTGCCACTTTCAGACTCTGTTAGCAGCAAGCAAGTGATCACTTTGTGGCTACTTCCTGGAAGCTCTTGCTTGCTGAAATGCTAGTGGGAAAGTTAAAGCTTTGGAGTCTAATTAAAGGCCTTTGAGAACTATTTGGTCCCTGTTCGTCTGCTGGGTCTTTTCTTTTTTTCATCTATCAAATACTCCATCAGGGTTCTTGCTGGCTTTTCTGGAGTGTAATGGTAACTATTTTTCCTCTGCTTTCTCTGTTTGGTTTTCTTGTTTCTTGGAGATGTTTTTGCCTCACTGAAATTTACCGTTGTTTGCAGAGATGGGGTTTGGGATGAGCGGTGACGGTAAAATGCTGGGATTGAGAGTGAACCCAAAACACAAGCGTTCAAAAAGGTAGCTTTCTAATTACTTCGTTTTTTGTTGACAGCTCATTAAAATTCTTTTTTTAGTTAGCAAATCAGTGTTCTCACATTTCTGCCAGATTTTGGTATTTATACTTGTGATTATTGAACTGGAAAAACTTCTGAGATGAGTTATGGGACAAATGGGAACCTGAGCATTCCCAGCTATACACTTTTTTCCTCAAGTAACAACACTGACAATGTCTACTAACCTCCATTTTGGCCTGTTTCCACTTTGCTAGTTTCATGGAGGGAAGCTTGAATTGTTTTTAGCCAAAGAGAGGGGTATTACTTGAGAGAGTTCTTTGATTTATTGAGACCCTTGAATTCAGGTGTTATCCATGAAGTTTTTCTCTTCTCCTAGCTTTTTGTCCGCTGGATTCTTTGTATTCAATGAGAAATAGAGGGTATTGAAAGTGAAAACCGTGATAAGATATGGGGGAATTGATGGAATGAGGGACTTAAGATATTATCCTTTCCATTCTTTTTGTATTAATTGATTCAGACTCTTGATTTTCCCTTTTTTTCATTCAATTTTTTTCTCTTCTCTGCCAAAGGTTTATTTATTCTTTCATATAAATCTTTGCCAACTTCGTTTTCCTGTTAAAGTTTGTAATATGAGAAGTAAGGGATATTGAATGTCAAAGTTCTTCTTCTTCTTATTTGAAAAGAACGCCTTGAGATTTGGCTTGTAAATGGACGACAAATCATGTTTGAAGTGTCCTAGATATGGAATGAAAGACGTCAAATGTCATCTTCTTCAATCAATATCTATTAAGTATTTTTGTTCACGCTTATGCATTGCCAGCTTTCCAGAGAAGAGAGGAGTGGAGGAAGATGATTTGTATAGTTTGTATGAAGCATCAGACCGAGTAAAGCTGGTAAGATAACTACTCCATTTTGCCCTTTCACCAATTTTATTCCATAATCATTATCTTATAATAAGTCTTAATTTAAGATCTTAAGCATAGTGCCAGCCTGAACGTTAACATTTTGGCCCCTCTATTTTTCTTTTCTTTTCTAGATTTTTAATCTTAATTATACATGTGTTATAAAGTTAAAATAAAGTTTTAGGACATTTCAGTTAGTACTTATGTCTTTGATTTATAATACCCATTGCCATAGGTAGGAATTAAGCTCTGTTAAGCCAAGTTGGATACAAGACTGATGATTATGTTGATGATTCACACACTGAACTCAGAACTTTAGTGTCGAAAAGTAATTTTACATACTGACTTGGGGATTGGATCTAAAACCAGGATATGGGGCAATTCAAGGGCCGCGCTACAACCAAGAAGAAACAATCTCCTACTGTGGAAGTGCACAGCTCTTTAAAGCAAGAGGTATTCCAAACTTATATATCTTTATATATAGGTTCAAGAGATTTTGGATGTTTAAACCCAACCCATTTTGTGCAAGCAAGCTCCAGCTTTATCTTTTCTTATTACTGTTTTGAACACAGATTCTACAGCTTGAGAAAAGATTACAAGATCAATTCAATGTCCGCCATGCTTTAGAAAAAGCATTGGGTTATAGATCTTCTATCCTTCACAACACAAATGAAATTGCTATGCCTCAGGTAGCTCCTTTCTGTCTTCATATTCAAATTTTCTTTCTTTAATGTATAGGAAATATTCAACAGGCTACTTGCATCGCTATAAAAAATGTACATGCTATATTTCTATATCAGTTTCTATTGCATGCACTGTATTATACCCTATTAAAACATATATTTCTACGTTTAAGTTCTAAATAATCGCACTTGTTGTGGAGGTATTTACGATTGTTCCTACACATTTTTCCTAAATTTAGTGTCTTAAGTAGCCTTAGTTTGATACCACCAGAGTATACAGTAGATGTTTGCTTTTATCTATTGTATTTGCGAGCAGTGACTAACTTCAGCGCTCAATTTCTTCCCTAATAAAAATTGTTTTTTGAATGCCTTGGCCATAGAATTGTAATGCAAATCTGGTGCTGAGCTTGACATTGGTGTTGATTTGCTTTTGCAGACTGTTTCACCACTATTTGTTTCTGTAATTTTTGTTACTTACATTTTGACACTGCTTTTATATGACTCCAGCCAGCCACAGAATTGATTAAGGAGATTGCAGTATTGGAATTGGAAGTTGTTCATTTAGAACAATACCTTCTCTCTTTGTATCGGAAAGCATTTGATGGACAATTGTCCTCTGTTTCCCCATCTAAGAAGGATGAACAACTAAAACCAACTCTAACAACCCCAAGAAGCAGGTACCTGGAAGTTTCTGAACCTGAAATGCCATCGAAGAGGGAAAATTTAGCAGTTCAATCTGGTGGTCAGTCACTTGAAAATTCATGGAAGGGAACTAATGGAATTGGAGGAGAAGAAAATCTATTCGATTCTGGTGTTCACCGTTGCCACTCCTCACTTTCGCAACGTTCTGCATTCTTATCTAGAACTTCTCCTCCAGAAGAGTGTTTGTCGAAAGCTTTGCGTTCATGTCATTCGCAACCGTTATCCATGATGGAGGTAATTTATGTGCATTGTTTTTACCGTTTTCTGATAAAAGTTTGTTCCCCTAAAGATGCTCATCCACAGATCATGGCACACCCTGGTTTAACCATTTTTTCATGCTATGCATGGCAATTTGACGGCCTTATCTGATTGTGTCTTTCAATTGTTTTACCAGTATGCTCAGAATACTTCATCAAATGTAATTAGTCTGGCAGAGCATCTTGGTACACGCATTGCTGATCATATTCCAGAAACACCTAATAGGCTTTCGGAGGACATGATCAAGTGCATGTCCACTATATATTGCAAGCTTGCAGAACCACCCTTGACAAATAATGGCCTTTCATCCCCCAATTCATCTTTGTCATCAACAAGTGCATTTTCTCCACGAGATCAGAGTGAAATGTGGAGTCCAACGTTCAGGAATAATTCATCTTTTGATGTACGATTGGATAATCCTTTTCATGTTGAAGGACTTAAAGAGTTTAGCGGGCCATACAGCACAATGGTTGAAGTGCCATGGATTTATAGAGATAGTAAAAAATTAGGCGATATAGAGCACTTGCTACAACATTTTAGGTGAGCCTTTATGTCAACAATTTGAATTAAATTTTATGTTTTCTTGCAATTAAAGTTATGCTTACAGAGTTATCTTGTTACAGGTCACTTATCTGTCGTCTAGAGGAAGTAGACCCAAGAAAGTTGAAAAATGATGAGAAATTAGCCTTCTGGATTAATGTACACAATACGTTGGTGATGCATGTAATGTTCACTACCTGTGGTATACCTATTTCACATTGTGGTCATCTTTGGTTGGTTTCTACTGGATTCTAATGAATAATCTGTTTCTGATAGGCATATTTGGCTTATGGGATTCCACAAAACAATGTAAAGAGGGTGTTTTTACTTTTAAAGGTAAGAATAGTCTCTCACGGGCATTACTTAAAGGAAAAGTTTAGTAAGGGTATTTGTTTACTTGGTTTCTTTTACTTCCAGGCTGCATATAACATCGGGGGCCACACAATCAGTGCAGACACAATGCAGAGCTCTATCCTTGAATGCCGAATGTCTCGCCCAGGACAGGTGGATCCTAGGACACATATTTATACACACTCTGAAACTCTAAAAAACGCTTTATTCTAATTTCCCAAGAGTTTATCTAACTTAACATCTCTTGTGATTCAAACTTATAAAGGTTATCTGTGTTTGCAGTGGCTTCGCTTGTTGCTTACTCCAAGGAACAAATTCAAGACTGGGGATGAACGGCAAGCATATGCCATCGACCATCCAGAACCCCTTCTTCACTTTGCACTTTGTTCAGGAAGCCATTCTGATCCTGCGGTACTTCATTACCCCTTTTTTTGTGTGTATTTCTAACATTACTCATAAATCTATACTGCTTTTGGAATATCCCAGCATATTTGAATGTATTCTATCCTGTATTGAACTCCTAGTTGCATTGCATCCCACTGCCACAATGGAAGGCAGAAGTACGTTTTAGCTTTTAGCAGTCACCCTTCTATCTGGTTAATACTGAGAAAATAACCAAAACGAATTTATCCCTTGGAAAAAAGGATAGAAAAATCAACAATTCCTTGATATGCTTTGTCTTAGCTTTTATGTTTTTAAATGAGAGAAATTGTGTGAACCTTTCCGTGATCTTTCTCAGGTTCGTGTATACACACCCAAGAGAGTATTTCAGGAACTGGAAGCTGCAAAAGATGAGTACATTCGAGCTACCTTTGGCGTGCGCAAGGACCACAAAATTCTTCTGCCCAAGATTGTTGAGGCATTTGCGAAGAGTGCAGGTTTGTGTCCGGTTGGTGTTTTGGAGATGATCCAACAATCAGTGCCTGAATCTTTGAGGAAGAGCGTCAAGAAATGCCAGCTTGTGAAATCTCGTAAGAGCATTGAGTGGATTCCCCACAATTTCACTTTTCGGTATCTAATTTCTAAAGAACTGGTGAAGTGAAACGTTTGTATGGGGTGATACATACAGTAATATACATTGTTCCTAGGCTTTTTATTGTTAGAAGGATTTCAATTTTCATGCATATCTTCTGTACAAAGTAGAATATGAACCAGAAAAAGAGGCAAAAGGGGGAAAAAAAAAGTGAGGGCTGGAGAATAGAATTGTGTAACCTGCAGTATTTTGTATCTGCACTGTCTGTATCAGGCTCTGCAAAGTCTGCAATTGCTGTAATCTTTCTGTGAACGAATTGAAATGGCGCATTTAGCGTTGTAAATATATCTGCAATTGCTGTAATGTTTTCCCTTGAACCATCATTATTAATGTTAAAATAGATTAATTAACATAGATAACATTTGGCAAAAACATTACATCTTTACTCGCATTTCATGCGTGTGTCAGTGTGAGACTCACGTGTTCATTCACAATTTTTCTGTGTCGGTGGATCGTTAATTCTTATGTTAAGTACAGCATAGCTTACCCATTTTTGGATCACAAGAATCAGCCTATTCCAATTTGGGTTCTGCATCATTTATATCTTGGATCTCCCAACTTATTTTTCTTAAAATATAATTACATAAATCACAAACCCATGATTTATTGATATTGAATGAACCAGTGCAGCTGTAATCTGTAACCAAGAAAACAAAACAAATCACAACACAAGAAAAAGAGATCTGAGCCATAAGCATAGATAGACACGGGCTAGTTCAGTTGATCAAGATAGTGTGCTCGCCTTCTTGTAACCGAGTTCGATTTCTAATCCTTGTAAATTAGAGAAGTTTAGAATATCGACTAAGCATACTGTTATTTAGCAGCAAAAGAGCCTCTCAGACAATACTTTTGCCTAATTTGCATATAAACAACACCCAAGTGCAACAACACATTATTAATTAACCCCTCAAGATCATAGATCCCAAACTTGAAAACTTCTCTAGTAGGGGCTTTCCCCAATAACATTCCCAGGAGGGTTATAAAAACAAATGCTCAAACTGCTCTGATCCTTCACACAGGTGGCCTGTGCACAGCCCAACTCCACAGACTTCCTCCACACTACCTGGGTATACACACCACAACTATGATTTGGTACACAAGAGTTGTCAGTGTGGTTGTAGAAGTCCTTCTCCTTGAGCCACGTGTCCACAACCATGGTTGGTGTGACTGACTGGCCACTTGCCCACAGCTGATTGCCTCCATACTTGCCACTGGTGAGGTTAGCAAAGTTGCAGGCTTTGTTGTCTCTTTGGTACCTCACAAGTCTGCTTGTGGCATTGGCCAGAGACTCACTCCACTTGAGAGGCTCAACGCCGACTGCAGCTCTGGCTTGGTTGTGAGCTTTGAGGTATTCTGTGGCTGCATTTGAGAGAGGAGGGGTGGCTGGGCTGAGCTGAGCGGCTGCAACATGGGCTGAGCTGACGGTGGCTAGAGCCACTGCTAGCACAAGAAGCAAGGCATGGGCCATTTTGATCTTGATCTGGTTAAATCGTGTCCAATTATTTATAGAGGCCTCTGTGTCAGTAAAAGGAATGAAGTGAAGTTACTGGTTTGCCCTTCTTGTGTGAGTAATGTTAAAAGCAGCAAGTTTGACTCTATGTGAAGTCATATCATACATGAGTGATAATTGATGTGCTGGTAATTAGTAGTTAATCATTGTATTTATACACTCTCTCACCTGTGGGTCTGCAAACCATCAAAGAAGTGGGGAACGAGAGCTAACTGTAGACCACTTATAAAGAAAACTCTCCTACCTTGTTAGACTGCCAGTAATTTCAGAAACTTAAGTTGTCAGGGACCGATCAGACGATTTATATCTTTTTTCTTTTAAGTTGTCGGAACAAACGATTTATATCAAGCTTACACGTTAGTAACACGTGACATTTTCTCTGAATTTATCGATAGAAAATGTAATGTTATACTTAATTATAGTCACTTTAAAACTTGTAGCTTAAGTTGTTAATCGATTAAAATTGTAATAAAACAATCGTCGTCAATGTTTTTATTGAGAGTATTCCGTACCGAATAGTGTATTGAAATATATTTAACAAATCTAATGGTTTGAAATATAATTGAGCATTTCCTTTTTAGCTAAAGTCATAAAATATTGTTGTGTGTCGTTCGTTCATCATCCCAGAATTCCAGCGGCGGAGTTGGTCGATGGTTTCGATTCAATTGTAGGTAAATAAGAGCCAGCGTGGCGTTGTGCCTCCTTGATTGACCAAAACAACGTACTAAAATTTCCCACAACAGTGCACGTGACCTCGTTGACTTTTATCTTTGATAAGGACCTCTGGCCTAGGACCATTGAGGTCAGCCCCAGAGGCTAGTCACGTGCATACATAGCTTGGCAATATGAACTAGAAGACAACCTTTTTGCACGCACCCTGTGACGCTTTTAGTATGCGTAAATTGCGACTGGCCTAATAGGTATTGGGCTTCATCAAAGAACTAGGCTCGAATGATTGTTGAACTGGGGCTTCGGCCTACATGTTGGTCAAAGCCTACCATTTCTTTTGGGTCAAAGCCGTACCATGTTTTTTTGGTCAAAGCGTTACCATTTACCCACACCAAATAAAACCTACCTCAGTCCTAATCATTTTGACAACCAAAGATAAAAAAAAGGTTCAAGCTAGCAATGTGGGTTAAACAAGTTAGCCACGAAGGTGTGTTCGTCCTCTTAGGCCGATCAATTTTCACATCGTTAACATTCAAATGCGTTTATTGTAGTTAGCTATGGCAATGTGTCCATCTCTTTTTTTATTCGAATTGTATCATCTACTCGTATATTAGAATAATTAGAATATCACTTTTTTAAATTTAAAATAATTAAAAAAAAATCGATCTCAAGCTTCACATTGCTAACATTTAAATGTGTTTGACTATATATCACTCAATTTGATTTTGATTAAAAAAAAACACCAAAAAAAATATCATACCAAAAAGAAAAAAGAAAACCAAGTTCAATGAATATTGAGCTTGGGAGTTAGGCGAGCACCATCTTTGCCTAATGCGGAGGCGGCCTTGATTGCCAGAGCGCAGAGGTCCGGGAGAGAGAGCGGCTTCTGGGCTTCAGAGAGTGGCAACAGGAAGTAAATTTGGCCCGGTTGGAGCTCCTCCTCTTCAGGCACGTGGGGCACGCACGTCCCGACAGACATGGTCTCGGAGTTGCAAAGGAAATGATTGGGATTCTGCGACGTTATGTGCTTGGCTTGCGTTGGTAGCTTCAACTCCTGCATCCGACCGTCCACGTGGATCACTATGCTGCTTGTCGCCCGTCTGATCAAATCTGATCCTGCCGGTCCTCCTCTGCTTCCATTTCTTGTCCGCGTCGGAGTGGAAGCACAAGCGCCCATGTTTTTTTCACTGAGAGAGAGAGAGAGAGAGAGAGAGAGAGAGAGAGAGAGAGAGAAGGGTTTTTCTTGTTTTCAACTTCAGTCGGTGGTTTTACTGTACTTTTTAACATAAGTCCAAATTAAGGTCTTTGTTTTAGGCCAAAAACAATTAAAAATTAAATAATTAAGGTGTTTATATGATGTCAAAGAGTTATGTCAAACCAAACCTTTTTTCTTTATTTTTATGAAAGACAACATTTTATTAAGCAATCAGGAAGAATTACAAAATTATAATATATGGTGGTTCCTCAAACATAATCTTACGCAGACTACTAACTAATTTTAGATAGTAAATCATACATATCAACTTTTAAACGAAAGATATTTCTCTTATGTAATACTCTTTCTTCATGACATTATTGGAGCACACAATTCCCACACACTTCATGTCACCCAAATAAGTTGTATAATTTAGTTTTAGGTTTGAAGTATTATAAGCATGAAATATTCAAGATCACCTTGTCAATGCGTTTAATTGAAATACAATGTTTCTTATAATAAACTATGAGGATTCTTTAATAAGTATTTTATGTTAAGAATTAGTTACATATTTCTAATCTCGACCATTGAATTTCATGTATGTTACATACTAAATCTAATAACACATCTAATGAATGCAATCTATAACCGAGATTAGAAATATGCAACCAATTCCATAAACACCAAAAAAGTACAAAAAAAACTAGTTGTTTGCTAGCATGTTGGCTTTGTGTAACATCCAAAGCTGAACACGTCCTAAGTTCGACTAGCATCAGATTGGTGATACATTACCAGAAATGATGAAAAGAAACTTTAGTAATTAAATTTCTTATAGTGAAGTAGGGGACTCAAAATCCGTTGGTTTTGAAAAAGTTCATAACATTAATATGAAAAATAAATAAATAACTAGCCCCTAAGGTCTGTTTGGTTCACGAAATGAACTTCTTAATCTCACCCAAAAAAAAATTATTCTTAGGAATGAAACTCTCGTATCTAATCCAAGGAGATGAGAATGACACATGCCCATTTCCATATTTGTGAAAGTTGGGAAATGAGGATCAGAAAATACAACTTTATCTCATTTCCATCTTTGGTTATGAATGGAAAATTGTTGAGTTTTCCAACAACACCCTTCTTTTTATTTAAAATTATTAATAAAAGGCGATATTTAAAAATTATAATATGGGTAATTTAGTCCAAAAAAGTGCATGAAATGCTTTTCCATATAGGGGGAGAAAAATTCCCAAGGAGAGCCAAGGGTGTTCACTTCTCCCTTGCATGAAAGTTCATATCCATGAGTTAGATATTTCATTAGTGCACTTATCAAACTTAGGAACGCAATTCCATACTCATTCCTAAACTTCTAACCCTTAAACCAAACATACCCTTAGTCTGATAATTATCCTAAATTTGGTGAAGGATATCTCATATTCGACTCACATGAGTACAATGATGATATATATTTGTAATGAGCTCGATACATGGTTGTGATTAATCCTATTGTGGTTGCGTAACTTTATAATTGATGTGTTGGCCCCGTAGAATTAAAAAAAATAAAAATAAATACTTAATTGAAGTGGTTCGTTAGGACCAAGGTATTCACATGCTCTACAAAAATAAGTGGCAACAATCACCATTATTTGGTGACATTTTGTAGTGATGTCACAGCAAGGATCAACAAGTAAACAATTATGTGAAATGCGAATTCATAATTTGTAGGGTCGTCTTAGTTGTTAGTCTTTTCTAGAGTGACCTAAGTTTAATGTAATTGAGTAAGAAATTTATAATTAAAATTGGTCTTTATGGTGGCAAGTTTGATTCTATAGGTGCAATTAGTTTTGCGTCTACAATCATACAAAAATAAAGGCGATTTAATATTGTTGTACCAAAAGTGTCACTAGAGCCTATTGCCGAAGATCCAAATTAAAATCAGGCCCTGATCACTTAAAGAAGTGATTGGATCCTATCGAGGCAATTGAAGCCAACCTCCTTGAAGAAGGCTGCCTAGGCCCACATAACGATCGAACGCCAAGACCCCACCCACGAATGGACCCATGCACATCGCCTTTAAAAGGGCCCATGCATTAGGGGCAAGGTCCGCGAATATGCACCCCAGGGCACATGGTGATCCCAAGAGGTAACATATGCCACAACCTCAACAACCACTCAATCTCAAGTTGACACGGCATCAAAGGCCCAACAATCCCACATCGAAAAACGACGAAAGTAAGGGCCTTCACTCCCCATATAAGAGCATTTCCACCAGTTAGCCCCTTACCATGACAATGGGAGTCCTAGGGCAGCTACTATTCACGTGAATAATGGCTGCCCTAGCCCCCCAGAAAGTGTGTTTCCAGCAGTTTAGGCTTGCCATGAAAAATACTATTCATTTTTTTGTTTTTTTTCACAACTTTTTTTACTTAAACAATTAATTTGGATAATATTTTCGGATAAGATTTTTGGGTTCATACATGTCAATACTATTCATATCGAATAATATTTTCGGATAAGATTTTATTTTATTAGTTGTATTGGTTGGTATTTATAGAAAAAAAAAGTGTGAGGATCTGGTGTTAAAAGTGAGTATTGGTTGGTATTTATAGACATTGGCGGACCCAGAATTTTTTTAGCGGAGGTGTAATATTGACCAAGTATGAAAAATGATTTTTCGGAATAATCATTTTCTCAAGATAATTTTTGGCAGCTTTTATTCCTTACACATCAAATAAGAAAACTTGATTTTATGGGATTTTAATATGAAGTATATATTGACTTAATGAGCCATCATTTCCTAAATCGTATTTTGTACTAAAATCGATTTTTCATATTTTGATTTGGTGGGAATTTGATTTTTTAGTATTTTTATTTGAATCCAAATATGGGGTACTTCCTTATTTACATTGTAAACTTAAGTAAATGGAGTAATATAAAAATAAATGAAAGTAAAAAGGCAAAGATATTTACTTAAATGTTGAAAATGGAAATAAGGTATAGAGAAAAAAAATCCATAATTTTTTTTAATGGGAAAAAATTGGCTACTGTTGGATTGTTGGAAAAAGGGGATCCGAGAGCCCAGAGCCAGCCACGTGGAAGAGAGCCGTTGGGGCACTGTAGCGGGCGTGCAAAATTTTTTTAACGTTGGGTCCCACTCCTTGCCCTGACAAAATTTTGTTGCTAGAAACACCATTTTGGGCTTGACCCCCTTAGCCTTCCCCTTGGGCCTCTTGCTGGAAATGCTTTAAAAAAGGATTACTTTTCACCTAAAGAAAGTAACTTCACTATATATGCTCATATTTTTATTACAAATTTATAAATAAACCCAATTCTAGACATGTATTTATAAAAAAACCCAAACACTATTTAAACATAGAAACACACCCAAAATCAACAATTATATATTTTTTGGGTGTGTTTATAAATGGGTTTTGAGTTTGTGTAATGATAGGTTTTTTGTGTGTTTATAAAGTGTTTTAGGTGTTGGGTTTTTTTATAATTTCAGCCCCCATTTTGGGTGTTTTAGTGAAACTCCCTATTTTTATTCTTCTCCAATATTGAGGTATTTATAAAGAAGTACAACCCTAAATAAAATAGGAAATAAATCCAAATTACAATAGCAAATAAATACTGGGTTAGCCCAGTTTGTTGGGTCCCACTCTTTGCCCTGACAAAATTTTGTTGCTGGAAACACCATTTTGGGCTTGCCCCCCCTAGCCCTCCCCTTGGGCCCCTTGCTGGAAATGCTCTAAAAAGAGAGTACTTTTCACTTAAAAAAAGTAACTTCACTTGCACCCCTCATATATGCTCATATTTTTATTCTTCTTCAATATTGAGGTATTTATAAATAAGTACAACCCTAAATAAAATAGGAAATAAATCCAAATTACAATATAAAATAAATATAAATTACAATAGGAAATAAATCTCAATTATAATAGGACTAGATAAATGGGTAAATAACTAAAATCTTAACTAAGTAAGGACTTGCCAACACCTCTAAACTTATTTTTTTGGTCGGAACACCTCTAAATTTAAGTACAATACTTTTCAACCCTCATTTGAGGTTGAATCTGACTTAGACATCAAGGGTAGTTAGTGGCCTATACCACCAATTCTTCAATGACCCATTCTTTTCTTCTTCCCAAGAAATAAAATCTGATTGCCCACATTATCCTGATGCCTTCGGTGCGATCGAGAAGAAAAAGGAGACATACAAAAGTGCGTCCTATGTATGGGCGTGGGCCTCTTGTTTAGGATTTCTTGTGCTTTGAATATAAGATCTTTTCAAAAACAAAAAATAAAAAAACAAAAAAACAAAAAAAACAAAACCAAAAGGGCGTCCTCCAAATCCAAAATAAACACCCTTGAGGAAGGATGGCCCCAAGAATTTTGGTGCACTCTGATTGGGTGGTGCAAGCATCAACAAGTATGGTTCACTATTTGTGAGTTTTGTCGTAAAGTAGATGGCAAAGAGGAATAAGAAGGGGGTAGCGAGGAGCAAAGTATTAGTCTCATGATATTGACACGATTTTTATTTTTTTTTCTCTCTCTCTCTCTCTCTTCATTTCTATGGAAAAGTGTCCACAATTTCAATTCACACATGTGTCTATAACATAGCCGCACAAAGGGCTTTTGCAAACAATAAACACAAATGTTGCAAATCTCTTGTGATATTTCTACGTTTAGTTTACGAATCTGTAAAAAAAAAAAAAAATAAGGAATTAGAGTAAGCATGATAGTTATAGACGCTGGCCTCCATGCCATAACCTAGTCACTTCATGATCCCAATCAAATACATATGATTAGATAGGGTATGTGAGTAAAATGCCAAGGATATGATTTTCTTTATAGTTAATTAATTACTTTTTAGTCAATGTTTATAGTTAATCTATATATAAAAAATGGTGTAGTGACTTGGCCTTACATATTTTAATGTTTCTTCCCCTTCCTCATCACAAGTGACTTGTAATATAATTGCTAATGACTCAATTACTATCTATAAATTAATAATCTATAGCTGTAAACATCCTTGGAGGGTTTAAAATACAAGCAGATCCGCATGATGGCCACCATTTAAATATACTACTCAAATAAGCATTTCCCATGCAATTTGAGAAAGTGATGATGAACGAATCGATCCCCCGATGCCTGTCCACAAAACAATAATGATTTAAATAGATGAACTTTTCATATGAAGTTCGAGTCGTTCAAAGGATGGTAAAAAAATATAAAGAAAGGACCTCCTTTTTCCACAAATTGTCAATTCTTTATCTCCGTTCGATTCAATATGTTCTCTCCATCCTATATTCTTTTTCCTGTTTTATACTATAAAAAATCGTCACTTTTACGTCCCATAATCAATCATCTATCTACTTCTAATTAATAATAGCAAGATGCTATACTCTTCAATAGTGGCCTTTGATTAAATTTTGAAACTCGTCGCAAATGAATTCAGAGAACTTAGGTTGATGAATTGGAAGAAGTTTCTTCTAATATCGGGAGGACAAATACCATAAGACTAATAATAATTAAGTATTGAACTCATCGCAAATATAAACTTCTATCGCATTCATATGTATGTGAGTCGGACCTAACTTCATCTTATTTTTCACATTATTTTTTAGGTTGAGGTGCCATTTAATTGGCCCATGCAGTCTTAAGAAATACACTTGCCTAATTATTGCCTTCGATTTGAATCCAACTTTTGGAAGATTACATTATGCATGACCTATTTAATTTGTTCCCTTCCCCAACTAATGGGTCACATGAACTGCATCCATATAATGCAACCAGCATTCTGGTGGGACTCATTAATTATACAGTGATTGAGATAGGCCTAGCGATGATTGCAAAAGAATAAGAAATTCCTCTCGACAACTTTCTCAAACCAAAAGGAAGAAGCAAAGCAAAAGCAATAGCTAAAAGGTGTGAATTGAAAATAAAGCAACCCCAAGTACATCTTAAAACTATTTTTTCCCCCCTTTGAACTTCTTGTGTTAACACCTTTTCCTTTCGTTACTTTTTGTAAATTATGCCTTTGTCTAACTTTGAGATTCACTGCTCGAGTTAGCCACCTCTCCTATCCCTTTCTTGCTTTAGATTGGGAACAGTTGTGCATCTTCATTTGCTAAGAAAAAACGCCACGAATAATTATACAGAATAGTTGTTATTCAGATATTTTTGAGAGAAAATTGACCGGAAAAATCTTGTAAAGAAATGAGAAAATGATTGATCATTACAATATCTATTTCACATTTACGATTACATATGCAAGAAGTGAGTGATGAATTTACATATGCAACTTCTAAAAGATAATCAACACTTAAACTAATAACCCAATAGTAAAATGGCGAGCACAAAGCCAGCTAATTATAAATTCAGACATTCTAAGTTTGAACCACCATATATATTAAAATGATTCAAAACTTACTTTATATGTATGATTTACATGTGATTATACGTATTCGAAATTTATCTTAACACTTTATATATATGATAACAGAATAAGTCATGAGACTTTTCCTTTTCATTGCTCTTGTCATTGTCTCCATCCACATCTATCTGTTGGTCGATTCGTAATGTAGAAAAATCGGTACTGGTGGGTAGAGGCAGGAAATGGAGTACAAATTTTACAAAAATTCTAGTCAAATTAGTACATGAATATTGTGATCAACAGCTGGATCCAAGGGCTCTACTATCAAAGCAATGTGAACCGTGAATTGAAGCACACAGGGAAAAGAAAAGAGAGTGTGGGCCAAAAGCTTGAAGTTGGAAAATAATGGAGGCAAGCTAAAATAAGTAGATTGTCAAAGCTAGAAAAATGAAATTCATGCTTAGGCTTACTTACATAGATGCATAGGGCTATTTTGGATTGGAGTTAAAAGTAACAAGCTTGGAATCTTCCCACTCTCAAACAAACACATAAAAGAAGCTTTTTAGTGGAGGACAGCGATTTGAAGCCTCTATACTAAATTCCAAATCGTCCTGTTCCTTGTTCTTGGTGCGGAAGTAACATATAATGTGCTTGAGATTTTAACCAAAACCTCTATTTTCCTCTACTTTGGACTCTGATCGGCACGAGTTGCAAACTTGTATAGTGATAATTTTTTTTTTTGTAAGTACCATGAGGTGTTCAGGTGAGTTTGTGCGCACTTCGACTAATCCCCACTCACGGAACTGAGCTTGTCGCTGGCCAACAGGTGTTGCAACTGTTGGGACTTGAATTGGGAAGCAAACCCAACCGAACCCCAGAGCCTTACCCAAATGACGGACAAACCACTGGGCCACTCTTAGTGGTTTGTGTAGTGTTATTTTGATTGCCTACAAACTTGTGGGAAATGGGGCACATTATTTTCACCAATATGGCTAATTGTACTTGCATATCGTTCAATTGTAAACCACCAAATTGTTGGATGAGATTGAACTACATTATTGGCGAATAATATAGGCAAAACTTCAGAAGCTGAATCCCCTCTGGACGTGAGTGTAGCTGGGCGATTAACATGTGCAAGTCGCCCAACTATCTCACATCTCGCAAAACAGAATTCCTATCTTAAACTCAAACATATCTTAAATATAAATTTAACCAAATTCAAGTAGTTAGTTATATAAGTAATCAATATTGATTCAATTCAAAGCTTGATCAATTATTTGGAAAAGTCTACCAATTATCCGGCCACATCAACTACACGTAAGTAAAACGAGTTTTCCTCATCATCAGTTGCCTAGTTGTTTTTTCATAGAAAGATTCTTAATGGGGAAATCGAGGAGCA